>NW_006356415.1:0-614 GCF_000327345.1 Myotis davidii
ATCAATAAAAATATATTTTAAAAAATATTTGTATAAGTCAGGCTAATACTAAATTATCTAAAACAGCACTGTTCAACAGAAATGAATATGAGCCACAAATGAGAGTCACATGTGTAATAAAATTTTCTATTAGCCACATGCTGGAAGCCCTGCTGGGGTTGGACCCCAACAGCCACATTAAGAAACAACAGAAAACATTGTTTTAATAACATACTTTATTCAACTAATATATCCAAAATATAATACTTTTAACATATAGTCAATATAAAAATTATTGATGAGATATTTTACATTTTTGTGTACTAAATCTGTGAAACCCAGCACATATTTTACAATTTCAAAACTTGTCATTCAGACTTACAACATTACAAGGACTCACTGGCCACGTGTCTGGGGGCTAATGTATGGAGCAATATCTAGAACTAGCTTGAGAGGAATGTGTTGTAGCAGTGATTTATTACTTTTAGTAGTAAAGCTTCATTCTTTAGGAGCTCTTGCCTGTAGTATTTGATGGAAGCAGTATGATATATATGACTGGGGCCTTTCTTGATACTTGCTCAGGCTTTTTTCTAGATACATGTCAAGTTGCAAGGTCTTTCAGATTTTTAAACAGT
>NW_006356416.1:0-614 GCF_000327345.1 Myotis davidii
CTTCTTGCCATTTTGAAGAAGCTGCTGAATCCACACAGGGAAGTGAAACTATGAGGGGAGATAAAGAGTTGGGGTAGAGCTTTGAGAGTGACAACCACAGGCTAAGTTTAGAGGACTGAGAACTTAGATGGGTCCTCCCTAATAATCGGCATGTCTCCCTTCATATCCAATTTCAGGCCATGGTGGCTTTGTCAATGGTTCTTGTTTTCCTGCTGGTTCTGAGCAGAAGTGAGAGTGAACTGGATGCCAAGATCTCATCCTCAGGGGAGGCCACAGAATGGGGTGATCCTGATCTGTCCCTGCTGGGATCCTGCAAGCCAGCCCCATCCTGCAAGAAGTGCATCCTCTCACATCCAAGCTGTGCATGGTGCAAGCAACTGGTAAAAATGGGCCTTTGAGCCATGTATAGGTGTATATGCAGCCTGGATATGTGTGCATGAATGTGTGGGCACATGTGTGATTTTTCTGGGTGCACTCTGCAGTCCTGTGTGTGACTGAGTCTGTGCACATAGGACTTTTGTGTGTGATTGTGTTTGTGTGTGCACAATCACACATGCAAGATTCCTGTGCATGCAAGTTTATATCTATTTTGTGTGTGTGTGTGTGTGTGTGTG
>NW_006356417.1:0-614 GCF_000327345.1 Myotis davidii
CATTAGGAAGGTTGAGAATCACTGTTCTAGACTATGATCTCTTTCAGACAGGATCTTTTGTCAAAGTAGCTAATTATTTTTAGGACCATTCACCCTTTAGTTTGTCCCCACACACTTTCCAGATCCACTTTGGAACTTTGCACCAAGAACTGACCTACACAACTAGTACTATTTATCTGGGATGCTGTATGTTTAATAACGTAGGAGTCAGGCAGGATTTGAATTTTGTTTCTTCCTCTTTGCCAAACAACTTTGGATGCTTGCTTTAACCTCTCAGTACTGTAGTTTTTCATCTGTTCATTGGGGATAGCAATACCTGTTAAAATTAAACTTTACAATAATAACTCACATTTTTGAATGTACACTGTGGATAAGGTGTGATTCTAAACTTTTTTACACGTTTTAAATAATTTAATTCTCACAACAACCATGTGGGGTAAGTACTACTGTTATCCTTATCTTACACATAAGAAAACTGAGGCAGAGAGATTGATTCCCCTAAGAATACATAGGTAACAAGTGATGGATCTAGGCATTCCAGGTTCCGAGTTCTTACCTACCACATATATGAATATAACATGAAACACAGAGTTTATCCTTGTGTTATTATTTAT
>NW_006356418.1:0-614 GCF_000327345.1 Myotis davidii
CAGTTTATAAAGGAATGAAATCTTACCATTTGGGAGAAGGTATTATGCTAAGTTTTATAAGATAAAAGAGATTTGGAGAAGGATGGTTGCTAAGTAATGCAAATGTACTAAACACCACTGAACTGGCTAAGATGGTAAACATTTTGTTACATGTATTTAACCACACTTTTAAAAAGATTGTAGGTTTTTGATCAACAAATTGTGGAAGTTCTACTCTCATGGATACTATGACCTCTGTGAACTAAAAAGCAAACATCTGTGACTAATAAGTGTAGGAAGTGTTAGGAAGTTTAAGAAACAGAAAGGTTATTTTCATCTTATTGTATACTTGTTAATATATAATTATGAAGTTTCTCTGCAAAATCTGCTTATAGATTCTTCTATTGCATTAATGCATATTTTAGCTATTATAGGGCCTCATTTTTATGTAAGAAATACATTAGGGTGAAATAGCAATATAGCAGTTATTTCTGGCTCTATACTTTGGCCTAGAGAGAACACTTGCACACCAATTCAACAACTTCCTTCAAATTAACCAGATTTACCCTGTTTCCTGATGATCATCAATTCCAGATTCTTACAATTACCTAGAGCAGTGGTTCTCAACCTTGGCT
>NW_006356419.1:0-614 GCF_000327345.1 Myotis davidii
CTTGTTCTCCTTTGTTCTCTGACACCTAACACAGTTCTTGGCACTGTAATATAGAAATACATTAGTTAATAGGTGATGAAGTCTAATTTATAAGCTTTATTTTATACAGTGATAAACAATATGAGAGTTAATACAAAACAGAATTACTCCATATTAAAAGGAACCTGAGGATCTCAATAGTGAGGTTAATTTTCTGATCATGAAGTTATGTCTACATGCCATTAAACCTCAGGGAAGAAAAAGAAAAATGCTTACAATTGTGAGCTTAATCTGTCTGTGTGTAGAGGACAGATTTAACTTCTGATGTCATTTTCTACAAAGAGCAATCTAATTCATTCAAACATAGGCTCAAATATATTTTCTTAGAATAGTTACCTTGATATTATAACAGTTAAATTGGTTAAGAGTATAATCCCTTCTTATCCACCTGATACCAAACAGCTAGATATTTCAAATTGACCTTTAATTTTATACATGAGTTCTTGATATGACATAGAGAAAAAAGTTAGGCTGTCTGCCCACAGAAACAGTACAATTGTTTTGATAGTGAAATTACATATACATATTTAGCAATAGAGATAAAATTACGAGAGAGAGAGAGAGAGAGAGAGAGA
>NW_006356420.1:0-614 GCF_000327345.1 Myotis davidii
AAAAAAATGTGATGTTTTAAATTCATTTTGAGTGGAGTGTGTAATCTGATGGTGGCTAAGTGGAAGGTTTATATTCACAAACGAAAACGACTTTGTAGGAGGTATATCAGAATACCAGGTTAAGTTAGCTGCTCTTGACCATACTACAGTTCATCTAACAGGCATCCAGGCAGTTACTACCCACCTGAGGAAACCTTACAAACAAGGAAATAATGGGGAAAACCCTCTGGGCAGTCAGAATAGCCCTTGTTCTACAGCAGAGGCCTTTATTGATTTGATGTTTTTTAAAGATAGTATGCCTTTATAGTTACCAAAAAAAACTCAAGCTATAAACGATGAAAGGGTTCCATTCATCTCTGTCCCTCAGCCACCCAGTTCCCTACCTATAGTCATCAGTGTTTTTTATGGCATAGCCCTCTAGAGATAGTGTTTGTTTAATCAAGAAGCTACATATTCCTTTTTCCTCTTTTTTGTTTTTTTTGTTTGTTTGTTTGTTTCTGTTTGGTTAATCCCCACATTGCTTTTCAGAGAGAAAGAAAGGGGGAGAGAAGCGGGGAGAGAGAGAGACAAACATCGATGTAAAAGAGACACATCAACTGGTTGCCTCCTGCACA
>NW_006356421.1:0-615 GCF_000327345.1 Myotis davidii
ATTTAACGAATAAATTTTAAAGAATACATTTTATTTCCAATGCATATTTGTTGATTTTGTGTGTTGTTGTTGTTGTTTAACTCTCTATAGGCCTGAATGAGATGGTACATTCTGAATTAGAATGAACCACTTTGAATTACTATTAAATATGTGGAGACACCAAAACTTTTTCATAACTAAGTGATGGCATAGGACAGAATTCCACTCCAGAGTTATCATACGTAAGAAGTCATTTCCATTTCTCTTTCATCTTTGTGAATTCTTTTTTTACATCAACGTTTTATTTTCTAATAAGGGCATTACCATTTTTCTCTTTTCTTACCTAAAGGTTGTTAAAATCAACCCAGCTACTTCATTATTTAGTTAAGAGAAAACTCCCTAATTGGAAAGCATGCGCCTTCTGCAGCCAATTTTAGAATTTATAGTTTCATAGCTGTGGCTTAGGAGAAATTTAGCAGAAGCACTTCAAGGTGCTAATTATAAAGTTACATAATTTACATAGATTTACATAGGCATTTCAATTTTTTTGAAACTTCATCTAGTGCAAACTGATGAGGGTAATTACTGGGGTATTTTAGGATTTTTCTCTTGTGATCAATCCAAGTGTATCATTTA
>NW_006356422.1:0-615 GCF_000327345.1 Myotis davidii
TCTTGCGTGAATTTTGGGACACCCTATATATTAGGGCACTGACACCTGAAGAGGCTACCAGACTGATTCTAGCCAGGGAAAAGAATGTAACTTGGACTGGTTTTCTTTGGGGCTGTGTTTTTATTTGGCTTGCTCTTATGTGCCATGACTGTAATTCTTGTGCAGCATTTACCTCTTTTCCTAAACTCCATGATTGTTGTGGGAATATGATATTGGAGATGCTTATTGAGGTTTTAATATACATAAATTTCTATCACACCGTTTGTAGAATTGGACAGAGTAGTCATCATCTTAACCACTAGTAAAAAGCAGGTAATGAACTTGAAATACTTCCAAGTGGATCTCTCTACTGAAAATATCTAAGGAAGAGCCACAGAATGAGGAGTGGGCACGAAACACCCTTGGATCAACCTGTCTTCCCAAATGGAAGAGTTGGGACTTCATTGCATAATAATTTGGCAATTTAAGCACCTAACTCAGCTGTGCCGCTGCTTGCTCATTGGAAGACATGGACAAGAGAAAAGTTTCATAAGCGTGGGTGCTGTGATTTTCTGCTTGCAGAAGACCCAGACCTTAGCTTATTTGGCTGTACAGACTCACATGACCTTCTGCATC
>NW_006356423.1:0-615 GCF_000327345.1 Myotis davidii
GCAAGGCTATGATTTTCATGAATATCTAAGCTCAAGGTATTAGACAACCTATGAGAAACAATAAATGGAAGATCTTTAAGACGTTCCAAATCACTGATCTGCTCATGACGAATCTGCAGACGAATTGTATAATCTCCTTTCTCCAGTTTCATCGAATACTAAAAAAAGAAAAACAACATTTAGAAAAAGTAAAGTTTAGCCAAGTAAACAGAAATTACAGAAAGAGGATAAACAGGAACAGTTACAACTTTGAGTGCTTAACAGCAGATGAGGTACAGCACAAGTTACTACACACACCTTTACATACGCAAAAAATCTCAATCTTGCACGTGAGCAAGCAGGACCAGGGACATGAGTGAACTGTCCAAGGTCACATACAGAGTACAGGACAAGGGAGCTGAAGGCAGGTCTGACTCCCAAGCCCTCATTCTTCCAACTACAGGTTACTCCCATAGTCTCAGCTACATCAGTCTATTCCAGGCTGAGAAAAGCTATTATTTTCTAGTTCATGGTTACTCAAGAATTTATAAAACAACACGCAAAATTAGCAAAATTGAGGTGCCATATAATACCTAAGACACATACACACACGTGTATACACATTACTGGTAATCT
>NW_006356424.1:0-615 GCF_000327345.1 Myotis davidii
TTGATACATTGGACTACACTATAATTAGGAATGTCTTTTCATCAAAGCATACTATTGAGAGAATAAAGAAACCAACCCACAGACTAGAACATACTTGTAATATACTTACCTGACAAATAACTCATCCAGAATGCCTAACGAACTCTTACCAATCACTAAGAAAAAGGTAGAAAAACTAAGAGAAAAATGTGTAAAAGACCCGAATCCCCACTTCAAAAAGGGAAAAATATAAGGAGGTCAATAAATAATTTAAAAAAGTGTTCATTAGTGTTCATAATAATCAGCAATTAAGAAAATGCAAATCAAAATCACAATAAGGCCCCATAACACATGTTTCAGAATAGATAACGTAAAAATTATGGTAACACCAAATTTGGTCTAAACGTGGAGCAAGTTACATACTGTGGTTGGGAGTATAAACTAGCAAAACCACTTTGGAAAGCTGACAGTCTACTACACATATGCATATTCCATTGCTGTATGCATGGAATACACCTAAAAGATAGGGTGTATATGTGCATCCAAAGACATAAACAACAATGTTCATAGTAGTATTATTTGTAGTTGTACAAAACTGGAAAGAGCCAAAGCTGGTTTGGCTCACTGGATGGAGCG
>NW_006356425.1:0-615 GCF_000327345.1 Myotis davidii
TGACCTCCTGGTTCACAGGTCAACGCTCAACACTGAGCCATGCTTGTCAGGCTCCCCTTGATATAAATGTCTGACAAATTAATGTCCTGGGTTCTGTTCCTCCTTCTACCACTAAGTAGTACAGGGAAGGTCACTGTCCCTCTTTGTGCATCAATTTCCTTATTAACAAAGGGGTTCACTTAGGTGAATTGTGAGGGATCTTCCATCTCTACAGGTCTATGTAATTTCTGCATTTGTTTTCTCTTGGAGTTTCCTGGCCTTACAGTACCTACAATTAGCCACAGGGTGGCAGCACAGCATTATTTTACCAGTAGCAGATTTTTGAGCATAGTGGGCGATAGGACATCAGAAAACAGTATTTACCGAAGGGGAAGCCATGGAAGGTTATGTTATGTTGCAATCACCTTCATTAAGCGAGAAGCATTCACATGTTAGCTGCCTCCCACTTACTGTGTCAGGAAACACAGCCACTTTCACAGAGGAGACGGTCTCTGTGATTTACAATTTAAAAGAGGAGTAACTGTGATTGTAAATTTATAGACATAGAATTATTGTAAATTCTTAGAAATAGGAGCTGAAAAGGCCTTCAGTGCTTATGTACTTTTGTAAAAAAAA
>NW_006356426.1:0-615 GCF_000327345.1 Myotis davidii
CCCAAGCAAATGTCACACAATGGTATCATTATAAACTCATGATTAATAACCACTTCTGAGCTCTCCATAGTGCTCAAAAGCTCTCGTGCATTTATTTGTTCAAGTTGTTCTACCATTTGATCAACCCTCCATCCAGTTGGGCAAAACAAAAAAAATTGAGTTATCTATGATCCTTCCCTGTCCATCATCTTTCACTTCCAATGCATAATCAAATCTTACGATTTTATCTCCTAGTAGACTTCCAAATTACTCTCCTTTTTCCCATTTCTAGTACCACCACCTTAGTCCAAGCCACCATGATCTCTCACCTAGATCACTGCAACAAGTTGGTCTCACCTTCTCTAAATCATTCTCCACTGTAATCAGCATAATTTTTTCAAAATGCAAATCTATCATTGTTAGGAAAGTTTAAAGAGAAGGGGTTCATTTAAGAAGGAAGGTATCAGGTGCAAATCTGAGCACGTTATACCTTTGTTTAAAGTCCTTCCTTTTTTCTTTTCTTTTAGGAACTGACATGGCCCAGAAGGCCCTACATAATCTATTCTTCTGTTAGCTTCATGTCTTGTCACAAGCCCCCTCAGTCCAACAACACTGTTCTTCTTTTGATTTCTTGAC
>NW_006356427.1:0-615 GCF_000327345.1 Myotis davidii
TTTTTTCTGTCAGTCTCCTATTTTACTAAGGAGCAGTTAGTTTGTCAACCACCTCTGACTCTTTGATCCTTTATAATCTGGCTCCTGTGGTCCAACTGGGTCTGCCTTCCTATAGATCGGTCATTTATGGCTCTGTACTCAGTAAATTAAATTAATTTTTTTACTCAAAACTTATATATCTGATTTCTCCATAATATTTGAAAAAGTTGGACATCTCTTGCTTAAAACACAACTGCTTTCTTTTTTGAAAACACTGAAATTTTATGCTTCTCAGTTCTATCACTGGCATCTGTTTTTGCTTTGATTTCTGTTCTTCGCTTATTCTCTCTGCAAGATCTCCCTTGATGATAACATTCTATTTTTATAGCTTAACTGTTATACCCAAATAGCTATCTTCACTTTTAACATCCCTCCTAAATTCTACATCAGCATTTCCAAATGTCCCATGGAATTCTTGCCTCAAACTCAACAATATCCAGAAGAAAACTCTTCATTTTCACCACTGTATCTACTGTTTTCTGAGATCCCATTCCCTTCCCTATCCCTAACTTGCCCCCCACTTTCTAGATTTCCTCACATCTCCACACTCACAGATGATTTTCTCTAAACAATCTT
>NW_006356428.1:0-615 GCF_000327345.1 Myotis davidii
TTTATCTGGAAGCATCTAGATTCTAGAAGGTGCTTGATACACGTCAGATGATGATAATGATTACACAGGCCTCCCAGTCTCCTGGGTAAAACAGACCAGTGGATTCATACAGTGCATTAAGAGACAAATCTGAGTGCTGCTGGAGTCCATGGGGGCTGGGGGAGGGCCTCCACCTTTGCCCACAGAGACTACAGTTAGGAACCATAGGAGCGCACAGCTCAGATCCTGGCCGGCAAGGCAAGAGAAAAACAAAACTACTGCTAAGAGATGGATCATGCAGGAAGCCAAGAGTTTCCACTATAGATATGCAGAGGTTTTATTACTCAAGTGGCAAGGTCTCCACCCACACCCTCTGAAAAAGCAGTGGAAGGATGCTGCCAAATATGGAAGGCTGGGAGGGGCACACAAGCTCCCTCCTTCTCCCTGGGCCTCCGGTGCCTTATCTGTAAAACGAGGGGCTTGAACTAGAACTCCGTGCTTCTCAGACGTTCCTGCCACCCAGGAGGACAGGGGGCTGGGTCTTGGGAGGACACAGCTCAAACAATTTTGAACGTGGCTGCTCTGTTTTAAAATTCATGGTTGCTCTTTTACACACACTTGTTTTAATATTAAAAT
>NW_006356429.1:0-615 GCF_000327345.1 Myotis davidii
CTCACTCAAGTGCCTGACTTCACTCTATTTAATCAATATAAAATTGTTCCTATTTGTAGTTTCTGCCAATCAGCATACCTTTGAAAGGTGGAAAAAGGGGAGAATTACGTGAACACCATTTTGGCAGATTGAAGAAAAAAGGCAACTTTGGCAAAGTGTGAGAGACTGCGGTGAGGCATCACAGCCCCATCCAGGGGTCAGCGCACACCTCTTTTGAGCATTGTCTGCCTTGGAACAGGTTACAGGCTCTTCCTAGAACCCTCATTATCCTGTTCTCTGTTTCTTCTCCCTTATTTTCAGCTCCACAATATGGAGTGTTGTATCATTAGGAAGGCTTCCAACAATGCTATTAACATGTTTAAAGGATTATTAGAACAGCAAATGATTGCCCTGGAGTTGCTTTTGCTGCCAAGACAAGAAAGTACTTAACCCCCCTCAAAAATGCAAAATAAAGTGTAACTTTGGAGACTTTTTCTACTTACAGCAGGCTGTTAAATACAATTAAAAGCCCGACCATAGCAAGGCTAACTGAAGTTCTGGGAAATGAAGTAACATGGTAAAATAAAGGAAAGCTAACGACAGACTAATCATAGATGACTGATATGCAAGCCCATG
>NW_006356430.1:0-615 GCF_000327345.1 Myotis davidii
AAAAAAATGTTGGAGAGTAGAAAAAGTTCCAGTGGAGAAGAAGAGCTGGAATGAAGCATCTGAGTGAGGATGAAGCACAGAGAATTAAGGGACATGGTACAAGGTCAGCCTGATAAGAGTATAAATGGTGGGTTTGGAAAAGTGGATTCAGGCAAGCTTTTGGCAATCTCTAGTAGACTAAAGGGCCTGAGCTTCATTCATTAGCAAATGAGGGTCACCAAGAGTTGTGAGGAGACATTGACCTGATGCAAGTAATTCTTTAAGAGGAGCTATTAGTTTGTTGAATTCTGTAAGTATCAGAAAAGGCAAGTGCCTGGAGACATGATGACCTGGTACAAGATGAGAGCAGCATGACAGTGAAAGACAGAGAGAGTTAGAAGTGACAATCTGGCCAAAGAATTTTATGGCATCTGAACACTTCTTGGCTACAGAAGAAGAAGAAAGAAAAGAGAAACGTGACTAAAACATTCATTTCTGGGTTTAGAGTAGAATTATCATCTAACCGAACAATTTAGGAGAAACAATTGAAGGAAGCTAGTTTATTGGAGCAGCTAGTAAGTTCAGCTTTAGACATATCTACCTTAGATTCAGTAACATCTGCTATATTCCCTGCCC
>NW_006356431.1:0-615 GCF_000327345.1 Myotis davidii
TTCCCTCTCTCTTCTATTCTCACTAAAAACCAATGGAAAGATAACCTCAGGGTAAGGATTAACAAAAAAAGAGAGATAAACATCTGTCTTAGGGGAGAGGGAGGGTGGGGAGGAAAAGCCTGGAAAAGCTGGCCCAAGGTCATGAGCTAGTAGCCTGAACTCCTACCCAGGAAGTCTGGCTCCGGAGTTCTTGCTCTTAACAACTCCATTCTTCTGCTGGAGCCTTTTCTCAGTGGAGAAGGAAGCCACAAAGAGGAACTGAAAGTCACAGAGTCCTGACGCTAAGGGGCTATGTACCATCTCCTCCACACAGGCTCACAGGCCCACACCACATTCCAAAACCATGGGTGGGATCTCAGAGACACAGCCTTCTTCCCCTCCGAGCCTGGGGCTACCCTCCAATCCTTCCCAACCCAGCACTCCAGGGCTGGAAACCCAGACCATGTCCTCATCCCCTAATAATCACCAGCTCTCGCCACCGCCCACGCCTCGCTCATGCCCTCCGCCTTATGCGGGTTTGCCCCCGGGGTGTAGAGTACACAGTGGTCCCCCTGATCCAAAGTCTGATTTCCATGGCTTCCGTCAACCACAGTCTGAAAATACTAAATGGAAAAT
>NW_006356432.1:0-615 GCF_000327345.1 Myotis davidii
GGCTTCGTTGTAGTCTCACTCAGGGCACTTGTACCTAGAGCTCATTTTAACTTATTTCCCCTGAAACGTGTGTGCTTTGTGGAGGCTGAGGCCTTGGTTCTAGGTGCCTCGGAAGCGTATTCCTGGAAAACAGACCAGCTACGTGGGACCTTCTGGGGGAAGCCTGGCGTGGGCTTGGCAACACTTTCCGAAGTGCAGCCCGCTTCTCAGAGCTCTGGATAAACTTCTTCTCCTGCCCCAGAAGAATCTGATCAGCAGACCCCACAGGGAGCCCCACCTTTCTCCTGTAACGGATGCTGTGTCTTGGGCCTGTACCACACGCTTCTCTTGGTCAACACAATTAAATTAAAGGAGCTCAGTGACTTGCCAGAACTCAATCCTCGTAGGGATTTAGAGAGGAAAACCCTGTTCCCCTGACTGCCCCCCAGAACCTTCCAAGTACTCTAGAACCTTCCTCACGTGTGCTTATCTGGGGCTGTAAAGTCCAAAGCACTGAACCCAAACTCAAAGTCCCCCTTCAATCCATTCAGTCTTCTCTGGGTTGATGGGGTCATTACTGTTCTGATGCAGAATTTTTGCTCTCAATTTCTTCCATGTTCTCTCTCCCAGTGACCC
>NW_006356433.1:0-615 GCF_000327345.1 Myotis davidii
AAAAAAAAAAAGGCACATAAGAAATGTTTGCTTAAACATTACCGTATCACAAAATCATGACTTTTTTTGTAAATCATGCCACTTTATATAATGCCTGATCACATTAAAATATTCCTGGCAAGTGTCAGCTTTTTAAGATGTACCACTTACTGCTGACATGAAAGAACTGTGTTTCATCAACGTAAAATATTCACCAATCCTGTGATAGAATTAAGTTACTGTCCTTGTCCAGAGAGTTAGTTATACATTTACATTATGTGCAAAATGATAAATTGTGAATTTACATATAAACCATGATGTCTTAGTGAATATATTATGATTTAAGTTGATTTCTGTTTTGGAGATGCCTTCACTCTATTTTATTCAGGATCAAAGAATAAAAATTATTTCTAATACTATGCTAAACAAACCATACTATCTTGATTAAGTGTCAAACATTGAATTTATAAAACAAATGATGATATGTTTTACAAAATATCCATTGAAGAATCACTTTAAGTTATAAGACTGCCAAGTAAATTTGAGGTGAGTTCAGTTAAATATTATTTATTAATAATTACTTTATATCTATAATGGGAGTAAGGCTTATAGAAATAACAAAAGAAGTAGCTACAC
>NW_006356434.1:0-615 GCF_000327345.1 Myotis davidii
TTTTTTATAAGGGTGAAAGTTTACTTTTATTTCCCCCATGGATATCCAGTTATTCCAGCATAATTTATTAAAAAGAATTTTCCTTCCCCATTGATATACCTTGTCACCTTTATTGAAGACCAATTTGCCATACATATGGAGGACTATTTCAGGATTTATTCTGTTCCATTGATTCTATAAATCTGTCCTTATATGAATACCTCCATATTACTATAGCTTTGTAGTAAGTCTTGAAGTCAGGTAATATAAATCTTTCAATTCTGTTCATCTTTTTCAAACATATTTTGACTAGCCCAGATCCATTACATTTCCATATAGATTTTAGAATCAGCATGCCAATTTCTACAAAAAGAAGTCTGCTGAAATTTTGATAGAAATTGCTTGAATTTATAGATTAAATTGGAGAGCAACTGACAACTTAACAATATTGAATCTACTGATTCATGAATACTATTTGGTGTTTTATGTAAGAAATCTTTGTCTATATCAAAGTCATAAAGCTTTTCTGACATTTATTTGGATCTTTTAAATGTTCTCTTAGCAAATGGCAGCAGAGTAACTGAATGCTACACAGGCATGCAACCAGGAACAAACTGGAATTACAACTAAAACACA
>NW_006356435.1:0-615 GCF_000327345.1 Myotis davidii
TGCACAAATTCGTGCACCGGGCCTCTAGTAGCACATAACGGTTTTACAGATATCCAATATGTTGTTTACAGTCATCACCACTATGAAATCTGACATTAGACTCACGACTAGACCTTATCATTTAATGCTTACAGCAGCACACGTACTGCTCTGTGTCAGGGCGCAAAAGTGGCAAAGGACTCCTTCCTGTCTTGCCCCTGGCCCTTTTGTCACTCATGTGGAACTCGCAGTAGGTGGTCTTGAACATGCAGGTGAGGAAGAGGTAATGTCGACTCCAAAGTGTTTCCCTTGGTTGTGAGAAGGGGGACACGGTCCAGGTAAGTAAAGAGAGTCAGGAGAGGAGGCCGTTTAATTTGGTTTTTAGACATGTGACCTGTGAAGTAATGGCAAGGTGTCCAGATGGAAAAGGCCAACGAGGCAGGCGGGAAATCAGAATTGGAGATGAAGGTGAGTGATTTTTCTTTTTAAAAGGAGCAGGTTTAAACTGGTGTGAGAACACTAGTGTGTGCCTGCCAGAGCAAAGGAACAGAAGCCCAGAGGGAAAAGAGGACATCGTGCAGGAAGGACTGAGGCCCTGCGTGGGCTGAAGAAAGGCAAAACCAAAGCAGGATGAAT
>NW_006356436.1:0-614 GCF_000327345.1 Myotis davidii
ACATTGAGTGTATATTAAAACATAAAAAATTCAAGGGGTAAAAATATATATATATGAATCAAGAAGGATAATGGTTAAAAAGTAAGCAACTCTACTGGCCAATCATGAAATCACAGTAGCTTCTATATTAAGAGTGGTCTCATTAATGTGAGGCAGAACCAGGTTTTATAGAGTTGAATTATTGAATTTCAAACAAAAATGGAAACAGACTCCTCTGCTTCATCCTCTCCCAAAGAAGTTACCTTCATTCCTACCATCTTGTAGTAATCTCTTATTTCTTAATAATAACAGCAAGAACAACTATGATTTATTCGCCGCTTAATCTCAAAAATGTCACCCTTTTCATGGCTCCTAAAGCATTGCAGTGTCACTGAATTTTCCTCCTGGTCTCTAATCTCACGTCATTAAAATGACAGGTTCGTGAAATGTTTCTTTCATTTTAAAAATATGTTGCTCAAAAATCTCCTGCAGTAATGGAAGCCTCATGGAAGGTTGTAATCTGGCTCCCTACTCACTTTCCAAATTTTGCTCCCAGGAGGAACCCCGTGCCTTGCTGCTTTTCAGAACTGGGCTCTGAGTCAGGGTCACTTAGCAGAGCCTCTGTGCCCAGCATT
>NW_006356437.1:0-615 GCF_000327345.1 Myotis davidii
CTGGAACAGAAAACACCTTAAGGATAAGAGAATTGGTGATTAGTTGGGTAAAGGGGAATATGAACATTACTGGCCAAAGTGAGAAACAGTATATGTTAAATACATGGAACTATAAATAGTTCTCTGAGTTTCCTTCCTAAATACCTAGGCATGTTCATTTCCTTGCATTTTGTTGGTATTTAGAGTCAGGTTTGAAAGCATATATGGTTGCAAAAAGTAAGTCTTAAGTGGAATTAGGGTCTTCTGGTGCTTAGTAGTGACATGTTCAAAAGTAGAGACAGTAAGGATGACTCTCAAAGCTGGTGCCACCAAATTCTTCAACCCCACCCATTCTCTCAGCTCAGGAAGTGAGTGGGAAGACAAATTTGAATAGTTTTTCTTATCAGAGGAAGCAGGACAAACCGTATTTAAGCTGGGATGGGTGGGTGGGCATGCAGTATCTGTGTAGAAGGTGAGTTACTAAGAGAAGACTTGATATTCAAGGAAAAGTCAGATGAAAAATGAGTCACTCATTAGCCTATTCAAAAGGAGGAACATGCCAAGGCCGGGAAGGTTTATTAACTTAGATTAAGATGTACCCTTAGAGCTGAAACCGGTTTGGCTCTGTGGATAGAG
>NW_006356438.1:0-615 GCF_000327345.1 Myotis davidii
TCAACCACTGAGCCATGCCAGCCGGGCAAGACCGTTTTAAATTTCAACCTTGTGGGCACTTCAAAGCTCTCCACTGCCACGTGCCCCCATTAGACTGTGGCTGATGTGTGTAAAGCACCCTCCACCCAACACCCGTAGACCCTGAGCACGGGAAGAGTCCACTACTGGGATCAGCTGGAGGAAAATGTGCAGAGAGGTATCTGCTCCCAGCAGGTCTGAATTTGAAGCATTCGGGCCAAAGAGTGTGGTCCATGCACGGGGTGTGCGATTGCTGGGTGGAGGGGTGCTTTACACACCTCACTTTCCATCTCTCCTAAGCTCCACCGCTTCTGAGGCTCTCAGATTGAGGAAAAGAAGGAGAAGGCGGGAGGAGGAGAAACATCATCACTTCCCTGGCCATGGAGACCCAGCTCTTGTTGCCATGGCTGCTTCTCTGGCCTTCACCTTCTGGCCCCCCAGGCACTGTGTCAGACCTCTAAGTGCTCATAAGCACAGGGTGGGTCCCTCACAGAGCCATGAGGTTCCTCCCTACCCCACAGTTTTCCGAAGTGAGGGTCCAGCTCCATCCCCACCCCTGGTGCAGGGAGGGCACCTTTCTCCTGGGAAATTTCATGA
>NW_006356439.1:0-615 GCF_000327345.1 Myotis davidii
AGATGTTTTTATTCAGACTATTCCAATGATTTAGTTATAAAACCTCAAAGTAAATGGAGGGAGCCTGAGGTCTTAGAGCAGCAGGTAAATAAGGGAATCTGAGGAAGAGTGGAGGTGGCTTATTTAAGTCATTTGGGAAGGATGGAAGTGAGTCTTATCAAAGTCAAATTGTGAGAAGGGAGATTTTGCAGTTAGCCCTTTTCCAGAACCCAAAAACAGTGGAGAGATAACCATTACTCTTTTTCTCAAGTATAGGACTTGAGTAAAATTAAACATTGTCAGGCCTTATGAACAAGGCATGAAAAAGAAGTTGTAAACTTGTGGCAAAGCTAATCTGGATAATTTTGGTTAATGTAGCTATTCTTTTTAATTCGGCATATAGATTAAGTATAAATGGAATACTTGCCCCAAATATCAAATATATATTAGTAACTCAATTTACAACTATAATGCATTAACATAAATGTGCCAGAATCATCAGATAATAGGTACAAGTAAAGTCCAGTTATCATCCAGACTTCAAGTCTTTGGTATCAGTAATTCTCCATTAGGATAGCAGGATTTAACTCCCATTTCAAAATCCCCATTGCTATCTTGTATTTCAAAAGAATCACA
>NW_006356440.1:0-615 GCF_000327345.1 Myotis davidii
CAAAAGCTTCATTAAGAAGGCATGGAGTGGCTCCAAAAATCTCAGAGAAGCCCATGGAACAGAGCTTAAAGTTACATGTACCCATGATTCTGAGAGTGTTGATGATGAGAGTCACTGGCACTCATATTGCCTACCTCACCAACTCCGGACTCTGGTGCTCAGCCTGATACTACTATTGACTTTGGAAAGTGAATATTGCTACTGTCACTGCCACCTCTGCTTTTCATCACCAAGCAGGATTCTGTATGACCCCAAATCTCTTTACTATTGTTTCAAGTTTAAAGTCTGTAAAAGAGGTATCTGATTGGCAAAATCTGAATCATGTGCCTGTATCCACCTTAGAAGAGTCGGGCAATGACACATTTTTTGATGTCTTAAAATTCTACTGTGGAGAGAGAATATTCCAATTTTAAAAATGGTTCAGAAATTAGGCAAGCAATAAAAACAGGTCTATTATTATTATGAAATAAAAAATCCAATACTATGCAATTAAAGTATCCTTGAAAAAAATATGAATAACTTCATCTCAGAAAATATTTAATAACACTGATGTTGATTAGTCATATCCAAATTTAAAAGTGTGCTCAGTGGTTGAGTGTCCACCTATGAATCAGG
>NW_006356441.1:0-615 GCF_000327345.1 Myotis davidii
TGGGTTTAACTCAGGTTCCTGGATTAACTGCAACCTATCTCTTTTTTTCCTCTCAACTGACCTTCAACCTTCTATGTCAGTTATGAATAAAAAGTCATACATTTGACACTCTTCCTAATGAGAGGTGGAGCTTATATCTTGAATCCAGAAAGTCTAATGCCTGCTTTGACCAATGCAGAACAGCGTGCCTGCCACTATGTGACCTCTGAGAATAGGTCATAAAATGCTATGCAGGTTGCCTGATTCTCTTAGAGCATTTATCCTCAGAATGCTCCCATTTAGGACCCAGCTGCCACAACTAGAGACACCCAATCACATGGAGAGGCCATTTGTAGGCGTGCTGGTTGGCAGACCCAGTTGAGACCGGCCTTTGTGTCATCAAAAATCACTTACCAGACATATGAGTGAATTAGTGTGAAGATAATTTTAGTTCCCAAATATTCACATCATCCTTAGCTAATTAAATCTTGTCAGCAAGGTCCCAAATATGTGTAGCAGAGACAAGCCATCCCAGTTTGGACCTGCCTAAATTCCTGATCCACAGAAATTGTGGTTTCATAAACCAATTGCTGTTTTATGCCATTAAATTGGGATTGTTTACAAACATCAATTGGA
>NW_006356442.1:0-615 GCF_000327345.1 Myotis davidii
TGAACTAATAGTAATTATCCCATGGTAATTTAAAGAGTGTTTTGTTATGTTTAAGTTTAATCTTATTAACATAACCTAGTCACTGAAAATATCTTACGAGTTAACAAATGTTTTTCAATACTCAGACTTACTTTATTTGCAAATTTATCCATTAATTGTATGAGTTATGAACTAGGCATGTTCGAGATAGAAGATGAGCAGAAATTGAAAATGTACATTGTTTCATAAGATTGCCAGTGAATGTATGTCACTAGCAGGAACTTTCCCCGTTCTTTTTCAGGGACCATGGTTACTTTACAACAAAATTTTAAGTGTTTTTAAGGAAAGTCCTAGGTTTACATGATATATCTATGAATAAGTTTATAATTAAAATCCAAACTTACTGTATTATATTGTGTACATTTCATATTTCTGAGTTTCAGTGAAGAGTTAAAAATTTTCTTTTTATATAAAGGCACATGAAACTATTGGTTTTCTTAAATCAGAAGAAGTTTAAAAAACTAAAAATTTTTAGAGAACAAGAAGTGAAAGGATTAATTAGGAATAAATGATAACTTTCATCTTTTAAATTTGGTGGTAAATGTATGATATACAGTGATATGAAATTTTATTTTT
>NW_006356443.1:0-615 GCF_000327345.1 Myotis davidii
CCTACCTCATAGGGTTGTTGTGAAGATTAAATAGAGTTAATACATATATAGGCTTTAAACAGTACCTCACATATAGTAGGCACTATGTAAGCCTGGACTGTTTTCATGGTAGCATCTCTGTAGTATCTTTCTCCTCTGGGTTCTCCTTTCCTGGTGCTGCTGTAGCAGTCAGCTCAGACGGTTATGACCTCTTTCCAATACTTCATACATTGTATTGCCACTGAAATCATTCAGTCTCTGATCTTGTCTTTATCTTATTCAGTAATCTGCAGAGTTCATTAAATAAAGTCCAAATGCCTTCATCTTGCTTTCTAGCCTCATCCTACTCTTACCTCCTGACCCTAGTTTCACACTCTAATCTCACATTTCACTGCACCTTGTCAGGAGCCCTCCCCTCCCCTGGAACCATGCTATTTTCTATGCCTTATTCTCCTTCACTTGTCCTGGCATGTTTTCACTTTTGTACCTGTGCTCATGGTTCTCTCCACTTGGAGTTTATCTTCTGGTTCAAATCCTAGCCATCCTTGAAAGCCAGGCCCAAATGCCACCTGCACCCTGGGGCCTTTCTGAGCTCCAATGATCTTTATTTATTACTAGAGGCCCAGTGCACGAAAT
>NW_006356444.1:0-615 GCF_000327345.1 Myotis davidii
CCTGGGTATGGGCCCTGCCTGGTGCACAGGACAATGCTCTAACCACCTGAGCCACACCAGCCAGGCTGGTGTACCACCTTTGTGAATCCCATCTTATTGGGAAGCCAACTCCAGACCTCATGTCACTTCATCTGCAAATATTTCAAAATGACTCTTTAAAAGACGAGGCCTTAAGAAGTATAACCAAACCCTGCAATGCCATCAGGTACCCAATCGATGTTTATATTTCCAAATGTTTCATTATACCATAAAATATACTTTTATGGTTGTATTTTTTACACTTTGTTTGTTGGAATCAGGGTCCATATTGTGATTGGTTGGTGCGTCTCCAAGTTTTCTCTAACCGATAGGACCTTCTCTATCTCTATTTTCTTGCCTGGGTATTCATCTGTTTAAGAGGGGATCTCTACTTTGTCATGTGGCCTGTTACAGAGGCAGAGAGTATCAACAATGGCAGGAGACTTAAAGGTCAAGTGCAAGTTCTCAGACAGATGGGGAAGCAGAGGCCAGTGAAGGGAGAGACCTGCCCACAGACCCTTGTCCACCCTGGCTGCCTCAGACATCCAGACCCCTCTGCCTCCTCACTCTCAGGTCCTCAGGCCAGGCCCTGGGGAC
>NW_006356445.1:0-615 GCF_000327345.1 Myotis davidii
TAGATCATATTTTGTGGGATATGATCACTTTATATGATTTTAAAGCTACTCTGGAGTGTGAGTGGACATAGGAAGAAAAGTTAAAACAAATAAATCAGTAGTGAAGTTATTGTATTAGCCTAGATGAGAAATGATAGTATTTGGACTAGGTAAATGGCAGAAATTATGAATCTTTAGGATCAGCCTACTTGAAAGAAGTCACTGTGAATGTTTAATTTTTGTAACTTTTGTGTCCAATATAGAACATATAAAATAGTTAGTTTCAACAAGTCAATGTTGAATAATTTACCCTTGGACACAAAGGTATAAATCCATATTCTTTTATGATTGCTAAATGAAGAGCTTTCTTTGTATAATTTTTGTATGATTTTTTGTGTTCAATGCAATGCAGTCAAAATGCTTTCTGGTAACCTTTTCCTGCATTGAAATACACTTTAATCTGGTTTTGTAAAAATAAGAAATTTTCAGTCTGTAAATAGGAGATCAGGGTGTTCATATTCAAAGGCCAGAAGCATCATAGCTGACACTTAAACATTTTGTTTCCTCCTTGCTAGTGTCTATTAGAGAAGGTAGGGGAGAGCAGGAGTTAGAGAGAGAGATAAACCAAAGGACTTG
>NW_006356446.1:0-615 GCF_000327345.1 Myotis davidii
TCCTTAGTATTGGCATTTAGGGAAATTGTCCAAGCAAGCACCATCCTGACTCTTCATCATTTTCTAGGCTCTGGTTCTAGTCACCTGTGCGACTGCCACTTTCCACATCTGCTATCAGAGGCCTTCCTGCTTAAAGGCAGACAAGGGAGAGCAGAAGGAAGGCATGCGGTCCCCCAGGATTAACTTCAAAGTTTGGGAATCACAGAACATCCTGGAAGAAACCAGAGATCTTCTGGTCCAGTCATTTTAGAGATGAGCAAACAGAAGCCAGAGAGAATTAAGTGTTCATCTGGACTGAGGCCCAGTCCTCTCATCTTGTTTAGCACCCACTCCTGAACATGCTGACTTTATTTCTCTAGCCTGGACTATCCTCTGAGCATCAGACCTGTACCAACTTCTACTGGATAACCCCTCTTGGTTGTCTCACAAGCATCTCAAATTTGGCCAAAACCAACCTCTTCACTCTAAAACCTGTTCCCCCCTGCAGTGTATCTCCTTTTAGTAAATGGCACTACATACTCCCAGTAGCTCAAACTAGGAGACCAATACAGCCTTCTTCCCTCACTTTCTCTCTCTCTCTTTAAAAAAAATTTTTTTTTTACTGATTTCAGAGAG
>NW_006356447.1:0-615 GCF_000327345.1 Myotis davidii
TACACGTTTCTGCCGGGGAAGGGGTTAAATAGCATTTGTTGTTTTTGAATAATCTTAAAAGCAGAAAAACTAGAAACAATGCAAATAATGCAGAACAGCCAATAGGTTTTAAACTTTTTAGAATATTCTCTGGATGAAATAATACGCAGCCACAGAAAATGATATTCACCTAAATGCACCATGGTATCCTGCACTGGATCTTAGAACAGAGAAAGGATACTAGAGAAAAAAAAACTGGGTAAACCAAATAAAATCTGGAGTTTAATAAATGGTTTTAATGTGAACTTCTTAGTTTTGGTAAATGAATAGTAACATGAGGAGAAGCTAGGAGAAGGGTTTATGGGGACTCTATGTACTATTTTTATAATTCTGGTTTAAATCTAAAATTATTCCAAAATAAAAATTTAGTGATATTCACAAGTTGCTTGTAATATTGGAATGTTTAGGCTAAAATGTTAAATGAAAAAAGCAGAATTCAAAATTGTGTGACAGTGTGATTGTAACTATGCAAAATTTTTTTCATAGAAAAATAGAGGAAAAGAAAATATGCAAATTATCAAGTCATTTAATTTGGTTGACCATGAAACTGAGAGTAATTTAAATCCTTTTTTTTTT
>NW_006356448.1:0-615 GCF_000327345.1 Myotis davidii
GACTTTGAAATCCCTGTCACAGTGCCCAGTATCACCCCCTGAATAAAGTGTGTGGCCCATTACTCCTTTTCAGAGAACTCTGCTATTTTTACGGGGCAGGATGTGTGTGTAGGTTTGAGTAATATCCCCGCTTGCCAATGAAAAGCACATCACTTCTTATTGCTTAACTGTATCCCTTCGTGTTTACGGTGGGGCAAGGTGAATCAAAGCTCTGTGTGCCAGGTGGAGCGTTTCCTGTTGTTCCAGGTTTCCTTGAAGTGTATGCCTATAGATAAGTGGCTCCAGTGTCTACCTACCATGGGAAAGAAGTTTCACAGTAATTGAAGAGTAGCACATCACATAAATATTACCAATGACTATATTTGGCTCATTGAAATGAGCCTTGGGTATTATGCCCTTTGAAACTGCATATACCTCAGAAACACTTGACGTTAGATCGTTGGTAACATGCACTTTGAATGATATTCAAACCAAATGGATCTCTAGGAAAAACAGTATCTGTAGTAAAATCTGGAGTTAGGGACCCAAGGTGTTCAAGTGACTACAACTCAAGTTCTAGATCGGATCCAAGTGGTCTTCTTTTAAAATCCTATATAATAAAGATGTAATATGCAA
>NW_006356449.1:0-615 GCF_000327345.1 Myotis davidii
CAAGTTGAAATTCAAGGCCCTTGGAGACAGGAACCGCATCTTTCTCTTGGGTCCCACCCCTACCCCCCTGGTTAGCTCCACCCCTTAGGTGTTGAGAGACTCTACCTGTAGGTGGGCGGAGCCCCTAAGGGACTGGGTTTAAGAAGACACTTCCCACCCCACATGGACACCCAGCCCCAGGCCGTATCTGAGGGAGAAGGGCGGAAATGAGGCTGCCCCCAGGAACAGCACCGGAGCTGAATGGGGCCTTTTCATAATCACACTACCCAGGAGGGGGGCGTAATCCCTCCCCAGCCACACAGAGCGCCCTCGATCCGGGCGGCACAATGCACTGTTCACACGGCTCAGGAAACAAAATAAATATATCCTCCCCCAAAGACCCCACAATGGGGCTTTTTCATGGCAGGCACTCAGGACCAGCCCCGCCCCCCACCCCGCCTCCACCTGGCAGAGGGGCTGCTCAGTCCTGCAGTCTTTGCCCAACCTGTCCTGGGACTCAACAGCCCGCCTGGCCTGGCCTGGCCCCACCTGCCCACTTTCTGGTCATGACCGAGTATGGACAGTGGCCCTGTGGGTGGGGATTGAGCAGAGCCTGTCAGTGGGGGGATGGGGGGG
>NW_006356450.1:0-615 GCF_000327345.1 Myotis davidii
TATTTTCTATCATTCCAATGTATTGATTATGCAGCGCTTGGGACCATTTACTTAGAGTGATAAAATATCCAAGAAATAATGACAAACATAAGAAGAGTTGGCCTAAAGTTGAACTTAGAAAAAAAATGTCCACTCCAATTCAATTACTGCCTGCAAGTTTGACAATTATGTGTATTTTAAGGCAGACATTTCTTTATGTGGATGTCCCAGGTTATTAAAGCTAATATAATTAATAAAATCCACATATAATCAGCTGCTCTTTATGTGATTCTGTGTTCATAAAATAATCTTCTGATAATTTGGTTTCCTGTGTAATTTTCCTATGGTTGGAAAGCATTTAGGCAAAACTTGTGGGGACTTTAAGTCTTCTTGAGAGTTAGATTTATTATTAGAAATTAAAATGTAAAATCATGGCTTATTTCCTTTATTTTTCAGTGACTTTAACTATTATGACTCATTATTTCATTAGCTAAAGCAATGTGATTTTCTACCAGCCATTAGTAGCATTCTCTTCATATTATAAATGCACAAGAAACGGGAGATCAGAAGAATCTACCCTATGTTATTCTGCTCAAAAGTGGTAGAGCCCTTTGAGCAAGGATTTATACAAGATCT
>NW_006356451.1:0-615 GCF_000327345.1 Myotis davidii
AATAAATTAATGTATGAGTGGTGTTTATTGTTGTTGTTGTTGTTATTATATTGGGAACTCTTAAGCTTTTAAAAGTGGGGTTAATATCTCCCTCACTGGGTTGTTACAGGAGGATTAAATGAGATAATGTCAATCAAGAACTTTCTACATTACTTGGCTCATAGTACAGGCCTGATAACTTATTGGCTAGTATTACTATAGCCCCATCTAATACTTGCCACAATCAAATAAGGCAATAATTATCTGACTGGACAAATGAGAGAAATAAGGCACAGAGAACATACATAACTCTACCTACATGATATAGCTAATGAATGACAGATGTATCAACTTCTGTCTGCCCCAAAGCCTACAGCCACCACACCACATTGCCTTTCAGCTACATCCTGAACCCCAGGTGGCCAAGCTAAGCTTACGATGGGGCAGGATGATGGGAACTGAAAACTCAAGAAAGTAATTACATAATTTCCAAGGGATGTCTGGAAGCTTCAAAATAAGATACATGTTGCATGTATGTGTACAGTAAATATCTGCATAAGCAAATGAATAGTCAATTTGGGGGAAGGGGGTAGAAAGCACTTTAATATTCTCCTGGGATGAATCTGCAATGCAACA
>NW_006356452.1:0-615 GCF_000327345.1 Myotis davidii
GGCCAATGCTCTATCACTGAGCCAAACTGGCTAAGCTCATTCTCCATTTTATTAGCTAGTATTGTCCTACAAAAAGAAAATCCTCTCATCAATTCTTGATTATCAACTTTTAATCTCCTGAAAATGTAGAAAAATTGCTTCATTTCTTCCCTTTATTTTTTTCAAAATACTGAGTTCGTTTGCTAGCATTCTGAACAGGTGGCCATTGAGGGGGCCTAGTTTTGTTTGTTTTTTCTTTAAGTATCATTAGAAACTTGTGTGTTTTATCATATCTGATGTGTTTCAATCCATTACAGAGATTACTCTACTGATGATAAAAGTATTACCTTTGCTTGGTAAGTCCTTTTGACACAAGCCTAGTAGTCTCCATTGTTCTTACTTTCCACCTCATCTTTTATTTCCTGATCAACCATTTCCATAAGGACCTTACTTCCTTTTAGGTGGAAATGGTATTTAGATATCACCATATGGTGGCTAGGGCTGCTCATTGTTATGCAATTAGTTTCTAAGCCTTTCCAGTGACAGAGCTAGAAAATACATTTTTAAAATATATCACAGGATCATACTGATGTTGTAATTCAAATTCAGGACTAGAAGGTTTTTATTAACCCTGTT
>NW_006356453.1:0-615 GCF_000327345.1 Myotis davidii
TTTTACTTTTTAGGTATGCATTTTGTGACACACACAGCTGTGTTTCAGACAGTCCCTAGTTATATCAGTACAAGGAAACATTAAAGGCTATTTTCTTCAATTACCTAGTTGTAGCATTCTACTAACGTAGGTAAAGTTCATTGCAGTTAAATGGAACACTTTTACAATCATTTCATTTAATCCCTAATATATAATCATTTTTAAAACTGTATGTCAAAAGGGAAAATGGAGTTCTAAATTATTTATTATTATTTCCTTAAAAGGTAAATGTAGCCTACATCTATATCAGAATTTGCCTCTTAGTGTTTTCAATGGCAAAATCACACCATTAGAATGTCATTAGGATGATTCAAAGGAATGAGGCGCATCTGCTTTGCAGAAGGCAGCCTAAGGTGGCGGGAGGAATAGGGCCCAGCTCTGCCTGGCTCGGCTACTCCCTCGCAAATCCTTGGGCAAATCCCTAACCTCTCTGAGATTCCATTTCTTCATCAGTAAAATCCTAACAAAAGTACTTTCTCCGTAGGGTTGTAGTGAAGACTAAAGGAGGCTTAATTTGTAAAGTGTCTGGTCACTTCCAGGTACTTCCTACCCTGAAGACCATTGTTAAAATACAAG
>NW_006356454.1:0-615 GCF_000327345.1 Myotis davidii
AAATCAATAAAAATATATTTTAAAAAACCAACATTTATTGACCACTTAATATTGGAAAATATGACGATAAGCACTCTACGTGCATTATCGCATTTAATTATTTCAAGGACAATATAAGGAGATACTACTATTATCCAAGTGCTGAGGCTCCAAGTGCTTAAGGAACACACCCAGGTTCACAAGGCAAACATTCTAACTCAGCTCTCCATAGAGCCCATGACCTTAACCATGACACTAAACTGGCCCTCGGAAACACATTTTATTCCCAGAATAACTGACTCTCAGAAGAAAAACAAACAAAAAGATGTCAAGGTACACATCACAGCCAACATTTATTTCAGGTTCAGAAATAAATCTGAAAGCAGATATTTCCTTAGTTCCCCTTATGGTCTCTTTTGTTATTTGGTGGCTTCCAACTTTCAAACAGAGTTTCAGCTTATTTTAATTTACCACAGGATATGCAGTTTGTAAACATGGTTTCTAACAGATACTAGCAAAGACGCCCAAAGGGCTTAAACCCTTGAATTCCAATACCTGAGTATTCCTAGAGAGAGGCTTAAGAATTATGGACTTTTTGTCAATTATAATGATATCCTGAAAACTACTTCTCAAAAT
>NW_006356455.1:0-615 GCF_000327345.1 Myotis davidii
GAAGTAATTAAACCACCCATGTGTTTATTACCACCTGCCAGTCCCAGAGTACTGGGATTGAGTCCTGTTACCACATGCCCTGTAAACAACAGCTATCCCATGTCATACAAACCATGCAGAAATAGTTTCTCCGATTACTCTGATTGCTAGAAGGTACCTATCTCCCTAACATTTTAAGTACAAAGACTTTTCCCTATGCGTTCAACCCCACCTTGTGTGGTCTGCCCATTTACTTACTTTGGAAGCTGTCGAAACTCTCCTGAATAATCTTCATATTTATAGTTCACAAGATGCCAGTCAGAGTTATAGGTTTTGATGCACTATTGGGGGTAGATTAAAAAAATAGAAAGCATATGAGAAAAATAAAAATTCTTTCCCCTTAATGCTCTCGCGCCTGAAATTCCATCATCAGAGATTCCTGTGAAGCTGAAGAACAACTTAAACATCGCCCTTGGGAGAGGGGTCACTTTAAGTGTGATCTGAGAGCAGAGTTTACAGGAGACACACATCACCTCCTCTTGCTACATTTACAATACAATGTACAGTTTCTGACTTAAAAGCATTTGGTTCTTAAGAAGTTGTGTGGCCTCTACTAGAATATGAAAGTGAACAGAG
>NW_006356456.1:0-615 GCF_000327345.1 Myotis davidii
CTGTTTTGCTCAGGGTTGTAGCCCCCGTTCCTAATACAGGGACAAACCCACCACAGGCACTCAGTAAGTATTTGTAGAATGGAAACATGAATCTGCACTGCCTAACACACAGTCAGTACTCCGCAAATACCAATCTCCTTCAGTAAATATTCATTCGTTCCTTCTTCTTCTCCTTCACCCCAATCACTGCTGTCATATTGTCCTGAAGCTTGTCTTGGAAAAAGAGGTTTTAAGCATTAACCTGGTTTCACAAGCCGCAGTAAAACTTGTCTGACCATACACCAGAAATGAAACTGTTCTCAGCAAGCTAACTGGGGAGACAACAGAGAACGGACGTGGCCCTGGGGTCTGGCAGCTCACTGTTTCGTAGCCCACCTTCACTCCCTATTAGCTTCTTGCCTGTGGACAAGCTACTTAACCTTTCTGAGCTTTGATTTTCTAATCTATAAAGGAAATCTACTTCCTAGAGTAGCTGTTAGGATGAAGTGAGCTAATGCCCATTGCCTAGCACAGTGCCTGGCTCACAGGAAGTGCTTAAGAAATACCAGCTACCATTATTATTATCATTAGTTAGCAACAATAAAAATGCTGTGGACGTGAAATATGTGTCTTTAG
>NW_006356457.1:0-615 GCF_000327345.1 Myotis davidii
TTTTTTTTCTGCCTTTACATGAGGATGGAATAATTATATAACGATGGATGGAGGCTGAAGCAGAGTCTCATTTGTCTGTTTCCAGGTGAGCCTCTGCACCCCCAGTGAGAACACACCGACGGAAAGCTTGGCCAGGCTAGTGGCCATGGTGTTCCAGTGGTTTCATTCCACAGCCTACATGATGGATGATGAAGTTGGAAGTTTGGTGGAAAAACTGAAGCCTCAGTTTGTCACCAAGTGGTTGAAAACAGTATGCGATGTTCGCTTTGATGTCATGGTCATGTGCCTTCTTCCCAAACCAATGGAATTTGCCAGGGTAAGTGAAGGCCGATGGCTTGGGCCTGGCTGGAGAGGAGGACTTGGGGAGAAGCACCGCCTTAGCTGTTAGAGTGTGATCAGTGTCTGTAGAAGGGGAAAATGTCTTCATGTTTTAGTCGGTACTGCTAAATGAGTTCAGTTTAGTGGATACATTTTAGGTGATGTTCTGCTTCGATGTTGGTTCGGGGTGGGGAAGAATGGCAGATGAATGTGTGCGGTATCTTTAAGAATTTAGTCCGGCTGGCGTGGCTCAGTGGTTGTGTAGACCTATGAACTGGGAGGTCATGGTTCGATTCC
>NW_006356458.1:0-615 GCF_000327345.1 Myotis davidii
ATAATGGGGCCCACTTAGGAAATACTCATAGGTAACACCATACTCAATGGTGAAAGACTGAAAGTTTTCTCCTTAAGATCAGGAAAAAGACCGGATGCTCCTGTTTGACATTTCTATTTAACATAATATCAAAACTGATAATCAGAGCAATTAGGCAAGAAAGGAAAGCATCCAAATTGGGAAGGAAGGAATGAAATGACGTCTGTTCTAGATGACATGTTTGTTTGTTTTTTAAGTAGAAACTGGTAAAGATCACACACATATACTGGTACATGCACATACACTCACCTGTTGGAACTAAAAAATAAAATGTGGCAAAGTTGCAGTGTAGGAAATCAACAAGTAAAAATCAGTAGCATTTGTATGCACTAACAATGAGCAAACCAAACAGGAAATGGAGAAAACAATTCTATTTACAATAGCACCAAAAAAGAATTAAATACTGCCCTGACCAGCTGGCCCAGTTGGTTGGAGAGTTGTCCTGTACTCCAGACCCCTGGTCAGGGCACATACAGGAGTCAGCTGATCCATGTTTCTCTCTGTTTCTCTGTCTCTTCTCTCCTTCCTCTCTCTAACGTCAATAAATGTATCTTTGGTTGAGGATTAAAAAAAAAA
>NW_006356459.1:0-615 GCF_000327345.1 Myotis davidii
ACACACACACACACACACATCCAGGAATGATAAGTCTATGTTTAACTATAAGGAACCGCCAAACTGTTTTTTGATGTGGCCACATTTTACATTCCCACCAGCTATAGGGGTGAAGAAGGGTATCTCCACATTAGCCAACATGTTACTGTAACTTTGGTTATAGCCATCCTAGCAAGTGTGACGTGGTAGCTCCTGGTGTTTTTAATTAGTATTTCCCTAATTATTAATGATATTGAGTGCCTTTTCATGTGCCCACCAGGCATTTGTGCATGTTCTTTGGAAAGATGTCATTCAACCCACTTTTTAATTTGGATGTTTTATTACTGTAGAACTGTAAGAGCTCTTGATACAAGTCCCTTATTAGATATATGACTTAGAAATACTTTCTCCTATTCTGTAGGTTGTCTTTTCACTTTCTTAATGATATTGTGTGCAGCAAAATTCTTATTAATTTGAAAAGCTGTTTGATAAAAAACAAACAAAAAAACCTCACTGACACAACGGGAAGAAAGAACAGTGTTAAAAAGTTGTAATATGTAGAACAAATAAGGCTTTCTGGCCTCTGTCACTTGGAAAGTAATACCTGAGCCCAACTACTACTGCTATCAAGAAAAA
>NW_006356460.1:0-615 GCF_000327345.1 Myotis davidii
TGGTTCATAGGTTGACACTCAATCATGAGCCACAATGGCCCGGCAGATCACTCTGACTTCTTTGTGGGCTTGAAGCCAGGAGGCAGGGTATCTAGCTAGGAGACTAATGCAACACTCCAGAATGGGAACGGCGAGGGCCTGAGGCAGAGCTGGGTAAACTGGAAAGCAAGAGAGGGCCTGATTCAAATACTATTTGGGAAATAAAATCAGCAGGATCAAGAGAAGTTGAGAAATATTCCCAGATTTTTAGAGTAGATGGCGAGGCCACTAACTAAGATAGACTGTAAAGGTGGGAAGAACTCATTAGGGATACAAGGCTGAATTCGGCATTGAATGTGTGCAATTTGAGATGCCCATTGGTGTCTGAAGGAAATGACTGTTAGGAGGTTGACTATTTGCTAAGGGACGTGCCGTGGAGTAGAAATAAATATTGTCACTTAATGGAATATAGGTGATAGAGCAGCAGGCATGGATGGGGTTGTCGAAGAGGAGTGGGGAAGTTGAGAAGGGCAGTGCCCCAAAGATGGGACACGAGGGAATATGTACTAACACTTAGCGTGTGGACAGAAGTATGCGGGCCGGGCCTTCGAAGGACATCCGAGAGGGGCCCAGAGA
>NW_006356461.1:0-615 GCF_000327345.1 Myotis davidii
CTCTGAAATCAATAAAAATATAATTAAAAAATAGCTAGCATATAATAGACACATAGCATAGGTGATGTTCTAGGACACTGTATTCCTTTGTTAGTGCTGCCCTAACAAAGTACCATGGTGTGGGGGACTTAACATATTTATTTTATCATAGAACTGGAGGTTGGAAATTAAAGATCAGGGTGTTAGCAGGTTTGGTTTCTCCTGTGACCACTCAGTTTATAGATGGCTGCCTTTTCACCACTCTCACATGGCCTTCTCTCAGTGAACATGCGCCCTTGGTGTCTGTGTCTTCTAATGACACCAGTGCTGTTGAATTAGGCCACTACCATTATAACCTTATATTCTTACCATTGTAACGGACTAATATTGATAATAGGAAGGAAGCAAAGGGAAGGCCAGACACTATAAGCATGCTTATCTGGGCAGCTTCACCAGGAAGCTTCAACTTTACACTCCCCAGGGAACCATCGGTCCATTCAAATCACTGGGCGAAGGGAGATGGACACATGCACAGAGGAGGTGGAGTGACGTAGAGAAAGTGCTTGCCTGTAAGTCCAGCCTAAGGAACCATGGATTGGCTCCGAGGGTGGCCACTTCAAGCCTGTGAAATCCTGA
>NW_006356462.1:0-615 GCF_000327345.1 Myotis davidii
TGTGATATTGTGATAATTATAAACGAGAAACAATGGAAATGCCCAATGATAGGGAGATGATTGCACAAGTGATGGTATATCCATATAATGGAGAAGCCTTCCTGCATTAACCTGAGGGAGGGCAGTGCTGATGGATGTGGAAAGGTACTCAGAATTTGTAAACCCCAAAAGCAGATTGCAAAACAGTATGTGTAGGTTGAGCTAAGGTTTTTGTTTTTGGGGGGTGAATGTGAGAGAGAGCAAGCCACTGTGTTGTATGTGTGTGCCAGAAAGATTATATATCAAATGTTAGATGAGATTATCTTTGTGTGTTGAAATTACAGATAACGGTTATTCTTTTTATTTTCCTGATTTCCAGCATATGAAGCATGTTATATTCTAAAGGAAATGAGCTCAGATCCCATTCCCATCCACTGGTTGTGTGAACTTGGGAAGTTCTGTGTCCGTCTCCTTTTCTGTGAAATGTGAATAACATCCAACTCATGGTGCCTGCAGGTACCAGAGGGTAAATGTTACATTAACCTCACCAGCCTGATATGATGATTGAGGCCAAAGCTATATATTCCTGTTCATATAGGATTTCATATAGAATAAGTTTTGTGGGTTTTTTTTTTT
>NW_006356463.1:0-615 GCF_000327345.1 Myotis davidii
AGGCTCTAGCCACTGAGCCAAACAGGCTAGGGCGGAAATCTCTTTTATGAACTCAGCAATGTTGGATTAAACTGAACCAAGTAAACGTCTAAGATGACTTATTTGATCATTTGAACACAATTTTCTAATAAATCTCATCAGGAAAATGTATTTTTTTTGTTTCTAATTCTATGAATTTCTCACAGTATGCCAACAATATTAGTTGAATTTAATTCTTTTTACTGAATATCACATTTTATATCAATTAAAAATAGGGATTCAAATAGACTTCTACTGTGGCTTTTCCTTTAGCTTTGCATGCTGGTATAGTGTACACACAGAAAGAAAGAGAGAGGGAGGGAGAGAGAGAGGAAAGGAGGGGGGAAGAAAAAATACAGTAGTCATTTTCTACAAACCAATACCCTGAAATAAAATGTTGTCATATCTTTCTTTCTTCCAAGTCCTTCAAATGCAAATAGGGTTATGGGCTTTTAGCTATTTGCCTACATTTTAGTGCAAATTACCTTTAAGATGGGGGCCCTTAGTCATAATAGATTTAACCTGCCCTGCTATACAGTGCTGACAATTCATGTCTTATTAATGAGTATTTCAAACATCCATTTATGTATATCTTGT
>NW_006356464.1:0-615 GCF_000327345.1 Myotis davidii
TAACCCATATCAGACCTCTTCTTACCAACTACATTATTGTCATTCTGACCCATTGTCTCTTTTTCTAGATTGAAACTCTATTTGGCATTCTTCTTTTCACACACGCCCAACTGACCACACTATAGTCATCACTGAGCAGCTGGAGTGGTGCTTTCACAAGGGAAATCAGATCAAGATACCATTTTATTCAAAATCCTGCAATGATTCTTCAGTTAATCCAATCAAACCATAGTCTTTACAGTGGCTTAGAAGGCACTTTGTGGTTGCCCACTTACCTACCCTTGCTCTTACGGCCATCCTTATGGAAAAGAGAACAGAATGAAATTAAGCTTTCTTTTCTCTTATTAGAAACACACTAATCCCATCCATAGGGTCACTCTCATGACCTACTCACATTCCAAAGTCCTCACTTCTTAATACTATCACATTGGTGGTAAGGATTTCAACATATGAATTTGAGAGAGACACAAACGTTCATTCCATAACTTCTAGCATAACTTTGTGGTGAGCTAATCTTCTATCTGGCTAATCACTCTCATCAGACATTCAAATTCTCACAGTCATACCACTGTGTGTCTAGTTTCCAAAGTGTGAACAGTTTCCCTTATTTTTTTT
>NW_006356465.1:0-615 GCF_000327345.1 Myotis davidii
TGGCCTCTCTGGGTCCTTGACTTGACAGATCTCATTACCGACCCTACCTCAGCCTTCTAGCCCGAGATCCTGATCTAATGTCCAGTCCCGTCCACGCCCTCTCCCCTGCTCGCCCCGTCCAGTTGCTGGGCCAGAGGCTTGACCTCACAGGGACCTCTGGCCCTGGACTGCTCTTGTTCCCATCACTCTGCCCCTTCACCTTCCTTCCTCCCCGCTCCGAGTCTAGGATGCGTCATAATGATACCCTTGCCCACCGCCCACCTGGGATTATTTGCCTGGCAAACCTCCAACCCTGGGAGACCTGGCTCTGTGTTCCTGCTTCCCTACCAGTGAAGCCCCGAAAACAGACCAGTCACCATGGGCGCTTCCCCGGGTGTCAACCTAGAAAGGCCCTCAGCACTGGCCGACTTTGAACCATTGTACTTGGGGTCTGTTAGAGCCCCAAGGCCATGCCCCGATACACAGGGGTCGCAGGGCCTGCTGGCCTTGACCTATTCCCCCCCCCTTCCCTCCGTCCTCCTGTCCCCTGCCTTCTTCCAGCTCTGCAGGCCTCCTGGCTGTCCCCATTCCTTCCTCTTACCTCGCGGCAGGGCGCTTAGTGCTCCCTGAAGTCAC
>NW_006356466.1:0-615 GCF_000327345.1 Myotis davidii
ACTAATGAGTTTGCCGACCACTGGTATAGGGCAAGGTATGGGAAAAGGGCTCAGAGCTTCCATACCCTCTTACAGACGCCACTCTTACCAAATCTTCATGTGTTCACCAACCAGGAGGCTCCCTGAACCCCATAATTTTTTGAAAAGAGGCTATTGTGAAGAGCCTGTTTAAGAATATTCAGGCATGGATCCTGAATTAGGAAAGAGCTTAGCATGTTCTAAGAATTATCAAAAGGTTGTAGTTAATAAGGCACATGTGGGCCACATCGTGACAGGTACCAGCATTCCAGTCTAAGTGTAGTACTGGGAAGCATAGAAAAATGTTAAGCTAAGGCCCTGGCCAGTGTGATTCAATCCAAATTAAAGGAGGCCAAAGAAATGTTACAAGTAAATGCTATTCCTGATTCTAGGCTGGGTCCTATAAAGGACACTATTAGGCCATCTGATAGTTTTTGGAATATGGATGGTAGACAGTAGATTAGGCAGGTATTATATTAGTGTAAATTTATGAAGCTGATAACTCTGCTGAGAGAGCGAAGTAGCAGCTACAGTGTGTTTTTAGTGTCATTAGTGACACTTCCTCATTGTATTTGGTAGCACTGTGTCACTAAGTCT
>NW_006356467.1:0-615 GCF_000327345.1 Myotis davidii
TTGAGAACCGTTGCTCTAAGGGCTTCTGGCTATTAATTTACTATGAGAAACACTTTTTTACAAATAGTCTGAAGGCACAGAGTGCTTTCCAGAATCAACTAGAGTACGCATGGCAGACGTGGACAGGCAATGGTCAACTGAGCCCTTTGATGCTTTCATTCCCAATATTTCTTTAAATGTAAGAACTTTCCCAGCTTCTTAGGTTCATCATCTCTCTTCAGAGGGTCTTTGACTGTTGTTATTTTAACATTTTCAGTTGATAATATGGAGGCAATAATGCACAACACAATTAAGCAATGTGAGCACCAGATGTCACCACCTAGGGGAATCTGCGATAGGACCACAGTGTATTCTATATCTTGTTGCCCTTTCTGATGACCAGTATGTGGACTAATTATAGCAAGTTTTTGATTCAGAGAGGAAATTTTGGGAAAAAATATTTGCTACTTGTTATAGCAAGTATTTGGACAGTTGTTCAAATGGCAAGGTATACTTGATTATGGACATTTTATAACTATACAGGGGTGGGAAAGTAGATTTACAGTTGTAATACAAATAATAAAATAATTAATAAATCATACAAGAATAAATTGTTTTGCATACTCACAACTATAA
>NW_006356468.1:0-615 GCF_000327345.1 Myotis davidii
TTCTCTCTCCCTTCCTATCTCTCTAAAATCAAATAAAAAACATTTTAAGAAATGTTCCCCCCATTTTAAAAAAGTGATGGGGGAAAAAAGCAATAGGAATGTTTCTTCAAACAAAATCTAACATAGAAGTTCAATGTGTAAAACAAGTCACAACTGATTCAGTTAACGTAGAACTGGAGACTTTGAATCTCCCGGACTGTCCTCCTAGTACCTCTTGTCTCTGTGGTCTCCCTATGATATCTGTAAGGTTCAGTTAGGGAGATCAACTCCTCCCAGTTTGTCCGGTTTTAGCATTGCAACTCCTGAACCCCAAGAAGTCGGCGGTAACCAGGCAAACCAGGACAGTTGAGTTGGTTGCCCTACATTCAATGGAGCATAGAAACCCAGTAATACAACCTCTTTGATCTATTGATGAAGATATTGAGGCCAAGAGAGGTGATGTGGTTTGAAGTCCCATAAATTCCCCATGCCCAGGAGTAGCCTATACATTGGGGAGTAAATTGTGTCTCATTGCCTTGCGTCCCTGTCCACCTCCAAATTCCTCTCCTGCTACAAGGACCTTTCTTATGAACTTCCCTTATTTGTCTAGAGTAGTGGTCGGCAAACTGCGGCTCG
>NW_006356469.1:0-615 GCF_000327345.1 Myotis davidii
CATGGTACACAATTATAGTTCACATACTGCCACTGACAGCCCATTTGTGATCCCAATTCCTTCTGTGATTTGAAGATGGGGTGCCCCAATCCTCCACTTTGCTAAGGAACAGTGTTCATGGTGTTATTACCAGGGTCCTCTGGTTTGGATATTTCTGTACCTTAGGCCAATCCCCACCTTCACAACAGCTGGTCTATTCTAAGGCCATCTGTGAGGGGTGAGGGTAAGGGTAATCATAATTGCTAACATGACTACATTTGCACATCCACAAAGCTGGGAACCCAGAAAGTACTCACAATGTTCTGGCTGGACAAATTACTATGACAGTTCCCAGCAGAAAGAAATTATCATGAAGCTCCTTACCCCTCTCACACATAGGCTCAGTTTCTTTATGAGTATTACTGCTCAGCTGTTGTAGATCCTGATATTCATTCCAAAATTCTTCATCCTGGGACCTGCCCACTGGCTGGGACTCTGCTGGCTTCAGTTTGAAGCCTGAGGTCTCTGCTGTTTCTCCCAAGAGCACTGCCTCCTTTCCCAGCACATGGACTGCAACCTGGAAATAATTCCCATCCATGTTACCAGAATTACTTGAGGCTTGGGGCTTGTGGAAGA
>NW_006356470.1:0-615 GCF_000327345.1 Myotis davidii
TGAATTCAATTTACATTATTTCTAATGGGAAAATTGATTAGGTTTTTGAACAAATTGTTTCTTGAACAGCTTTCCAGAACAAATTCAGTTTGAGAAATGAGGTTCCATTGTAATTCGATGCTTATCATATTCTGTCATCAGGGATATATGTTAGACAGTAATACTGCAAAAATCTTAATGAGCAAGGACTTTGGGGATAGGCAACGTCCTGGTTTCTTTTATCCACGTATGTCAGTTAAAGTGTTTGTTTCTGGACGAATATATTTTTTGATATTTTTAGACAGAAATTAGTCTCATAAATCTATTTTTGAGTATAGTTCATATAAAATAAAACTTACACAAAATATTTAGCTTTGGTAGTAACTTTTTCAAGCTGAACTCCCTCTAGCAAGATATTTTTCAATGCTTTTATTTACTCTGCACTTACACTATGCACTGTTCCTAAAATATTTTGCAACACTTCTTTGTACTTTTGCCATTTGAAAAGATTGTGGTGTAGATGGTCTGTAATTAAGTGCAAAGTTAAAGCCACTAATTAGCTTTTTAAATGAAAATATTGGTGTTTTGGTCCTGGTGCACCATCATTCCCTCTGCAGCTGGAGCTGGAATCCATTG
>NW_006356471.1:0-615 GCF_000327345.1 Myotis davidii
TTTTTCTCTACACAGAGGCAAAGAACAGGCAACATGCTTTCAAGAGAAGAAAAGAACACACTGAGTTTGAGGAATCGGTAAACTAAAAGTTTAGATTTTGATATTATTTAAAGCTCTGATCACCATTTTGCAGGCAAAAATATAGGATTCTAAAGAAAAAATGCATTTGTCTAAGATCACAGATCTATGAACCTTCTGGTCCCTGAGCCTGTTCTGGCCAACTCTCAGGGGCCTCTTTCACTGACATCAAAGTGCAGAAATGGTCTCAAGAAACAAGTAATTTTATTTAATGTTCACACAGATTGTAATCATGAACCAGAAACACCTTCTCTTTATGCTGTCCATAATGAAGTGTGCAGATTTGGACACAATTTTCTGCATCAGGAACTATTTCTATGAAGTTTCTAGCATTCTCCCATTTAACGGAAGAAAAAACTGAGACTCAGAAAACTTAATTCATTTGCCCAATGTCGCATAACTGAGGACGAGAAATGCCCAAATTCAGTCTAATTCCCAAGCCCGTGTTCTGCGTCTTACCCCACCCTGTGATCTTAGACTCTCCTAGTTTTATTTTCAAATCTGACTAAATTTTTTGTCTTAAACACTAAAAAAAAA
>NW_006356472.1:0-615 GCF_000327345.1 Myotis davidii
ATCAGCACTTCCTCCCGTGCGGTGCACAGAAGTTCCTCACAGCTTGTGCCTGTGCCAGGAAGAGGAAGGCGATGCCGGCCCCACACCCAGCGGGGAGATGTGTGATTTCACCCTTGGAGCATCTGACAGCACCATCGACTTTGATGATGAATCCATTGTAACAGGAGGCTCGGCATTGGTGGAGTCGGCTCTGCTGCCTGAAGTGACCACCCTGCCGTGTGGCATTCTTTAAAACCCTTTGGGAGTTCACACACTCCAGGCAGGAGTCAGGTGGCAGGCCTGGGGGAATCAGTGACTCCTTTAGACTTGTGAAAAGCACGTGAGGTGGCGGGCTGTTCTCTTTTGGCGTCTGGATTTGACTAAATCGGGAGGATCTTACAGAATATGCCCCTCCTGAGAAATCCTTCATAATCAGAGCACAGGATCTCGCCACACGGTTTGGAAGATTTCCTGGAAAGGGAGGCTCAGGGGGGCTCTGCGGAGTCACTGCTGCCATTTTAATATACCCGACCGAGAACGGTTACATGCAGCGTGGATCACACAGACACATACATATATGTACAGACAAAACTCACATGTGTTGCCCTAACCCGTTTGGCTCAGTGGACAGAGTGT
>NW_006356473.1:0-615 GCF_000327345.1 Myotis davidii
GAGAGAGAGATGCTAATGCAGATTAGAAATTATTCAGCTGAGACTTTCATTTACTGAGGCACATAATATAAAAACACCACGCTCTCAACTGCCATTTTAGTGTGATTTCTCAAAAGCTATGGGGAAGATTTATTTTAAAAACAAAACTATTTAACTCTCGAGAAGTCAGTTGAAACGAAATGTAATATCTGTTTCCCACAATAGTTGTCTATATTATTTACATTTTTACACTCACATGCTTTGAAAGTAACACTCAAAATAAACAACAGTTGATGTGATTATCACTGATTTTATTTGGCTAATCAAGGAGTAATTAATTTTAAAGGGGTCTTTTTTAAAAAAAGAAATAGGAGATGTTTAGATAGCCCAACTTAATGATCCAAGGGAGACAATGCATATAGTGAGGATGCTACTTTTAGTACTATGATAACCAAAAAAGGCTGTGTCATGAAATGCCATACATGCCAAGAATGTTAATCTTGACATATCCAAATATGTCAAGGATGTTAGTTCTTGGCATGATTTCTTCCTGTGTTGATCACATTCTCCAGAAAAATAGAACCAATAGGAGACAGATGATAGGTGACAGATAGATAGATGGATGGATGGATGGAT
>NW_006356474.1:0-615 GCF_000327345.1 Myotis davidii
TCTGGTTGGGAAATCTCCCCTACAGTTCTGGCCGCAACCATTTGTTTTGAATCTCCCTCCCTCAGCTTTTCTTTATCCTCCAAGGTGCTAACTAACTACCAATAAAAGGGCTACCTGGTCTTCTCTTTGATTTCAAGATATTTCTTTGAATTATTAGCCTTTTTATTGAGCCCATGGAAGGAACTCAAACAGTGACTAATCCTTGCCCCTTTTCTTTCTCTTCCCAAGTATCTCATTGTGAGAATGTGGAAAGCAAATCCTGCCTCTGCTTCAAGCTATCTATTTAGATGAATTTATTGGATGCTAATTGAAAGAAAAGGCTAACCTAGGAAAAGGAAGAGTTGTGAGTTTAAGAAAACTACACCAAATTTATGAGGGAGGAGGGAAGGAAAAGAGGAATTTAGACTTTTATTTGTAACATGTCTTACTGACAGTTAAATACAGTGGTTTGCTCTGTTTCTGCCACTTGAGGGTTATTTAATTAAATTCATGCCTAGGATGCTAACCAGCTCCACATCTAAAATAATTGCTTCTCTGTTGGTGAGATGTAAAGCCAGGATTGATTTTCCCCTGGCCAATAGCTCTTCTTTTCTGAGTCATGAATGTCATCTCCAC
>NW_006356475.1:0-615 GCF_000327345.1 Myotis davidii
AAATCAGAAAAGCTATCTATTAGCCTGATTCATGTATGATGACAGATTTGTATAATGACAGATTTCAAGATAAAGAATTGATATTTCCTATAGCAGGCGGTATAGCTATGAATGGTGAAAATCCATAGGGTAGTTTGCAGATTTCATGTATGAAATAGGAGACATTTCTTTAAACTCAATTGAATGCTGTATGAGTTATTGGTAGTATTTAGTAGACACTGGAGAAAATGAAGGAGATAACAGTTTTATTTAAAGTTAGTGCTATTAATGCTTATTTGTAGAAGCTTGCCCATAATTTATGCACACGCTTTTATGAAGCATGACAATGTATTCATGAGACTGATTTTCACACCAATCTGAATGCTCACTTAGAATGCTTCATTTCAGATTTCCACCTTGGTGGCAACACATTTGCTCTATTTTTACTGCTGTTGCTCAAAATATTTTCAGAACTCTCCATGGACCTCAGTAGTCAATTCATTCCCTTTGTGCAAAGTAAGAAAATGCAAAAGATAAACCTTTGTTGTATTATGCTATTCATGTTTGGGGGCTCTTTGTTATTGAAGGAATAAAGGCCTGGTGCACGAGATTTGTGCACTGGTGGGGGCGTGGCCT
>NW_006356476.1:0-615 GCF_000327345.1 Myotis davidii
TGCATATTAGCCTTTTATTATATAGGATATATTGTACTCTTTGGCCCTTAGATTCTGCTTACATTAAGACAAAATTTTTAAATTAATAGAGCCAAATACCTTTGGGAGTAGAAGACCACTGATGTTCTGTTTTATTAATAAATGGAAAGGAAATAAAAATGGAGGGATATGATTCTGGTGCTATTACCAAAATGGCACAGTTATGCAGATAGACACACAATGAGTTCAATGGCCCCTGGAATCCCCACGGCTTTGTTTCAGACCTCTCTCAAAGTCCCAGCCACAGCACACACGTAGGCCTTTCTAGAATAATCAGCGTCAGGTAGAAGACCACTCAGAGACTGACAAGTGCGTGGAAACACAGACAACAAGAAAAGGAGTAACGGATAGAAAAACTCCTAGTGGTTTGCATTCGTTCTTCCCCCAGCCTCAGTTGGGCAGAGGACTCACTTATTTGTTTAAAAACCTTTTCCTTCCTTCCTCTGGCTTCACTGTCTTGCTCCTTGCTCTCCAACCTGCCTGCACTGAACTGGCAAATAGCTCCAGGCAACATCTCCCCGGAAGTAAGAAGCTCCCTGGGCTCACCCTGTTAGGAGTTCTGTGATTCACACAAGA
>NW_006356477.1:0-615 GCF_000327345.1 Myotis davidii
TTAAATTCAATCGGCAAGGAGAGAAGGGGCTCAGAACAAAGGGAAGGGGAGGACTTTGAAAGCCAGGCCATCCACTACACAAGGAAAGAAAGATCCAGATGTTGACGGGCTTATACATCTGATGGTGGGATGAGAATTTCTTCTGATGGCTTTTACTTGATCTCATTGAAGGATGAAGTAACATCAGCAACTGTGGGGAATGAGGGACCAAGACAGGCAGGGTCTAGAAGTGTAAGGAGAGAATAAAAGATATACAACAGTTATTTTATTAAGCAGGAAGGCAAACTTTCTAGAGAATAAACGCAGGGTTGCTGGGCAATGTTAATTTTATGTTTTAATCTTTATCTTGAACTTAAAAGTGAAACCCGTCACCCCAACTGAGCTATTTTCTCTGACAACTAGAATTGAGACTTTGCCAGTTGAGTATGGCAGAAGAAAAGAAAGGCAAGGGAATTGAGGGTATTTTCAAGAGAATGATTATTACAGTGCACCATTAAATCTCAGGTAGACAAGGAGACTAGTGGACAGATACACAGTCTCACTGGAGCAAAATTTTAGCAATGATAATACTAGAGCAAATCTGCTGAAAAGAAAAAAAATGGTAGGCAAAAAGAG
>NW_006356478.1:0-615 GCF_000327345.1 Myotis davidii
TTTTTTGTCTAGCATTTTCTTTTTCTCGGATGTTCATATCTCTGCTGACATTACCCATCTGTCCTTGGTGGTTGTCTATCCATTCGAACCCTTCCTCGTAGTTGTTTTTAAAGTACCCGTCTGATAATTCCGACATTCCTGCCCTGATTGGTTCAAATGCTGGCTCTGTATCTTCAGTTGCATTTGTTGCTTTTGAGTATGCCTTGTCATTTTTTCTTGATAGCTGGACATGACACGTTGGGTAAAAGGAACTGTTATTAACCAGCCTTAGTAACATGGTGGTGTGTGTCGGAAGGGAAAGCATTACTCTAGTCCTGTGATTAAGTCTTGGTCCCTTGGTGAGCCAGGCCTCTCCACATAGTCAGTGTTTCTCAGTGTTTCTTCCCCTGTAGGTGGCACAGGATGGGTAGACGGGGCTGGCATTGGGTGTGTCCTTTCTTCCCAGTTAGAAGGCTAGAGCCGAATGTTTCCTTTCCCCCAGAGTCATTAAACTCTGACGATACCCCTGTAGATTAGGCTCTGGTTAACTAGTTTCTCCTAAGGCTGGTCATGTTAAGAAAAATAGAGTGCTCTGGAATATTTTAAAAAGTGTGCTTCTCCTCACCCCCCCACCCC
>NW_006356479.1:0-615 GCF_000327345.1 Myotis davidii
CAGGTGGAGTTGAAGTTTACAACTGTTGGTCCCTCATGAACCAGGAAAGGAGTGTGTAGGAGAGACATGGTCACTGTTTAACGAGTCTTTCTTGGGACGGTAGTCATATTAGAGTGTGTGCTCCTGGTTCTGTCTGCTGCTAAGGGTGAGCCATTCTTGCAGATAAAAGAAATACTTACGTTTGTATGCATAATATACTTTAGACAAATCTTAAGAGTGGTGTTCCAAGAAATAACAAGTTTTGGAAGCAGAATCAGTCCTTTAATTGTCAATTTTGGCACTCGAATCTGTGCTTTAGCCTTGCCAGGAGATGTAAACATTACATTATTTGAATCCTGCCCAATAATATGATCGCTGACATTTTCCAATGTTTGAATATTTGTCATAAATTACAGTTCATTGTAAAGCTGATGAAATATTTTCCACGGAAACAAAGGAAATTCACTTACATTAGCACCATGTACCCTAATACCGGGGTGGAGTTGTGTATTTCCCTTCCCCAAGTCAATGGGGCTCCAATAATACTCTAGTCTAGGAGGTTAGGCTATGGTCAACCAGCTTCTCTTGAGGGCAGGCTTTATTGAGAAGACCCCAATGTTCAGCTGGATTTCAAAA
>NW_006356480.1:0-616 GCF_000327345.1 Myotis davidii
ACAACAAAACTAATGCCCATTAGCAGGAATTTAGCATAAACAAGTTTGCCACATGCCCTCTCCTGATAGTGACTTGAATGTTATTGGTGGGAAATGCATTAAACATTAATTCATTCATTAAAAAAGGTTTATTAAGCATTTGCAATGTGCTGAGCACCATTAGATGTGCTGAGAGGAAAAGCAGACCATTTATGACTGTGGAACTTGGATCCCAATTGGATTAAAGTCATGTTAATACAAAAGCATTTTTTTATGTTAGCATTCACACAATATTTATTGAAAACTTAATAATGCTTTCCACCCTATGCTAGGCACTGAGAGGCAATAGTGAGCAAAACATAAAAGATGATTACTGCCCTGGTATTCTGGTGACTTATCCTGAATTTAATCATAGTAATTCATAATTTACCTGCAGGGACAACACTTTTAACAAATGAGTGTTAAGATAACTTAGAATAAAGACCTGATCCCTTTTGGTGGATTTCAGCAAGCTGAAGGTTGAGTGAGAATGAGCTGTATTTATGTTACCATTTTGACCCTCAGTTTCCTATTTGAAATGTGGGAGCACAATGCATTCGCTATTCCATCGGAAGTGTTTTGATCATACAGCAAAATG
>NW_006356481.1:0-615 GCF_000327345.1 Myotis davidii
CCTAAACTATTGTAGGTATTTGAGATCATATATTTTTATCTGATGTGGTTCTACACTCAGTAATCTACAATCTGTGAAGAAAATATTTTAAAATTTGTTGTCATAAAGAGGTGATATATATCCAAAATTTTATGAATAAGGATAATCATTGCACTCTTCAATAAATATGGACCAGAGATATATATGAACTCATCTTAGAAACAATGAATATCTCTAAAGCCTGCAAAACTTGCTTGGCACTTAATTGAATGTGTTATCTAAAGTAAGATTGTTTCTCTCAGCCCAGGTATAGTATAAAAAGGAATATTACCAAAACAAAAACCAATAATGCTCTCCTAACTGTCCATAAAAGTGGTAATTTGGCTTCAAAACAAGAGCTACCTGGTCCAATTGGCAGCTCCTACTTGTGGAAATGGATGCATCAGACTTCCTTAGCCACAAAATACTGAAATTATGTAAATCCACCTAACTCATTTGGACTTCGCATTCATCAAGCTTCCTTCTAATTATAATTTGGCTTTTCACTTATCCTTTCAGGAAAAGAATTTGTTAATCAGAAAACATATTTGTATAATCCTTTTGGCTTTTATTGTTCATACTAGAGGCCTGGTGCAC
>NW_006356482.1:0-616 GCF_000327345.1 Myotis davidii
TGAACATGTACTGTATGCTGGCTGTAGGTCCTCGAGCTACAAAAGAGGCCTCAGCCTGAGCTTAGGGAGCTCACAGATTAGTGATAAATCAGGCATTTTATGTGCTAGCTGTGATCCAGTGTGTGCCTTGAGATGATCAGAGCGCCATGCAGTGTAAAGGGAGAATGGAGTCAATCTATCTGAGGGAGGCCACAAGGGGGCTCAGAGAAGGAGGTGCTGGGCTTGTGTTTCGAAGACTCGGGTAGGCGTTTGTGCGGTGGAAAAAAGGTAGCTTTCAGGGGCCCAGTCCAACAATCGGGTACCAATATTTCCTCTGCCAGACACCCACGCTGGGGCCTAGGGTTCAATGGAATCTTCTGAACCTTTTGCAAAGTTACCAAACAATGCTCTGACCCATCAGCTTCAAAGCCAAGAGAAGGAGTTTGTCCTGGGGGCAGCTCCAAGGAAAGGATGTTTGCCTGGGTGCCACCAACTGCAGTTATCAAGGCTGCCTTTCTGGATTGTGGAGTCCCCTGCATGCCTCCTGTGCTCCATCTGCCTGACCCCTTTTTCTGGGGGGACAACCAGATGCTTCTGAGAAATCTGGGGTACTCACCAGCATGATTATCCGGATGAC
>NW_006356483.1:0-616 GCF_000327345.1 Myotis davidii
CATGGGTGGAGTCCCTCAGCCTGGCTGGTGATCCGGGCCAATCAGGGGGGCCAGCCAGCTGAGGGGAGGGACCATGAGAAGTTGGCCGGCACTGAATAAGCACCATTAGCCCTTATTTAAACATTCACTTCCTTGCTTTCAACTAAAAGGGGCATTTAGCTTCTCTGACCAGCTATTCCTGTTGATGACACAAGTAAACTATAAAATATAAAATAAATCCATATTTCCCTGCATCAGAGTATTCATTTTATATGATACAAATTCAAAATCATTTTCTTTGATGTCATGTTTTAACCATATTGCTATGTAAAAGTTTTGTAGTTTATCTGTAAGCATGTTCCCATGTTTCCTGACTTGAGCCTTTAACAGCTCTAAAAGTGAGGTGAACAGTTGGAACTACAGAGGAAAATGATCCTCCTGCTCACGAAGTCCTTTTGTTAATGAACTGAAGGGTCAGAATTTGAGTCCAGATCTTTTGACTTCTAGTCCTGCACCTTTTCTCTTATAACATGTTGCCTTTCATTAGTCCCCCTGTTTTTACTTTGGAAATATATAATTTATGAAGGAACAACACAAAAAAAGCTCGTTATGGCTTACATAAGGAGCAGTTTATTCT
>NW_006356484.1:0-616 GCF_000327345.1 Myotis davidii
CATTTTTGCGTGTTCATCTAGCATTTACTTTCTCAGCCACTTCCAGGGTCATGTTGCTACTGTGCAGATGGTCTATATGTGATGGGCAGAATTCCTGCATAACTATTCTCTTGAGGCCTTGTCTTTTCTATGATTGGCTTCATCTTCTGCAGTAGAAGGTCCCTGGTCTTAAAACCCACTGGGACAGCCAAGCTAACTTAAAGTGCCAAGCACAAGCGATAGCAGATATGGGAAGCAAATGCCTGTACCACGATTCTGAAGGCAATACTGTGTATGACAGTACCTGTAGCTATTCAATATGGATGCTTCATAGACATCCATCTTTATGACGGGGTAGGGACTTGGGATGGATTAGATCTGACTGAATACTAGTTGATATTTCTACTTTCTTTTGATATGCTAATAGTTAAAACTTGATTTCCACCATTTTCCTTCCTTACTCATTTAGTTTATCTGTAGAGTATGTCAGTCCTTTCTTACAATGCATACTTCTGTTTGATTTTTAAAATCACTAAACATAGGAACTATTTGAAGCCATACTAAATTGCTCACCTAGATCATAGACTGTGCCATCACTTTTCATGAATATAGCCTCTTAACTGAGGTTTTTTTTTTA
>NW_006356485.1:0-616 GCF_000327345.1 Myotis davidii
TATCCACTGAGCCAAACCAGTCAGGGCCATGATAGCTATTATCATGTTCATTGTTGAGACCAAACTAAACATTTGGGGTTTTGCTGTTCGATGAACCATTCTATTTGTTTCCTCACAACAAAGAAGCAGAAAGTCACCTAGTCTGAAAAGTCAGTGTAGCTTTCAAGATTCTCACGCCTATTAAATCCTCATCCCAATCGACCCCTCTCCCACATTCTGGGATGAACTCCTCACGTGGCAATTTGCAGAAGCCACTGTCTAGGGCCCTTCATGAACTAGACCTGGGCTGTCCCAATCAGCTTTTGTTCCTAGCTCCTGAACGAATATTCCAAAACTTCCCACTGATGAACCCTATCACCGGCCATTTCCTAGAAACACTATGCTTGTTCTTTTGTACATTTACAAGACAAAAGAAATGCAAACATTTAAGTCATGATGTATTTTTAAAGGCATAATGGGGTTAGTTTGGGTAAAATAACCCATTTCACATCATCTGCAGAAGAAATCTAGTATGTTTTGAAGTTCATTGGGGAACCAGAGAATATTCGATTTCACAAGAGTATTGAGTTTTTATTGAATTACGTCTTTATTCAAGGCACTTTGGTTCATCTACTGA
>NW_006356486.1:0-616 GCF_000327345.1 Myotis davidii
TATTTAAAGGGTCAGAAGGTTGAGAACTACTGCATTAGAACTTTAAATTTAAACATTTACAAAGTCCTTCCTAGGTGCCAGCAGCCAAGGCACCTTACTTATCTACATTGTTTCAAATAGTGCTGGTTCCGCATAGGATTTCAACTCCTAATAGTTCTCTTCTTGGTCCTCAGCTCTCTTCTGTTGTATACTCTTGGTTCCTTTGAGGCTGGGCCTCAATGCATTTTTTTTCTTAGTTCCCAATACAGTTATGACACATAGTCAGTGCTTAAAGAGTGCCGGTTGATTTAATCTTGCCCAATCTTAGAAAACAAGAACGATATTGCTGGATGATGGTGGATGTTTCTAGTATACACTGGAGCTAGAACTTGAAACTGCTCAGATTCACAAAACCATTCATAGCAGACACTTCAGCAGCGTAGCAGAGGAAAATCTTTTCCTCTACACTCATAGGCTCTGTACCTGAGGCTTGCAAATTAAACCGACAGAAGACATGTGAACAGAAGAACAGCATACAACTTTTATTTGATGTTAATATTTTTACATTCATGGGGGTTTCAGAGAAAAGTGGAAAACTGAAAGAAGTGGTTAGACTTGGGGGCTTATCTACCATTTT
>NW_006356487.1:0-615 GCF_000327345.1 Myotis davidii
ACATTCCAAATTTAGTTTTTAAAAATGCAAAATTTTATCTTACAGTTCTGTCGGTCAGAAGTCAATAATGAACCTTAAGGGGCTAAACTCAAGATGTGGGCAAGGCTGATTCCTTCTGGAGGTCTCGGGGGAGAGTGTGTTTCTTGCCTCTTTCAGTTTAGAGACTTCCGCTGTCCTTAACCCATGGTAGCATCGCTCTCATCCCCACTTCTGTAGGCATATTGTCTTGTATTTCACTGAGCCTTTTTGCCTTCCTGTTATGAGATCACTTGTATTAACATGTGAGACCCACTCCATCTCAAGACCTCAATTTAGTAGCATTTGCGAAGTCCTTTTTGTCATATTAGCTAATATATCGAAGGTTCTAAGGACTACAACACGGACATCTTTGAAGGGTCATGATTCAGACTACCACAATTTCATTACGGTATTTTTAGTTAGTGACATAGCTACTTTGTTTGATTTCCTAGTGATCAGCAATTTGAAGGTGATAACATAGTTGTTACATAGAGCACTGTTTATCACACCAGAATGATCATTGTTGTTTCTTTGGCTCTTATCTTATTTTTTTTTTAAGAAAAAAAGTCTTTATTATTAAAAGTATTACATATGTCC
>NW_006356488.1:0-616 GCF_000327345.1 Myotis davidii
GTCAGCAGGCGGACACTCTATCCACTGAGCCAACTGGCTTCGGCCATGATCCTCATTTTAAGGAAGGATATAGAAGTTGGCATTGGAATGCAAAGAGAGGTAAAAACTCACTTTAGTTCACAGATTTCTAATCTTTTATTTCAGAATCAAGATAATCCGATCACAGTGAAAAATAAGCAAGAATCTGAGAAATAAGAGACTAATCCATTGGTATTGTCCATGGTCTCTAAAGGACACGATGAAGTCACATCTTTACGTGTTTCACACAGAGAGGCACACGTTACGACCTGGTTTCTGCCTGTCAGTCCGTGCCTGCTCCCCCTCGTCCTTCTTTTTAATATGCCTGCATTTCTCCATTAGACTACAAGCTCCCTGAGGGCAGAGATGATGCTCTGTCTTTTACCTCCCATGCCTAATAACACGCATTAAATGTAAAATGGCTAAAAAGGATGTAATGTTAAAATGTAAACTTTGGCCATTTCATTAAAAAAATTTTTTTTTTCATTCAAAATGTTTTAACAAAAGGATAAGGTTGTTTTAGAGAACCCTTTTCTCTAAAAATAATGTACCCCAAATTCCACTCACCAGAGGTGACCACAGGTACACTTTTGTTATT
>NW_006356489.1:0-616 GCF_000327345.1 Myotis davidii
TCTAATCAATAGCAAACATTCAGGAGAGCAAAGTGCGTGTGTCACGTGGCTGTGGTAGAACGTCGTTGGCACAGCCCTCCATCTGCTTCGGAGTGTGAGGGTGTCCTGTCGGCAGGGTGACACTGAGTCTCCACGCACAGGAAATGGGTTTTGTAATGAGTGCAGCCTGAACAGGACTAATCTCTCCCTTGGATCATTACTTTGTCTCATCACAGAACTTTTTTTAATTCGAATCCTTGCAGGGTTCTAATTGGTGACCTCCGGAGCCTGATAATTGTTGAAGATAGCTGGTCTTTTGCTGGATGCTTAACGATGTTCGCAATTAAAAGTGAGAAATGTGGTTAAACCCTTGGGCAGATACAACTAAAAATCAGATTTTTCTTTTTCCAATCTTTGTTATTCTCATCCCTACTCCCAATGGTTACTGGTTTAAGTCATTCTTAACTTGAATTAACCTAATTTGCTCTATTTTCTTGATTTAATCTGTGGGTTTGCCGAATCTTCATGGGACCAATGTGTTGAGTTATATTAGGAATAATCCTAGTGGTTGAGCATCAACCACTTAGGAACCAAGAGGTCGCAATTTGATTCCTGGTCAGGATACATGCCCATGTTG
>NW_006356490.1:0-616 GCF_000327345.1 Myotis davidii
TGTCATTGTAACTAGGTCACCTAACCGCCTTGGGCCTCAGAGGACATCCTGTCATTGGCCTGTGGGAGTCGGGGTGGATAGTAACAAGAGCAAGACCAAACACATAAGGCTTTGTGAGGCTGGAAATCTTTCCAGAGAATAAACGTGGACGTGTTTTAAGTCACTATACAAATGGCAGTTCACTTGGAATAGATAAGCAGGATTATTTCCTTTAAACATATTTGGCTCTATCTTATAACTTCTTCAAGGGCAGGATTTTATTCTTCTCTTTTTGTGTTTTTCACGCATAGAGCTTCCCTTATAGTAGACATCCCAAAAAATAGCCATTAGATGATTTTGGACGAGAGGCCCAAACTTTGCCCTGGGATCGTGTGATAAAACCTGGGTCCCAGGGGTGCCCCAACTTCACTGCCAGGAGCGTGGGTAGCCTTATTTCTTTGTCAGTTAGAGGCAAGATTAATCTTTCAAAGATAAACTTTCGGAGTTTGTGGCTGCCTTTTTTCTTTTTCTCTTTCCCAGTGAATTGTTTTAAAGTGCAAAGATTATTTTAGTGTGTCTGAGGCAACCCTTGGGTAACTGCTTTGTACCCAGTAGGTAATTACATACCGATACTCAG
>NW_006356491.1:0-616 GCF_000327345.1 Myotis davidii
CATGTCCCTGAGGCGGAATCAAACCAGGACATCCTAGTCCATAGGTCGATGCCCAGCCACTGGCCCACACGGGCTGGGCTAGAGTCGTGTCTTTCCATCAGCAATTAAATCCGCACCAGGATTCAATCACAGTCCCTCGTGGCAGAGCCAACCAGCGGCCGCCTGTGTGACCTGCGTCCGTGTTTTCGCTGTCATTCCAGGCCGAGTGGTGAACATCAGCAGCCTGCTGGGCTCCCGCGCCCTGGAGCAGTGCAGCCAGCCCCTGCAGGAGCTGTTTCGCTGCGAGGCCCTCAGAGAGGAGGACCTGGTGGACCTCATGAAGAAGTTTGTGGAGGATACGAAAAATGAAGTGCATGAGAGCGAGGGCTGGCCCAACTCGGCCTACGGGGTGTCTAAGTTGGGGGTCACGGTCTTATCCAGAATCCTGGCCCGGCGTTTGGATGAAAAGAGGAAAGTCGACAGGATTCTGCTCAATGCGTGCTGCCCCGGGTGGGTGAAGACAGACATGGCCGGGGATTTCGGCTCCAGGACTGTGGAGGAGGGGGCAGAGACCCCGGTCTACTTGGCCCTCCTGCCTCCGGATGCCACTGAGCCTCAGGGCCAGCTACTCCGGGAC
>NW_006356492.1:0-616 GCF_000327345.1 Myotis davidii
TTATTGCCAATATTTGTCAGCATAACAGAGCTGCCAGGGGACAGAATCATGTTCATGTTCTGAGAATCTTTTTTTCTTTTTCTCTCAGCTTGTGAAGCACTTACTGAGTGGGAATATCTTCCACCTGTTGGCCCTCGCCCACCAAAAGGATTTGTGGGGCTCAAAAATGCCGGTGCTACTTGTTACATGAATTCTGTGATCCAGCAGCTATACATGATTCCTTCCATCAGGAACAGTATTCTTGCAATTGAAAGCACAGGTAGTGATATAGATGACGATATGTTCAGTGATGAAAAGCGGGACAATCAGGTAAATTTTAATTATAAATTCTGGATTTTGTGTGTTTTAATATCTTATTTTTTCTCTTTGAATATTATAGTTCTTGTCAGATATTTTTGAACTGCATTTGACGATAGGACAAAAATCTTTGAGTACCTTTGGCATACTATAGTGCTCATTAATAGAATTTAAACTGCAATTAATAATCTTTATCACAGCTTTTCTGTTTATTTCTTATATAGCAGTTGATAGAATCATGTTTTACGTCCCAGAATTTAATTTGTTGTTTGTACAGTCATAAAATGTTCATTATCTTTAAAATATGTTCAAATTTTTT
>NW_006356493.1:0-616 GCF_000327345.1 Myotis davidii
CCATCCCTAGACATTCTAATTCAGGAGGAGGAGCATTTATTTCTAACTTCTCCAGGGACCACACTTAGAGGACAGCTGAATTGAACAGTAAAAACAAAAACCAAAAAAAGCAACAAAAACACAAGACAAAAAATGCTCCTATAATTTTTAAGTCTGGGGACACAGGACTTAAAAATTAAGTTGCCGCTCTGGCCCAAAGGCCAGAACTTAAATATTGTAATGAGAGCTCCATCTCTCCATTACTAGGCAGCTTCACTCCATGTAAGCGTTAGATGGTCACTAGCTCACCCATAATCATGTTCTATAACATTAGCAAGTTCATCTCAGAGAGATAATCTTGCCCAGTTCTCTGCAAGGAGAGTTCTGGGGAAGGCTCTCATTAGCCTGAGCCTATTCACATGCCATTTTCTGGAAGAAATAGAATAAATTCCTGAGCCTAGGGTAATGGTGTATTAGGATGGTACAGGCCTAGGCCATAAGTCCATGTGCCCTGGAGGAGTTCATTCAATAAACTTGGTTTGTTCTGCCCTAACCAGTTCCTCCCTGGCCCAGGCCTTGGTCAGGGGCGTGCAGGCGACAACCAATCACATCAATATTTCTCTCTGTCTTTCCCTCT
>NW_006356494.1:0-616 GCF_000327345.1 Myotis davidii
CAGAAACCATGCAGGCCAGAAGAAAGTAGGATGATATGTTTCAATGGTATTTTTAAAGAATAGAAATAATAATTCTAAAATTTATATGGCTCACAAAAGGACCCTGAGTTGTCAAAACAATCTGAGAAAGAGGAACAAATCTGAAAGTATCACACTTCCTTACTTCAAAACATATTTTAAAAGCTACAATTATCAAAATAGTACGATGCTGGCATAAAGACAGTCATATATCTCAATAAAACAGAATAGAGAACCCACAATCAACCCAGACATATGTGGTCAAATCATCTTCTACAAATATGCCAAGGCTACACAAAGGTTAACAAATATTCTCTTCAACAAAGGGTGTTGGGGAAGCTGTATATCCACATGCAAAAGAACAAAATTGGTCTCTTAATTTACATCACACACAAAAATCAATTCAAAATGATGGAGGACTTCAACATAGAACTGAAACCATAAACTATGGCTGCGAGTGTGATTATGACATGTCAATGTGGGTTCATCCTTGATAACAAATGTACCACTCAGATGAGGGATGTTAATAATAAAGGAGGCCATGTACACTAAATGGCCAGATTATTATGACGTTTGTAAGCAAATTAGCTATAATTTC
>NW_006356495.1:0-616 GCF_000327345.1 Myotis davidii
CGGAAGGCCCGTGTTCTTGGAGCACTGAGGGAAACAGCTTTGCAGTGAAGTTGGAAAGACCAGCAGAAACCAGCTTGGGAAGAAAGCATGGATTAATTGAGTGACGGGGGAAATCATTGAGGGGACTTCATATGTAAAGACAATAAGAGAGGATGAGTCTTCAGGGTAAGAAGTAATTCATCAAGCATATTTCTCCAATATGAGTCAGGTTGTCCAGAGAAACAGCCTACAGAATATACTAGTAGATATAAAAATTAGCTCACAATTAGAGAGGCTGATGAGTTTGACAGACCAGGAGGCTAGAAACCCAGGCGGAAGTTAACAGTCTTGAGTCAAAATTTCTTCTTCCCACGGAAACCTCAGGTTATTCTCTCTCTCTCTCTTTCAAAGTCTTCAACTGATTTGATGAGGCGCACCCACATGATCAAGGCTGATCTCCTTTACTTATAGTCAACGGATTGTAGATGTTAACCACTTCAAACATACAAAATGTTTTTCTCAGCATCACCTAGATTAGTGTCTGATTAAATAACTGGATACTATAGCCTAGCTAACTTTACCTATAAAAATAACCATTGCAACTCCAAATAATTGTTCAACAGAAACCATTAGACTT
>NW_006356496.1:0-616 GCF_000327345.1 Myotis davidii
AATTAGCATAATACATGAGTTGCCACACCTTCTTCAATATTTTATTCAAATGTTACCTTTTTATCAAGGCTATCCAGAACACTGTTTTAATTTATAAACTGCCCTTCCTGTCCCTTCCCTCAATCCTATCTCTCAGTGTCCCAATATTATTCTGGTCAGTCATATGTTGGGTTAGGGATCAGTCTGTAAAGAAGAATGAGTAATATTTTTAAATCCTCATTATTATTTTCTAATTCAAATTTCAGAAGTATCAAGGAGCCAGTTATCAGAATACCCATCTTCTCCATTGCTGGTCATGTTCTACCATAACTTTTTCCTAGCCATTATTGGAACTATCCCATGTCAGACTTCTGGAATTAGGCATTAACTTGAATGCCAATTATAACTACATGGATGTGCATAAAAATATGTGTGTGTGCATTATGTATGTATTTATATAGAGGCATGCAGGGTTTTGGAAAACACTGAATCAGTAGACATGGAAATACTTAGGACCAAATCCCCATCTTTAAATGGGGTAATACTTGGTCTACCTAATTTGTAGCATTCTCATTAGGCAAAAATAAGTTGCTTTATGTCAAAATCTCCTGAAACTGGAAAGTACTATGACATTTTC
>NW_006356497.1:0-616 GCF_000327345.1 Myotis davidii
ATGTGGGGCCCAGACATCAACAGTTTTTAAAACTACCCAGGTAATTTCAATGTACAGCCCAATTTGAGGACCAGTGCTCTAGATAAAATTTCTCCAATTTTAGGAAAGATAAGTGGAAACATGGGAAGGTACGTTGGAAGCAGATGAGAAGGCCTCATCTGCTTCAAGTCTGAACTGAAGTCTTCTTTGTGCTCTCTTTTGCATGCCCCTTTTCACAGTGTGCAGCGATCCAAAGGGACAATACCCAGGGGCTGGCCTGGGTAAAAGGAACAAATGACAAAGGCCACTTAAATCTCCCTCTGGACCGCTACTTGCAGTAAGGAGACTAGGAGAGCACTAAGTGGGTTCATTCCAACTTCTCAGGGGTAGGAGTTCCTCTAGTTATGTTGGCACAAAATGCTATCTAGTAATAGATACTGTTCCATTTCCTTGGTGATTCTTCTATTCATGTATCCTCTAGGGACCTAGTATAGGGATCATGAACAACATAAGGATATCTGTTTCTGATTTTCTCAATCACAACTGACCATGACACAATTCCCATGTCTAGTCTCCATGACCTGCTTCCCTTATCATATTCTTCCTAAAGATATAAGGTTCTGAGAAACCAAGATGG
>NW_006356498.1:0-616 GCF_000327345.1 Myotis davidii
AGATTGGGGTGAAAACTTGATGCCCATAATAACAATAGTATAGATGGGACTCACGGCAAATGCTATATTGTGGACTATGTCAAGGAGCATGGCAAGTCAAATGAGGACTTTTAGACACGAATGACATCCTATAGCATAAAATTGTTCAGTGCCTTGCCAAGAACTCAAGTGTCCCTTTGTGGATATAGGTACTTGAAAATCAACAGTGCCTTATAGCAAATGTACATTTTATTGTGCATCGTGTGTGAAATAATTCTCAGTTAAAATATCAAAATATGCTTGAGTGACATTAGCAAGATTACAAGTGTAACTGAAATCCCACAAGGCTTCATAAAAACAAAAAGCCACTAATGGATATAGATTGTAATTTTTTTCAAAGCTTTGGCTTCATTTGCATAGAACATATAGTCTGCTGTGATGATACAAAGCATGATATATAGTATCTGATATATCTATGTTATATATGAAAGACAAAAGAAAATCTAATAGCTCAGGAAAGGGCCATTAGAGATTGGAAACGAAATGTACTGCAGGCAGAATCAATCTGAAAATACCATCATGAACCAGAGATTTCTCTCTTACTAACATAATTTAAGTATTCCCTTGTTTCACTCTC
>NW_006356499.1:0-616 GCF_000327345.1 Myotis davidii
TTATCCAATCACTGCAAATATTGAGTCATCCACAGCCTGGGCCCCCTCCCACATTACTTTGAAGCGTAATATTCGTTTCCTTGGGCTGCCGGGTGGAAATATTCTGTAATAAGCTGAGTGGCAGTGGCACACGGATGTTCTTATTTTTTAAACGGAATGTATTTACACTGTGTTTTACAGTCATTTCTGCATGTATTTTGTCATGAAAACCTTTAAATGCTCATTTTAAATCTTTACGGATCCTCCAATAATACAGTGCCATTTTATACTCCCACCTGCAGTCTGTGAGGCTGCCCACTGTCCCACACTCTCACAGCGACAGATAGGAACTCATTATTTTACACTTTGACCATCTGACGGGGGAGTAAATACCAGCAGTATCTTGCTCGAATGTGCTTTTCCCCGGTCACAGCCCAGGTCCGAGTGTGAGCCTTTCCCTCTCGGGTCCTGCATGGCACCCTGAGGACCTTGACTATGAATGAAGGTTAAGTCTGTCTTCTCATCAGGGTGAATGCCTTTACGTCTTTGCTTATTTCCTTCCCTTTTCGATCCCTGATCTTTCTTCTTAAAGGACCGTGTGTTCATCAGAATTTTACAGGTGCAGGTGATGGAAACA
>NW_006356500.1:0-616 GCF_000327345.1 Myotis davidii
TAGGGTTTCCGAGATTGAGAGAAGTGCTTGGTTTGGTTTGTCTTTTTAAGTTGGAAATTTTTGAGTTAAACCTGTTTAAATAGAGAAGGAAAAGGTCCTTTTGCAAGGAAATGATTTATGTAATATACAGAAGAAATAGTGGATAATACAAAATTCAACTGCATTTAAAGAGAATAACCAATTGTAAACATTCTCTTTTAGGTTTGTGCCATGCCTGAAACATTTAGGAAGGCTTTCCCCTTTAGCTGTTTCACTGGGCACATATCTTCTTAGGCAGAAGGCAATAACATCATTGGGATTTCTCCCTTGTTGGGGTAAACAACCGACACACTATAGCATGGTATTAAATGCATACTGACTTACAATATTTTCAACTTAATAAGTTTATCAGGACCTAACCCCATCTTCAGTCAAGGAGCATCTGTATGGGACACTGTGTTACTTTTTGAACATTCCAGGCATGTTCTCAGCTTAGGGATGTTTTCACTTGGTGCCTGCTCTGCCTGAAATTCTCTCCCCGCACATATCCTCACAGTTTGCTCCTTTTTTAGGTCTTTGTTCAAACAGCACATCATTAGGGAGACCTCCCATAATCACTCTATTTAAAATTGCAACC
>NW_006356501.1:0-615 GCF_000327345.1 Myotis davidii
GGAAGGAAGGAAGGAAGGAAGGAAGGAAAAGTGTCTGCCTTCCATCATAATTCATTACAGGATTCAAGAGTTAAAATGAATTTTGTTGATCGGGTGAAGGCAATACCAGAGATGACCACTAGGTGGCAAAGCAGACTTGGAGAACAGCCTCTCCGCAGGCAGGTGCCAAGGCCACAGCTGCAGCCGGTGTTTCTAAGGGGGTGACGGGTCTTTAACTTAGTTCACACGCAGTCCGCGGAGGACATCAAACATGCTTAACAAGCCCTCTGCAACCCATCGTGGCTCTAAAGGGAGTAAGCTTTCTCAGGCTTGCATAGTCACAATCGAACTTGTTAACTCTTGTTACTCATTTCCAGCTGCAAGGAGGAGAGAAGGGCCCTAATATGGTGCTCATGTTGTGAACAGAACATGCCAGAATGCCAGAGCTGGACCAACAGTCAACTTACAACCTGGCTTTCGGGGAGCATCCTGCTGCCTTTCCTGGGTTTTATTCAATTTAACAAAAGTGAGGGTCTTGCCTCAAAACATAACAATTGGACTGATGATTACCCACATTAGCACTCTGAAGCCTAAAACATTTATTAGAATTTCTAGGGAAATGGCAAGAAGTGAAAA
>NW_006356502.1:0-616 GCF_000327345.1 Myotis davidii
CCTGACTTCATATTTTCTCTACACATGGCATGCTCTTCCCCTAATTCTACTCATTTTTTAAGAACCAGTTCAAATGTCATCCTTGCAAATCTTTCCTGAACTCCTCCCCTATTTCATATTAAGTGGAAGTAATCTCTCCCCTTTTTAACTCCTACAGCATGTGAATCATGTCTCTTTAGTACTTACTGCTTTTATTTTAGATCAAAGAAAACACATAATGAGAAAGAGGGGTACAGCTTAAGGTCACTCAGCTGGCCCTCTTGATAGGTCCCTCTATAACCTCAAGGAATTTACCTCATCCCAGAACTGGTCTTCAGCCTTGCAAACTCAGAAGTGGTGACTCAGAGTGGAACCATCTTTAAGTTCACTAAATTCACAGATATGGATGTTTTCATCTTTTGGCTACTCGGATAGTTATATAAGACAGAATCCAGTAGGCTAATTTATATGAAAAGAATGCAGTTATCAAAAGAACTGGAATCATTTAGGTGGCAGATTACTAAATTCTGTCCCTATCGGCAAGACATTTGCTGTGTGAGCTTAGAATCACACCAGGAAAGCATGTTGAAGTTATCTTGGCTGAGGCAGTCTGAAATATTTTCACCCACTGAAGCGG
>NW_006356503.1:0-616 GCF_000327345.1 Myotis davidii
CTATCCACCGAGCCAAACCAGCCAGGGCTATTTCTTTCCTTGTAGTGTCCTTATCTGGCTTTGGGTAATGCTAGCCTTGTACAATGAGTTTGAGATTGTTCCCATCTCTTCAATTTTTTGGAGCAGTTTGAGAAGGATGGGCATTAATTCTTCTTTAAATGTTTGACAGAATTCCCACCAAGGAAACAGTCTTGTCCTGTGCTTTTTCTCTGTTGAAAGGTTTTTGATTACTGGCTCAATCTCCTTTCTTATTATTGGTCTTCATGTTTCACACTTGGTAGGTTGGATAGTAAAGCACTTTATAGAACCTTAAAACAGTCCTACCTTGCTTACCAAATATAGAATTTAGGGCATCTGGAGAAACTGCTGCAGGAGGGGGACAGTGAGCAAAAAGGGAGGTATGAATAGGAAGGTCACCCGTGTTTTGCCTGGATTTCGTCCTGGTCTGGAAAGTGGGTTTTGAGCTTACACACCCACAGACCAGGCACTCTTGTGAATATTCCCTACCTTCTCTCCACATATCCTCTTGCTGATCCACATCTCTGATGCTACCAGGTTTTGCTTATTCTTTATTAGTCTTTTGAATTATCCTATATAATAATCCTATATAATAAAA
>NW_006356504.1:0-616 GCF_000327345.1 Myotis davidii
GCCTAATATATGAGATTTTATAGGGATTATGCTGCCAAGGTATTGCATAACATGAAAAAGTTAATCCCTTGTCAATGTTTTGCCTTGTCTTGTACTAGAAAGTCTTTAGGCCTTCTCTAACAATGCTAATCTCCAGCAGGCTTGGGGCACAAAATCTCTGTCTCTTGTTCTAGAAGACGGAGCTGATAACAGTATCATAGAATTACCATATAATCTAGTAAGCTCACTTCTAGGTATATATCCAAAAGAATTCATAGCAGGATCTTGACGAAGTATTTGCATGCCCATGTTGACTACAGCATTATTCACAATAACCAAGAAGTGGAAACATCCCAAATGTACATCAGCAGATGAGTGGATAAAGAAATGTGGTATGTACATAAAATTATTCAGCCTTAAATAAGGACATCTTGTCATCTATTACAATATGGATGAACCTCTAGTACATTATATTAAGTGAAATAAGCCAGTTGTAAAAAGACAAAAACTGTATGATTCCACTCATATAAGGTATCTATCGAAAGTGTCAAAATCAGAAACAGAAAGTAGAAAGGTTGCCAGGGGCTGGGGTAAGGAGGAAGGGAAATTAGTGTTTAATGGGTATAGAGTTTCAGTT
>NW_006356505.1:0-616 GCF_000327345.1 Myotis davidii
TGCCCAAATTTTTGTGCACTGGGCCTCTAGTTACATAATATTATGTTTGATTCAATCACGCTTAAAATACTCTGAGTTTTAAATGGACATACTTTGTTGTAAAGTGCAGAATAAAATGCCTATCTGGAGTTTACCTTTTTCTTGGTAAAAAGAAATAGGGAAGGATATATGCCTAGGTCCTTCTGGGTGGGAGTCAGAGGCATTGACAGACACCAAGCAAACAGGGTGAGAATTTTGGATGGCAGCCTCACTGGAGTCATCTACTCTAAGGATACAACCTGTATGTATTTTTCTAGAGAGGGATCTTCTATTCTCCATAATGTTGTATGACAGCTTTTCTACTGTCTATGCCCTAACCTTTCTTCCTTTTTATTTTCCTTTCTTCCTTCTTAACAGATAGCACACAGAGAAATTAGCATCTGCACGATAGGAACAGAGGAGGTTACTACTAATTTACCACTACTAATTTTTCCTTTCTGAGAGTCCTAACTCACATTGATATTTTCTTTCTCTCCTATGTCTTCAGCCTTCTCCCTCTTGATTTCTTGCCATTGGCATTAAACATGCCCAAGTGTCTTTCTCCTAAAAATACTAAACAAAATAAAACAAAAAAAAA
>NW_006356506.1:0-616 GCF_000327345.1 Myotis davidii
AAAAAATCAATAAAATGTATTTTAAAAAAAAGATGTTTATTGATTGTATAAACATAAAGTTAGCTAACCCTTCAAAGTCTAGGGTTAATATGCTGAGATTAGTAAACCTGCTTACTATTTATGTAATAATTTCCTTCTCTGGCTATATTTATCTTAGGTGGCATAGGGACATATATCCCGCCTTGTGTAAAGACAGAATGAAGAAAATCCTCATGCTTCCATCTTATATTTTTCACCTCCACAGCTTTCCTATTTTTGATCTATTTTTCCCCCCTCAGAGAACAGCAACTCATCTTAATTTGATCTCCCCATATGGTTCTGAAAGAGAAGTATTGTTTCATGTTAACCCAAAATTGTTCATATCCAAATACCATATAGCTTCCTTTTAGCCGATGAACTTACCTTTCTGGATAAATCTTCCACAGTTGAGCACAGAATACAGTATAGTGTCTCAGACTCTACAGACTCATCGAGGTTGAGTAAGGGTCAGGTGGCCAAACCGCAGTCCATGCCAGAATCCGAAGTTCCACAGACACCTTGGCTAAGGTCAGTGACAGAGGCTGCCTCCTCTGCCTCCGAATGCAGAAAACGGTGATTGTATTATGATGCAGAGGAC
>NW_006356507.1:0-616 GCF_000327345.1 Myotis davidii
TGTGTGTGTGTGTTTTATCCCAGCACACCGAGATTTAAAAGGAGAATGCTTATTTTCCTCTTTTCCCCCTCTCTAATCCTTATTTTTATTAATAACGTCTAGGATTTCGAGAGTCTATTTTGTGTTAAGTGTTAGGTAACTAAAAACATCTTGAAGAAACTGAAATTTACTTTAGTCACCTCTTTAGGACTTACATTGAACATACAAGGCAAACATAAACAAATCTCCTAACAAAATAGTGTCTGAAAATGCCGTTGTTGTTGCTGTGATTGGTTTGAAAGTGACAAAGTTACTGATGATAATTATAGTAATAGGTAATAATTTATTAGTTAAAAATACCTTTTGATTTATTTTTAAGATCTTACAATAATTTTGTAAAGTTAAATGGCATTATGTTTAAAGATGAGGAAATAGATTCAGAAAGAATAAGTTATTTTCTCAGAAGACTTATGGATTCTAGTGCAGCCTTCTGCCTTTCTCTTTTTGAAGAAAAAATAATTAGATAAAATAATTTTTATCATAGCACATTAATCAAGAAAGAAAAAAATGCTTATTGTAATATAAGACTTTTTGTGTGGAGAGCTATTTTAAATTAAAAAACAAAACAAAAAAAAAA
>NW_006356508.1:0-615 GCF_000327345.1 Myotis davidii
AGATTACTTTTCCAAATTGCTGTATTGATTACCAGCTTTCTGGATGAAATAATTACTTAAAAATGTTAAATCTCAGTGAAGAATTTAGATTTTTGACAAGAAAAACAAACGTGCTACTATACTTATGTCTGTCGAAGAATGAGAGAGTTTACCAGTAAGGATAAAATATTTTTTCATGTAAGAAGCCAACATTGCATTTATTAACTTTGACCATTGCTTGGCAAGGTTAGGTCTTCATTCTAATTACAAAGTTAACGAGACTCTTGCCACATGACCACTGAGTTAATTTAAATGTGATGCCTACCACCACACACACCATGGTTTTCCAAAAGGATATGCTTCTTGGTGTAGCTTCCCTTGTGCTTGTGACTAGACCCTAGGTTGCAGGTAGGGGCTGTTTGCTTTACCAGGTGAGGATACAGCTTTCTCAGCCATGTCCACAGTGAATGGCAATCCTGTTTCAGTTGACCAATTATTAAAGTCACATAGAAGGGCAACGAGTTGAAAGATTTCCTAGAAGCTGTGATCCACAGGAGTGTCGTTTAAATCTGGTACTGTGTATAAAGCTGAAAAAGTAATTTCCAGCTCTGGCTGGGTAGCTCAGTTGGTTAGAGT
>NW_006356509.1:0-616 GCF_000327345.1 Myotis davidii
AAAATATCCTTGGGTGAGGATTTAAGAAAAAGACCCAATACAGAAAAATCAAAAATTAACAAGGTAGGTAAATAAAAAAATCATGTGGTGGCATATATATAACAGAAACATCCCAGTGAATTTAAACAGTCTGATTCACAAAAACTGATTTTCTAAAAATGACTTGCTGGTAACACATACACCATGTTGAGGTATTTTGGTCACAGGCCCCTCTAGTTGGCAAGCACTTTCCTTCAAAATAAGCTTTAGTTATTCTATTCCAAAGTATATGAAATTATAGACCCTTCTGTGCCTAAATATAAGAATTCTCAAGTCTGGAGTAACTGGTGAATTTAAAAAGGGAGACCAAGAAAGGCTGGATAAAAAATATTGCCATAAATATATTTTCTTTCAAATAATTATGGAATCTTAAGCTTATATTTCTTCTGCATACTATCTATTCTGTTTCTAGGTGTACTGTAATGCAGCATGAGTCAACTAGTAAACTGGCACCTGTAGTAGACATCAAAGCATCACCTAAAAGGTTACTGAGCTGGTTGTCCCTGACATAACACAACCCATCTTTTCCCAGGGTTTGCTAGTATTTTCAGTGGGGAAAGGAACCACATTAACTCTG
>NW_006356510.1:0-616 GCF_000327345.1 Myotis davidii
AGGAATAGCCTTTTTAGAGGAGAATGGAGGACCTACTTCCTATGTAGACTGAATGCAGATGTTTCTTTCCCAGGCAAGTATGGACTCTGCAAAAGAGGTTTCTTTTGAAAGAGTTGGCCCTTGTGGAGAACCATTCTATCAGAAGGACATTTTTAGGTGTCTTCCTTACAATTAAATCTCTAAATGTGCATATGCATTCAAGAGACATTGGTCAGGCCTGTAGATGTGATAGGACAGGCTTACATAATTAGAGGGTAAATAGTCAACCTTCTGAAAACAGTGCACACCACCCAAGGGCAAGCAAAAACCACTTGCGTGTAACCCATGTCTGTGAAATCTTTGGAGGTTTGTGGTAGGCCTTGGAGTGAAAGTTTAAGGGAGTCTGTATCAATTTACATGTAAGTCGTAATAGCCACTATGGAAAGTAGTATCTAGGTTTCTCAAAAAATTAAAAATAAAATTACCATAGTACCCAGCAATCCCACTTTTGGTTATATATCCAAAGAAGATGAAATTACTATCAAGAAGAAGTAACTGCATGCCCATGTTAGTTGCAGCCTTATTCACAATAGCCAAGACATAAAAACAACTCAAGTATCCATTGACAGATGAATGG
>NW_006356511.1:0-616 GCF_000327345.1 Myotis davidii
ACGGGCTATTAGGAGCAACACCTTGGAGAAAACCTTTCTGCAGCCACAACTAGAACAGCGCGGGTGCTATACAGTCGTGTGCCTTTCTGAACGATAAACAGGCCCAAGGAAAACGAACAGATAGGCACCTAAGATGATCAAATACTCACAGAACACCTTTAATGCACAGGCTTAAGGACGGATAAATGTATGCTAAGCTAGGGTCGCCAATAAGCTTCTAGGAAGACAAGACTTTAAGGAAGATTATTTAGGCAAACAATATAAGATGGTATTCAATTAAATGCTTAATTACATAGCATCCATGAAGAAGGCCAGAGGAATTCTGGAAATAAGAGTAACAAGGGGTAAATAGGAAAGGTAGGCCGTAAGCTGATGCTTGAAAAAACAAGTGAGGTTTGATGAAGTGGAGGAGAGAGGAAAGGACTTCTAAGTTCTCAGAAGTGAAGGCAAGGATACCGTCGTGAATATATTGTATTCACGTAATGTTTTAACACAGTCAGATGATAATGTCAACTTAATAGCGCCTCTACCGAACACTCTGAGAAACATAAACCCAACTAGTTTTGCCAAATATGAGCTTTAACAGTGGTTCTCAACCTTCTCTCCCTTTAAATAC
>NW_006356512.1:0-616 GCF_000327345.1 Myotis davidii
ATGTTCAACGAACTTGAATATGAAGTGCTTACCTGGAAATTAGTCTAAAAATAAAAATGGTGAATATAGTTGAATAAATAAAAATATATAAGTAGATTAGATAAATAATGAAAGCTAGATAGAGGTAATACAGAGAGATGTTAAAGCAAATGTGAAAAATATTGATAGATAAGTGTAGGTGATCATTGTCTTTTTTTAACCTGCTCTGTATTTTTGGGAACTTTCCTACAAAAATCAGCAAAAGGTTAATTTCAAAAGGGAGATCATTTCTTAAATTTAATTTGGATAAGAGAAAAATGTGAAAAGTATGAAAACTTTGCTTTCACTTACCAACAGATTATACAACTAATACAAAATACATCTATTTGGAATGAAAGTTCAATGAGATGCAACGAATATGGTCTTAATCATTATCACAATTCTAGTTGTTCCTGACACATAGACAGTTCTCAATAAATAATGAATTGAATATAAATAGCATAACCACTTTCATAACTAGTCTTTTGCTTAAATTTGGTCATATTTAATGTTTGTGGGGTTTTTAGTATGTTAAATGTTTCTCAAAGCTATTTATTGGAGAGTTTTAGATCAAACGTTAATATTTAAAAAAAGTTAC
>NW_006356513.1:0-616 GCF_000327345.1 Myotis davidii
TAAAGTTTTAAATGGCTAATATAAATTTGTATGTTGATCTTTATACTGAGCATGACTAGTTTTAAGGGCAAATATGAACACTTACAAGGTATAAAGACTCACCAAAATTATACAATTTGTACTTTGTAGCTTGTGCCTATAGATTTTTTCATTCTTGGAAAGTCCCACAATTTAGTTTTGCATTGGACTGAACTAATTATATAGCTAGATTTGCCTCTAGTAATTCCTTAGGGACAATTTCAGATATTTTAAGGATAGAAAGAACAAATTCTATGTCCAAGTTTATAAAAAATATGCAATATAGACTGTGGCAAGAGAGAACATTATCCTGAGGCTATAAACAAAAGTGTTGGCTACTACGTGTTTTTCTGTTGTTCAAATCATTTTACTATTCAGGTTTGGAAAATTGGCCCTATTTGCACAATCCAATTAGAAATGTTTATCCTCTAAAGAAGAGTTTAAATTAATTCTGCAAATCATGCTATGAAAATATAGCTTAGTAAAATTCAATTCCAAATAATTTGTGTCACAATTAAATAACTCAAACAAAATGATTCAAATAAAGCATGATTTTTGCCATTAGTATTTTCCTATATAATAAAAGGCTAATATGCAA
>NW_006356514.1:0-616 GCF_000327345.1 Myotis davidii
GAGGATTAACAACAAAAACAAAAATTTACACAATAACCAATCATAAATATTCCCCGAATTGACCATACTCAACTGGTGTGTCATTGATGTTTTCATTTTAGTAGCTTAATATAAATGTATATTATCTTCACTGAAGTCAGTATTTCACGTCAAGACAAGGATTTTGATAAATTCTATTATGTATGGTTCCCACCAAAATAGAAAAAAAATGTTGTTTTTATAATTGTATTGGCCTTATTATCAAGTACACTTCTTTTAGGAGAGGAATTCTCTTTGACATGGCAGCAATGAAAACTTTATCCTTCGTTCACAATTTTACATGTCTGATGACTGGAAGAATTTTTCATAGACTTGCTTCTAGTTATGCACATTTCCAACCTTGTATCTCCTACACTGCACACAAACTTCTGGGGCTGGGTGTCTCAGCACATGTTCATATCATGACATGACCTTAGTTCTGTACTTTCATGCCGGGAGAGACACCAGGTGAGTCAGCAGAATGGGTAGAAGGGACATTCCTAGATGTTGTTCTTACATGGGAAGTGAAAGCAAAAACTTACCTCTACATAGAAATGAATCTGAGCTATAAAAATATTTCCCAAGAATGCAAAACTAA
>NW_006356515.1:0-616 GCF_000327345.1 Myotis davidii
ACATGGTATTTTGATATTTAATTTTCAACAGTTTACCACCAAGGTAGATGTAACAACTATATATCATATATTCTGTTTTCCTTTCCTGTGGTACTCCTCTATGTGGGAAAGTTATTTATCCCTATCCTGTTGAAGTCAATCATGGCCAATAGACTTGGTTTGGTGTATGACAGTTCCAAACAGATTTTTTTAAATACCAGATATAGGTTTGAAATATCTCCGTCCTCTAATACATTGATTGGCAATATTCCAGATGGAAACTGCTTCATTACACTGGGTCCCAGAACAAAGCAGTTGTAAAACAGGTTCTCACTTGGCATATAGCATGAAGAAGAAATATACAGAGCATTTAACTCATACTCAAATTCAAGTAGTTTCCTTAAAAAATTGTTATTTTTAGCATGGGTATAAACACCAAACCAAATTTCCTAGTTTTTTTCTATGAAAAATGACCAAAAAATTTCATCTTGGTAGAGTTGGAAGTACATCTTGTTTGTCATAGATTTTACCTCAAAATAATGGGAAGTGCTTCTAATTCCAGTTCTTGTTTCAGATTCCAATATAATAGTCTGTTGCAGTTATTTGTGGTACATGGGTAGCTAACAAGTATTGTTTT
>NW_006356516.1:0-616 GCF_000327345.1 Myotis davidii
GTATAGAGTGCTTTACACGAATTATCTTTTTAATCTTCTACCAAACCTTAAGGCATTTGGCATGTTGTCCCCTCCTTTACATATGAGAAGCTGAAGCTAAGAAAAGTTAAGTAACTTGCTCACAAGTCTGAGTAATAAAAGAAAAATTTTTAAATATATTCTAAGTCTACTTGAATTGAATGCCCCAGTTTTTAACCCATGTGTTATATATAATGGCAGGTGTTTACTGGTAGCATTGTCTTCCTAAGAAAGTGAAATCCATCTATTCCATGAACTGAACTCCTATGTAGAAATGTAACTTTTGGTTCATAGTTTGTGTGTGTTTCAATGCCACACTGCTCTGGACCAATAAACTCAAAGTTCTTGTGGAAACACTGACCTCTCTAAGCTAGGTCAGAGAGCACAATTGATCTTCAACATAAATGAATCAGCCCAAAATATCTTCCTGTACATTCTCAACATATCACATTTATTATTGCAGAGATGAATGCCCTAAATAGAGACTAGAAGTGTCCTATGGTTGTATTTCTTGTACTATCCCTTCAGTCTTTTTCCATCATCCCTAAAATATATTTTTCATTTCCTTTGGAAAGTTCAAACTTGCTTTATTATATAT
>NW_006356517.1:0-616 GCF_000327345.1 Myotis davidii
AGTCATAGCTATGACAGAGTTAGATACTATTCTGAAGGACTGCAGTCCCAGGAGTGTGTTATCTTAGGAGGCAGAGTTAAAAATCACACCCACAATACGTTGGAGAAATAAAAGAAGTAGGTCACAAATGGCTTTTCTCCCCATTTTAACTGTGTTACTGTTTGCTTACTTTTTATTTTAAACAAGTTGTAGAATGACAGGTCTTCAAATAAGTTTGACCAATTTTCACCTGTTCTTTTTTGCTATAAGTTTATCTTAAGTATAACGGAAGGAAAAAAAGATAAAGAATTGAAAGTTATAAAATATTTTCTCAGTGGGAAGTGGTTCTTCCTGAGCTGGGATTTATTTGTCATGTTATTAAACTGGAAGAGACTTGTGGAACTAGGGAAACAGAAATCCTCTTAAATACAATGTCCATTTGTCTCCTGTGGAAATTCTATTTGTTATAATATTCTGTCAGAAAGCTATTACTTTATTGCCCTTCTATACCTTCTATAGATGGATGAAAGTAATACAGTCAGACTCAGAAAAAACTGATTAATCAAACTAGTAAGAACCAAGACACGTAAAAGTCAGTGGGTGTCTAGCAAAGCCTTGGAATCAGACTCATACGTAT
>NW_006356518.1:0-616 GCF_000327345.1 Myotis davidii
CGTTAACCTATGCCGCCATCTTGGTTCTTCCTGCAGCCTGACTTCACATAGATTTAGTTTTGACCTCAAAAACTCAACTTCCAATTGCAAAACCCACTGTAGAGCATGTATGAATGTATAGGACTAAAAACATCTCTTGGGGACATGAATTAGGTGCACCTACCAAGACAGAAGGAGAGAATGGAAAATGAACGATAGACGTTGGTATTTATAAAGCGATACTCTCAGTGTCCTTGTTGTTTAATTTCTAGGTTTCAGAATGCACATAACTGTTTTTGTATTCTTCCTATGGTTGATTGAGGATATGAACTGGTAATGCTCACAGGATGGAATCTCACATGAGCCCATTAGAAGTGAATTTGGCAACTGTGATGGCCACCCAATGCCCCTTTATAGGAGAATATTGCTAATTTCAGGCATATATAACCTATTCTGCCCAAGTCCAAAACGGATTTGAGGTTCTCTGGTATATTTGGCAATATAGTAGAGAGTAGTTGTTTACAGCTTAGGTCGTAAGATTTTAACAGGGCTGAGTTTGACCTAGGTAGTTAACCTTGGTCAAATAACCTAATGTGTTGGACCTCATATTCCCACTTAAAAAATGGAAAAAAAAAAA
>NW_006356519.1:0-616 GCF_000327345.1 Myotis davidii
GTCAGAGCTAGCTATCTAGAATCAGAGGTTTCTGTATCATGCAGTCCTGGTGATTATGGTCAGGATAGGGGAGCATCAGAGACGTCAGGCAAAGCCAATGCAGCATATTTTGTGTATCTCCATCAGCAAATCCTACTCCAGTGGAGGGTAGAGTTAAGAATGTATTTGGATGCAAGAAAACAGAAATGTTCTCTTAGGTGACTTAAGAAAATAGAGGAGATAGGTAGTTATGGTATAGTTTCTTCAATACACCACATTAGATACTATTTAGTACTAATTATTAAAGTCAGGGAACAAGGGATTTCCTTGGTATTCGCCTGATGCTTGTCATTTGATGGTCCCAAATGATTGTTGAAGCTCTGTACATCTCATAGGACAGGAAGAAGGAAGAAATGGGAAAAGTCCATCTTTTTGACCATGTCATTGGCTAGACAATTTTCATGGACTTCCATCCTCCAGCACTGTGAGAAAATAAATATCTGTTGTTTAAATCACGTGTTCGAACCATCCAGTATATGGAACTTTGTTGTGGCAGCCCAAGTAAACTAAGATGTCTACTCATCATGATCAATAATATGTTAATACAATATATTAAAAATCAAAATTAATGAAAAAA
>NW_006356520.1:0-616 GCF_000327345.1 Myotis davidii
GGGCCAGCAGGTTGAGAACCACTGCGTTAGAGGGTAGGCTCCTCCGAGGAGTTGGTGGCCCTGCCTGTGCTTACTGCCATGTTGTAACCATGACAGGACACACACACTTTCTGTTCTGTGTTCACACCTAGAACCAGTGTCTGCGTTTGCCCCACCGTGAACCTAGGACCTTTGCGTGTCATGTATTCCCCTGCCCCTGAGTCCTGGTTCACCCAAATAGGATTTGGCTGTTCCCTGAAACCACCCCAGAGTTTTAAAGAATCCTGATGCCTGGGTCGTACCTTCAGAGATTCTGATTGGATGCATATGAGGCATGGCCTGAGCATGGGGGTTTCTTAAAAGCTTCCCAGGCGATTCACACATCTACCACTGATGAAGAATGTGATTATCTCATCATTTCTTTTCAGGTAAATAATAGGTGTTTGTTACCTTTATTTTCTAAGTTTTAGAAGTGATATTGGAGTAGGAAAGTACATTACAAAAATATACAGAATAAAGATACAGTAAATCTTGGTTCCCTTCATACCCCAGAAAACAACTACTTCTGACGCTTGGTTGAATGTCTTTCCTGCCCTCTTTCTGTCGTGACGTATTTGCCCATTCCCCCAACCACTGG
>NW_006356521.1:0-616 GCF_000327345.1 Myotis davidii
AAAAATTAGAGAAACTCCTGGTAAAGTTCTCTTCCTACACCAGTTTTTTTCCAACTAAATCTTTTAGAAAGGAATGGGAGACAATTGTAGGGTCTTTCTCATTTTTATTTCTTAATGATGAGCTTAAAATCAGTATGCCCCATGCAAAATTTTGGTACTCTTCCTTTCCACCTTTTAAACTTTATTTATTTATTTCCTCTGGATACACATGAATTTAGTTTTTGGGTTTTGTCATTAATTGCTAAGGAATTTTAAGATAAAAATGCAAAGTCATTAACATCACGAGATACAAGGGCACTTTGGATTCCAAAATATCTTTATAGTGGGGGAGTAAGAGAAGCCTCACGTGTCACTTGCTTATTTTTTAAATTATTACTCTTTCAACTCTAATCTTTGAATAATATATTTTTTCTACAATATAAAATGACTTTTTAAATAAAATCAGCACAGTAACATCTATTTTACAATAAATCTGAAAGAAAAATTTGGAAAAGAATATTCTTACACCAAATGGAATAACTTGTTTTTAACTTGAAAGTTTTTTGGTTAATTGCCTAAACACCTAAATCAGTGAATAAGAATTCTCAACATCCAATCCATGAATATAGAATACAAT
>NW_006356522.1:0-616 GCF_000327345.1 Myotis davidii
AAAAAAAATATCGCCAGTCCAAAATAACTTGCTTTCAACTGAAATCTTGGAAGATGACTCATTCACAAGGAAGAGATGAGCTCTGTCCCACTATGGAAACTGCCATTCAAGTAATGGGTTCCTATCCCACATTAAACCTCAAGGAAGCTTTCCTGCTAATCCTGGATATTTTGTTTTCACATTAAGTCAATTAGGGAAGACACATTCAGAATTGAGAAGGTGTGTTCCCACATCCACAGCATATTTGTTTATATTAAACACTCAACAGAGCCACCCTTTAGGTTTAGTATTGATTGTTACCTGGATAATAATGCACATTAGTCTCTTGCTTTGTCATAGAACTTCAACAACTATAATTAGCTCTAACCATGAAGCAAGCCATGTTTGGTAGAAAGTGACTTTTCAAATATATCAAAATCCATTAGAGCTACTCTTAGAACACAGTCAATAACTGTCCTCAGCTACCTATTTGACACAGTTTTTTTAGAGGTAGAATTTTTCATCAGCCCTATAATCAACTCTGCATTTCTTTTTGATTAAAGGGTGATTAAAAAACAATAAAAATCATTTAAAACTAAAGAGAATATATATATTCTATAAATGATATTCTTTTTAT
>NW_006356523.1:0-616 GCF_000327345.1 Myotis davidii
CTTTTATTATATAGGATAGATAATATAGTGTATGTTTGAAAACATAGGCTGAGGAGTCACACAGAAGTAGGCTTGAGTCCTTGGCTTGAACTTGCCAGCAGCATGTCACCAGGAACTCAATGCTATAAACCTCAATTTCTTCATTAGTAAAATGGGGATCAAAAAAGGACCTATGTGATAGGTTTTTATGAAAATTGAATAAAGTGTGGTAAGCATTTCAAAGTAACTAGAAATATTAAACACTCAATAAATAAATGGTATTACTATAATTATTAACAAATGTAATTATTATGTATAATAAACTATTAACAACTATTTCCCTCACGTTTCAGTGCTTATAAAGCATTCTTAACACCCACAAAGACTAACAGATGGTTTTTGTTAGCATGTAATTCTCAGCCACTAATATTGTTTTTTGTGATTAAAAGGACTGAATGCTATTTAAGTGGCTTTCTTTACAGAAGGCCTTTTTCTGTTTTTGCTTGTTTGTTTGTTTTTGTTTGTTTTTACTACTTACTAAAAAGGTACGGTTCACACGACAAAAAGACGTTTTTCAAACCAGGAGCATTCAAACCAAAACATGGAATGGCTGTTGATTTGCATTTCCCTAACAGCT
>NW_006356524.1:0-616 GCF_000327345.1 Myotis davidii
GCTTTAAAGATGGATAGGGACCATGAGCCGATTAATGTTGGCAGCCTCTAGAAGCTGGAAAAGGTAAGAAAACAGATTCTCCCCTAGAGCCTCCAGAAAAACACAGCCCTGCTGACATCTTCATCTTACTCCAGTGAGACCTATTGTAGACTTCTGACCTTGAATATTGTAAAATAACCTGCATTATTTCAAACCACTAATTTTGTGGTAATTTGTTACAGCAACAGTAGGAAACTAATACAAACTGATAAACTATCACTATGTAAATCCTGTATGTCCTTCAAGGCAAATAACACTTTCTCCATGAAAGCTATTGTTTTTAATTAATTTTTAGTTGGAAAATATTTCAAATATTTATAAAAATTTAGATAAGCTTATGATAAATATACATGTTTACCATTCAGTTTTAAAAATAATTTTATTATTTATATCAATAATATGTAATTTTCTTATACATCTTTTCATAAACCTATATAAATCTTTCAGCAACTCACTTCTTTTCACTGAAAATTGTATATTTGACTTTTATCCATGACAAAATATAAACCTAATCAACTTCTTATAATTTTGGGATCTGGTAAGATATAAGCCAGTGATGGCAAACCTATGACACGCG
>NW_006356525.1:0-616 GCF_000327345.1 Myotis davidii
AAAAAAAATCAGACAAAAATGAGAGTACAGTTAATACTGAAAGGAATGAAAAATATCATAAGTATTAGTTCTTTTTATGTTAATAGATATCAGGGGCTGGGATTTTGACATTTTATAAGCATGTTTTCCTTAAATAGGTAGTTTCTATAAAACAGAGGTTCTTCTGTGGGGATAAATATCAGGATTACCTGTAGAACTATTAGAAGATATAAAACATATGTAGTCTGTATAGGGCTATGCCCCACCTCTAAGAGATTCTGATATGACATCTTTTATCCTGTTTAGGCCTATAGAGCTATCTCCGTTGAAAAACAAGGGTTTCTTTATCTATCTCTTGCATAACTATCAAGGGATTCTATTCTTGTCATAGTGTTTGACCTATTTTCTCTTCAGATCACGTGAGTTCACTTTTCTCTTTGTGGGTTTACAGAAAGCAAGAGTAGCATTGCCAACAACTTTTTGCATAAAAAATATAGACTATAAATTATGTAAAAGAGCTCTATCACAGTAGGAATAGCTAATATCAAACAGAGTTGCTATCTCTGCTTGTGAGGGTCCCAATAAGATAGCCAATGGGGAATGGAAGGAAACATATGTAATACTTTCAACAATAAAG
>NW_006356526.1:0-616 GCF_000327345.1 Myotis davidii
AAATGCTCTTATTACAGTTAAGGATAAAGACAAATACTCTTGATTATACCAAAGCATTCTATGCTATTGTCTCCATGGTTTCCTAGCTACTAAAGGAATGAAATATCAGATAGGAACCATATTCAAGAAGTTTTAATATAAAATAAGTTAAAATGCAATCCAATATTCTAGTCTTCAATATTATAATACAAATGAAATCAGGCTCTGAGAGGACTCAATGGAAGATTCCAGTTCTTATTAGAAAGTCAGGCAATTAGGGGAAAAGTGTGGTTTAAGGAAAAAGAAACCTGGAGCTCTGTTAAATTAATTATGTGAGTTGAATCAAAGAAGTCTGGGTTGAAATTATTTTTACAACTATTCTTCAACAGAATTAGAAGGCTGTAAGTGGGAGATCTGGAAAAGATCATAAAGGAAGGGGTTTTTCAAGGGGAGAAGTGGTAAATTTCTCCTTGTAGCCCCATAACTCTTAATTCTTTTAAAATGTTCTGCTGCAGAGCATTATTTTCCTTTGTAAAAATCCCCTAAATTCTTGCCAATAACAAGCACCTATATTTCATAGTCTGTTGAATCAAGACTGATCTATGGTAATTTACAGAAAGATGCATTGAGGCCCGTC
>NW_006356527.1:0-616 GCF_000327345.1 Myotis davidii
CTTGCTCTGCTCATGTCTAACTGCCTACCACATAACCACCTCACTAACTGAATGTCCAGCCTCTTGAACAACTCTTATGATACAGAAATCACTTATTAAACACTGACACCAACAAGGCCTCATGCTGAACACAAAGATTCCAATAGAAGGAGCTCACAGTTCAGTCTGTTGACAATTTATCTGACAAGAAGATCAAGCCATGCTGTAATGTGGCTGGACATTGCTGACTTTCAGATTCTCACAGCTCTCAGAAACACCAGGCAGAAAGAATGCTGCTGAAAACTGAGTATGGGAAGAAGAGCCCTGTACCCAGCAAGAGTAGGTATGCTAGCCTAAGGTTAATGCCCAGGAGTTAAATGTTAGGGCACATTCAACCAAACAAGAACCAAAGTCCACCAAGACTTCAATCCTGATTAGAAGTAATTCTGTCAATGTTAAACACTGACCCTTTTAGAAAACAGCTCTTTTAAGAACAAGAAAGTCGCAACATTTTCATATAGTTAACACAGCTGGGAATTTCCTCAAAATCTTTTTGCCTTAGCTTGTATCTTTTTGATTTGATGTTTTTATTTATTTCAGAAAAAGGAAGGAAGAGGGAGAAATAGAAACATTAATG
>NW_006356528.1:0-616 GCF_000327345.1 Myotis davidii
CTCTGTCTACTGAGCCAAACTGTTTAGGGCTGGTTTGTTTCTTGTAATAGATTATCAGCATTGGTGGTGATATCTTGAAATAAGCCAAATAAGAGTTGCTGGGTGTGTTTATAGATAGGATAGTGTTATTGCAACTAGTCTGAAAAGTTTCTCTCCTGTGCTTTTAGAACATTTAAATTAATGATTTGAGTTGGAAGAAAATTCATTAAGGGGTTCTTTTAAATAGAAGGCTTTACTGTGTGTGCGGTAGTTTTATTTTTTGAAACAGATTGGTGTGTGAGGTAATTTTAAAAGAATGACTCAAATTCTCTATAAAATTTCAGGAATAACTTTTGTGGATATCATAGCATTATATTCTTCACAGATATGTTAAAATAGGAATTGCCTAGGTCACAGTTTTTTCCTCTAACTTGATTTCTTTTATGTTATAGTCTTAATTTTATACCTGGGGATTGAAATAGGAATATCTGTTTTCTCAGTAAAAAATGTGCTTCGATTTTAATTATACAAAACCATACTTAGATGTTTTATTAATGTAGACTTGCAATCACTCAATCTTATCATTTATTTAAATCCTTTATTTAGATCATTTTTAAATATGTTGTCGCTTTAGTGT
>NW_006356529.1:0-616 GCF_000327345.1 Myotis davidii
TGAACATCCTCATTCTGCATTTATGCTCTCTTCTTCGATTATTTGTTCAGTTTCTTCTTCTTCTTTTTTTCCACTTTTCCCCTGTGTTTTCTTACCACAACTTACTATGGCAAGAAGTTCTTTAAATACACATGATACCACTTTAGCATGAAAATTTGCAAGCTTTTAAAATTCTCTACCTCATACCATTCAATATTCTCCCTTAGGCTTCGAGAGTAAAGGGCAGATTTCCTGGTCCGGACGTGCGGAAGCAATGGTGAGTGGCAGAAGGGAGGGAGGTGCCCCCGTGAAGCAGTATTGAGGCAGTGATGGCAACAGCAGCATTGCAAAGCTTCCAGTACTGTGCCACCTGCTGTTAACAGGCAGTGCCTCACTTAGTCCTCTGACCAGTACTACTGGCCATCCAGTTTATAGACCAGGGAACTCAGTCCCAAACCCACAGAGTTCGTTTCAGAAGGAAGAGTGGGCAAGGAAACAGGGGTGGTTTGGAAGGGGGAGAAACTGCAGAACAGACCCCGTGGGGTATGTCTCTGAGCAACACACTGTATGCACTATGTCAGGACTTGCATTTCATATTTACTGTAAATATATATATACTAGAGGCCCGGTGCACGAA
>NW_006356530.1:0-616 GCF_000327345.1 Myotis davidii
TGGGAATTGAACCTGGTTTGTAGGTTAACATTCAACAACTAAGCCACACCAGCCAGGCTCCCTCCTCGACTTTTATGATTACATCGAGCCCAGGAACCCAGGATAATCTCTCCATCTCAGGGTCAGCTGATTAGGAACCTTAATCTACGTGTAGCCTTATTTCCCTTTGCCATGTAAAGGGACACATGCACAGGTTTCAGGAATTAGGACATGGACGTCTTTGGGGCACCTACAACTGCCTACACTGCCTACAACAACCATTTCTGAACTTAGTTGATTAATTTTTTGGCATCACTGATTGTAGCTGAGCTGCTTCTGTAACTGTACTCTTTCCAACACAGGATAGAGATTAGGTGACTGAACAATTGGAATGAAAGTAATCGGAGGGTTAAACAGGGACATCTCTTATAACCCACAGGAAGTAGTCACTGTAAATTCCTCACCCTCTCAGAAGGTCTGGGTCCCTATAGGGAGGGGCAGGAGTTGTCTTTCTCCATTTGAGCACATTAACACCTGTCACTGCATAGGAGGAGATTAAAATGAAGGAGACCTCAGAATAATCTCCTCTACCCAAAATAATCCGGACAGGGGTCAGGCTCACTAGAGATATTATGAA
>NW_006356531.1:0-616 GCF_000327345.1 Myotis davidii
CCCCCCCCCTTTTTTCTTTTTACATTATGTTTGGTCATATTTAGAAGGGTTGAATTTTGAACTGAGCTTTAAAATGGAAATGGATGGAAAGACTAATAAGAAAAACATTCCTGGTTGAGGCATTTGAGGAGTATTTAGAGTTAACTCATTTGATAGGATCCTATTGTGTCTCATTATTGCTTCAGTGTGTTCTTGTATAATTTAAGACCTATTGTACCAAACTTTTCCAAAAAAATCATAAAAGTCAAGCTGAGGCTTTTCACAGTTATTTAGATATTGTCAGAACATTGAATTTAAACCTGTGAATAGAAAATGTCAACTAGGAAATTGCCACCAGGAAACTAAATCTATTCTACATGAGCATCAAATGATTCTTGCTCTGAAATAAAAAATGAATTCCAGAAACATCATCCTCTTGCTTTTGTATGATAACGCCCCCCCACTGCAGGTAATCAGCGTGAACATCTCGGGGGCTACTACAGGAAGAGCTGTGCAGATTGGGTTCTTTGGCAATTCACTAGGCAAGGACTTCCCTTCTGGGCAATATGCTTGCTGAAAAGAGTGGAAGGGGACAGAGTTTCTAAGCAGCATCCCAGGATTGTGAACTTGCAACAAG
>NW_006356532.1:0-616 GCF_000327345.1 Myotis davidii
AGATCCAGAGATCAGACTTACCCATCCTACTCAAGGCCTTTTAACTCAAAAAGGATAACACGAGAATTCCAGCATATGTCTAGTTATTCCTTGAACAAAAGCACCAATTCTAGGCCTATAATAGTTTCTGGGAAACCTTGGACAAATAACCTACCTTGCTCTGTAAGTGAGGCATTACCAAACTAAGGGTTTTAGGGCTACATGATGTATGTACAAGAGTACTGTGAATCTTTTGAAGCTAATGTGGGCAACATCAAATGAAAATGTTCACTGCCACACCACCTCATCATTGTAAAATGTCATTTTTTTTAGATAGTTGGTCTTACAATTCTGCCAAAGGCCACTTAGTCTTTCCCTTCTCTTCTAGGAAGGAATGTGCCTAATTTTTCCCAGAAATATGGGTGTTCCCTTCAGAGAAATAGATTGCTCAAGCTTATTCGGTGGCAGCCAACTCTAGAAAAATCACAAAAATTAGGGCATGATTTATTGTTTTCGTAGTTTACAAAAAGAACTGCACAGGAATCTAAGGCACTGCATTGTGGCCTGTGCTTCACTGTGGCAGGGAAAGACCCAGAGTTGTTATTGCCTGATTGGTGTGAGAGTCTCCTCAAGCCTC
>NW_006356533.1:0-616 GCF_000327345.1 Myotis davidii
AGCTGGTTTTATAATAGAAATAAAAAGCACCCTGAAAACTGGAAAATGAACAAATACATTATAATGTGTTCCTTCAATGAAATAATAAGTATCAATTAACATAAATAAATGAGAACAGCATGTGTGCTCATGAATCCATCTCAGAAACCTAATGTTGAATGAAAAGAAAGTTGAATACAATGTGATATCATTTATAATGTACAAAACAATTCACTGTATTTTAAACAATGCATATATTCATGAAAATGACAATGCTTATATTCCTGGGAATGACTCAGGAAAGCAGTTCTTGGTAGGGGAAGAAGAATAGAATGGCTTCAGGGTGGAGGACACAACCAGTATGCAATCATATTTGCAATGCTTTACTGTTAGGCTAGGGTAGTGGAAAATGTTCATTTTATTGTTCTCCATACATTTTCATATGTAAAATATCACTAACAAATGGGAAAAGTCATGCTAAGATTATCTCTTTTCTGATATCATGGTTGTGTACTTAGATAACTCAAGAGACTAGAAGAAACCCATTAAAATTACATAATTTGGTAAAGTTTTCTGGGAACCAGGTAAACTTTATTCAACACTAGCAATAAATTGCTGGAGATAGAAATGGAAAAAA
>NW_006356534.1:0-616 GCF_000327345.1 Myotis davidii
TTTTTTTTTTGCAATTTTATAGGTCGTGAGCCATGCTTACATATTTGAAAATATCCTATGTGATAGTTATTTTCAAAAGTGACTGTATAATACAAGTGATAATGTAAATAGGATATAGTTAAACTAGAGAATGTTTTCTAAGATTTAGCCTAATACAATGCGCATAACAAGTCATTCACCAATAGCTAGATGGTGGGGCTCTGCATTGAATCCCCAGTATTTCTGCGTTGAACAATCATGAATTGAAAAATAAGAAAATTAAGTTCCCTGATCATGTGACTGTGTCTTTGCACTTCTTCTCCTTTTTAATCTCACCATAACCCCCCAACCTCTCTGATGCCTACTGTCATACATAGCACATGGCAGTAATGAATTAATAAAATCAAAAGTGAATACACCATATTGTGTGCTATATAAAATGCAATGTAAAGCACTTTTTAAATGGCTGGGATAATTGATCATCAGTGTGCTCAATTCGAAAAGTCGGGGATCTGAGCATCTGTACATAAAAAGAAACATTAAGACCTCAGGTATCGCAGGCAATTGTAGAGTAAAATGCTACATTTGTTCCTAGTGATTAAATATGTCTGAATAAGATATTCTTAATTCCAGTTTT
>NW_006356535.1:0-615 GCF_000327345.1 Myotis davidii
TCCTTGACTAGATTTTGTTCATTGCCTGTTGGCATGTATTATTTCTCTGCTAAATTTTTAGTCAGTGCGTCAGATTGGGCTAGTTTGTATACCACAGTAATCTCCATCAATTTCTATAAGCTTTCGTTTAATTAGACTTACCAAAAGGATTATGTAATTTATGTAAGTAGAGAACAAATATCACGTTGTAAATAGAGACAGTAATGCATCCATTCCCAATCAAGCTCTCAAAATAGATTCAACTCATAAGCAACCACAAGTGTGATCCACATCCTAATAGTTATTTTGCCTTAGTTATGGGCTCTTTTACCTTCGTGGGCTTGTTAGAATCCATGCTCTCTTTGAATTTCTCCTGAACAGTTTCTGCAAGTTGGCAGAGCAAGGCACCATTGTCCAATTTCTCCATAAATGTTTCTGCCGTAATCTCCTTCCCTGAAATAACCAGAAGAAGCATTACAAAAGCACAATCATGCCCCACACACAGATGTGACACTTCACGGCAGCATATCTGACACAGTTTTATCATCAACATTTCTATTCCAGCTGAGTTATCTTGTCTGGGATAGGAACTCACGGGAAAGAATTACAGCGGGGCCTTGACTTACGAGTTTAATT
>NW_006356536.1:0-616 GCF_000327345.1 Myotis davidii
ATCAATAAATCAACAAACAACAAGTGCTGACAAAGATGTGGAGTAAAGGAAGCCCTGTGACTGTTAGTGGGGATGTAGACTGGTGCAGCCACTGTGCAGAGCAGTACAGAGTTTCTTCAAAAATTAAAAATGGCTGCCTTTTGACCCAATAATTTATGTCTACTTCAAATTATTCACAAGCTACTTCCTGAACAGTGCAGGAAGCTTACAAACCTATTTCTATTACCCTTGCCTTAAGTTCTTCTCTATATATTGCATTCTTCTCACCTTTAATATGCTTTCAATATTTTATCTGTTCCCAGGTTTTCATCTTTTATTTTTCTGCAATTTTACCTTGTTGTTCTTCTATACTTGATATTGTATTTGACACGTTGTGGACAATTCAGATAGTTATCTCCCTCTGAAGAGTATTGATTTCTCTTCCAACAGATGGCTAATTTTAGCAGGACTCACACTGTGTCTCCTGTAGCTGTTTCAGGCTCCTGCTCTTGATTTTGCAACGGTTCTTGGCATCTTGACTATAGATGTTCTGTTGTGGAGTCAGTCAAGGATTTGGGCAAAGCGACAATGGAGACTTTAAGGGCTGCCTCTTTGGCAGTTCCTTCTCTCTGAGAAC
>NW_006356537.1:0-617 GCF_000327345.1 Myotis davidii
ATGCATCTACAAGTCAAGGAACACCAAGGATTGTCGGAGACCGCCAGCAATTAGAAGAGAGGTATTGAACCCATTCTCTCTAGAGCCTCCAGGAGGAAACAGCTCTGCCAACATCTTGATTCTGGGCCTCTGGCTTCCAGAACTATGAGACGATAAAGTTCTATTGTTTTAAGCCAAAAAAATTCTAAAATTAATACCTTTCATCTTCTAAGTTCTAGCTGGACTAATAATTAAACAGAGACAGATTAACAGAAGAAAAATCAAAGATTTAATACATGTGCATGGGGAATTCACATAAGACACTTTGGAGAAAGAGGAGGCAGGGTATTACATTTCATAAGTGAGAATGGGTGAATCTGGAAGAGTGGAACATCCATGAGGCAGAACATACAGCAAGAATTCTCCTGCGAGGCAACTCTGAGATAACAGAACACAGCCAGTATCTTTCTAGCTAACAGGCCCCTTCCTGAAGCCCTCTTATTCACCATGCTTAGTTCAAATTAGGCTAAGGAGAACATTCTAAGATCTCCTTCCTGAAGCAGTTGTTTCTGTTTGAATCTCTTGGACAGACAAGGGTTAGGGTCAAAAGTTCTGAGTCTTTTGTTTCTTAATAAACA
>NW_006356538.1:0-617 GCF_000327345.1 Myotis davidii
CCCCTTCATCAGAAATGCCTGCTCCACTCCCCTGGTGGGGATCACTTAAGCAGATGGTCGCCTGTCACTAGATTTGGGTCTAGAGAGAAAAACATGTAAGACTCTTGTTTTAAAACCATTAAATTCATATTAAGATACTTGAATTAACATTAAGACTAGCTTGTCATTGCATTGCCAGTGATGTTTCAAACTGTTTCATTTTTGTTAGCCAGGATGACTCTCAGCAATGCCCAGCTTAACAAACTCATAGGGTCCTGTCTTCTTGACCAAACCCTGAATCTGCTCTGGCCTTTATGATCCCACCTCTGTTATCCACTGATTTTCTTCTCGACCCTTAGAGCCAAACTGTTTCCTTGCTACTTGTTCTTCCAATACTGTACCCTTCACAGCCTCAGAGTATACTTTTCTAGATTGAAGGCTGTTTTGATAGTAACTGAAAACCTACCTTGCCATACCAGAAGTAGCTATCCCATTCTGGCTTGATACAGATATCAATATAAGGTTTGGAGGAGACTGGAGTTATGGTACTACTTTGAGATAAGAAAATGGCAACATTTGAACAAAATTCAACAGAACAAAAGTCAATTAGCACATTAATCTATATCATCCTATCTAAT
>NW_006356539.1:0-614 GCF_000327345.1 Myotis davidii
CCTGGCAATTGTCATCAGTTTGGCTCAAATAAATGTATAAATATTCTCTATATGTTTGGATGTTTCTTATGTTGACACTAGCAGCCCTCTAATAAACTGAAATAAAAGCTAGAGAATGGACCCTTCTCTCTCCCTTCATGCCCCTGACTGCTATGAGTCATATTTTACACCTATAGAGCATGGCACTGGAAGACACCTTTCTGAGAAAACAGAAGCATGAGTCTCCTCACTCTGAGTTTGCCCAACTTCCTTCCGGATTAACGGTAGAGCTCTCTATCACCACCTACTCCTAGCAGCTGGTTGTTGGGAACTAAGGAGTGTATGTACTAAGAACACAAGTCAATGGCCACAAACTATTTGGGCTGTTAAATGCTATGGGAGGACAATTTCCAAGTCTTTGGTAAGACATGGTTCCTCCAAATTTAGTCCTCAGTAACAAGGACTAAATCTGGAGGAACCATGACTGGAAGAAGATAAGCTGGTGGTCTCTCTGTCAGTCACTGTGATTGACACTTTAGCCTTAGGTAGCATTCTGCCATCACCCAGATGCTGCTGGACACTGGTGTACTCCTGCTCTGGAGGCAGAGTGCTGGGGTCCAACCCCAGCAGGTCCA
>NW_006356540.1:0-616 GCF_000327345.1 Myotis davidii
GACTCACTAAAGCTGCGCAGAAGTCCTCAAAGCGAAAAGGAGATAACCTTAATACAGTGCCAAAGTTCCGCAGTACCTCATAAATGGCAATAACGTTCATTATATGCTCATTAGGCACCATTAAATCCTCAGAGGACTTGGGGAACTCAAGGGGTGGGATGTCTTTTTCTTCCAATATTGGAGAACGAGGCCGATGTACTCTTGGTTTTCGCCTACCTATAAATAAAGAAAAGGTATTAATTACAAATCAATATACCATTTCTACAAACTAAGGGTTTTCCAATTTTTCCTGTTTGGACATATACCTCAAAAATTATATAAGAACACTTTTATTTTTCTAATAACTATCAAGTTAAAATAACACCAAGAAGCAATGATTTAGGTCTAATTTTTAAATCTATAGAAAATCTAAATTCTGAAACTAGATCTTTTTTTATACCATATCCAAGCATAAACTAAAATGGATTAAAGACCTAAATGTAAGAACTGGAACCATAAAACTGAATAAAAATATAGACAATAAACTCTCTGACTTTGGTCTTACTAATATTTTTTCTACTATAGCTACCTAGGAAAGGCAAATAAAAGGAAAAATAAACAAATGGGACTACATCAA
>NW_006356541.1:0-617 GCF_000327345.1 Myotis davidii
AATTTTGAGTCATTCACACTGGATAGCTATTGTCATGTTGGCTGTTGTCATATTTTTATTTCGCAATCTAAGGGAAAAGAGTTCAGTGCCCTTAACTAAGTAGCCAGGAATTGTGCACACTGGTTGAAAATCACAGTTCTAGAGGAAAACATGTCAGCTTGTTCTAAAACACTATGGTAAACAGTTTTCAACGAGAAAACCAAGTCCTATAATTTGATGGTGGCAGTGTGTAGTGTCATGATGGAAAAGACTGTTAACTGGTACCAGGCTCAGCCGGGAAGAATGCTGTGATCCATTAGTGATGTCTGCCATGAACTTGGGAATGGCAGGTGGCAGCATGAAGAGTATTTCTTTGCCACCCCTTCCCTCGAGATTGGTAGAACTCTGCCAGCATTTTAATCTTCTCTAACATTTCATTTGTCTCAAGCCACAGAAGATAAGTATGGCACAAATACTTTGTAAAAAGATGACTTGGGCTCTGTCCTGTGTATTACTTGTTTGGATCACATGAAGCTTTTAAGAAAACATCACGGACGATGATTTTGAAAGATGGCCAGGAAATATTTTTGGAAATGTTTCGATGTGGATTTTTTTTTTTGGGGGGGGGGGGGGATGGG
>NW_006356542.1:0-617 GCF_000327345.1 Myotis davidii
GGGGGCAAGGGTTGGGAAGGGTGCAGAGTGTAGAGACAGGGATAAAGATGTATGGGTTTCATTGACAGCTGACTTACCTGGCTCACTGTGGACTGTTAACGCTTCATTGTTGAGCGGGTGAGAGGCCCCTTGTCTACCAGTAATTGCGTGATTCAGGAGAATCTCCTCTGCTTTGTGACCAGCCTGCTCATCAATGTTTCCCAGCTGATGTTGATGGCCTTGTGCAGGAGCACCTCCTCAGAAAAGCCCAGCTGAAAAAGCCATTTAGTTTCCATTTCAATCAGGTATGAACACCCCTTGCCCTTGTCCTCATGCACTTCATTCCTCTCACCCGGGCAGTGCTGAACACGCCCCAGCACCTGGTAGAACATTTAGGTGAGATGTAAGGGGTGATGCTGCTGTGCTCGGTGCAATGTGTCACCCTGAGCTGTACAGCTTAGGCAGCAACCCCATAGCATGGGGTGTAATAAGACAGCAGTGTCAGGGTATTATGAACGTGTCAGGATGATGAAATTACTATAGCAATATCACCATTGGCAGCACACGCAATGCACTGTATCTCGATCTGTCATTTTCCATGGTCATGCACTGTGTGGAATCAAGCTACTTTTTTTTTT
>NW_006356543.1:0-617 GCF_000327345.1 Myotis davidii
TTGTGCTTGAGCATATTGGACACTTTGAGAGTTAGAAGAGTGGTCCATCCTGAGGGTGCAGTCCTGACCTGTTTGTTGATGCCTGTTGCTCTGTGTCAGCCAGGTGGAGTGAAGAACAGACTAGGAAGGAGAGAGCTTTCCAGTGCGAAGAGGGCTAATGCCTAAACCAACCAGCCTTTCAACTCATTGATCCCGGCCCTGTCTTCCACTGATTCCTTATCAAATGAGACTTGTAGAAACACAGACCTATAAAAGAATTAGTTTCCTCTGCTAAGCAGCCCAGCATCCCTGAGCTGCATCTTGCACTGAGGCCTAAGAATAGAGACATACTGAGCAGGTTTTCATACAAGCTGCAGCCAAATGCATAGGCTCATCAGAGGCACCTGCTCAACAGGAAGTGTCCTAGTAATCTCTGTGTACTCTTTTTGGATTGAGGTAGTGAGCTCTAGTGATGCCATCATTACTCCCCATCTTAGATAAGGCAGCTTGATGATAACATCCAATCACAACTCTTACAGCATCAAGGGTAATTAGAGGCAGGATAGAGAGAGAGAAAAGCCCACACAACCTATAAACCAGGGGTAGGGAACCTTTTTTCTGCCACGGGCCATTTGGAT
>NW_006356544.1:0-617 GCF_000327345.1 Myotis davidii
GGCCAGGCCGAGGGACCCCACTGGTGCACATATTTGTGCACCTGGCATGTAGTAAGGGGTATGTTTTGAAATATTTCAGGAGGAACTCAGTGTCATCAAGGCAGTATTCTTAAACCAGCTTTGGAGTTATCAGGAGCTAGACTACTTTTGGTCCCACCTTTAGCAATGTTGACAAACACGTCTGATTCACTCATTTCCAACCCTTCTCCTACAAGTATCTGCTTGGATAAAAGTAGGCTTCATAATTGTCTCTGAGATTTTATTCTAAGCCACTGACACTTACTTTGCACTTTTGGATGGTGCCATTTTTATTTTTACTGAAGAACAGGCAATGACAATCAATGGTATGTTGTAACTAGATATTAGAAATGTTAAAATTATTAAAAAAATCTGCATCTTAGAATTGATTGGGTGTTTGGTTATGTCCCAGATGAAAATGACTGCAATTGTAGAGTGTGAATGTAAAAGCTGACAATGTATTTATTATTTGGCCTGATCTTAATATCTTCAGAATATATTATCCTTAACTGTTTCTTTATTCATTTTTTCTGGGAATATTTAATGATCACCTATTATGTTTTCTATGAGGCACTGGATGAGATAAGAGTCATGCTCTC
>NW_006356545.1:0-617 GCF_000327345.1 Myotis davidii
AAAAAAAAATATATATATATATATTTTAAAAAAATAAAAGATAATCTGTCTTCAGTAATTATGGAGTATAGAATTCTGGATAAATTCAGTTAGTCAAGTTGGTAAGATGTTACTTCCTGAAAGAAAAAAAATGAAGTTTTTTCTACAGTGACTGAGTGCTCCTCCTGGAACGCTAAGCATCTTTGCCTCTCTTCCATCTGCCTGCTCAGCATCTCTATCAGGAAGAAGCATTTCAAATTAATGCGCCACAAAGGCACTCCTGGTTTCCTCTTCCCTGTCTCCCATCTCAGTAATGCGCCCAGTGCTCAGGCTGAAAATTAGAAGCTGTCCCTTATTTCTCCCTCTTTCTCACACCCACATCTCCACCGGGAGGTTCTGTTTCCTCTACTTTAAAATCTGATTGCTTCTCACTGCACGCCTACTACTGCTTCCCTGGTCTAAGTCCCTGTCAGTTTCTTCAAGGGTACTCTTGTAGTGACTTCCTAATGAGTCTCTCTGTTTTGTTTTCTCATCTTCCTTCTCCATCTCTAGACCCTGCCATGTCCTGCAACAGAGCACACAGATTTTGTTTCTCCTATAACACTGTCATATTTAAAAAGAAAATCAGATAAAACCAC
>NW_006356546.1:0-617 GCF_000327345.1 Myotis davidii
ATAACCCAAGTAAAGAAATATTGCCATGTGGTGTTCAATGTTTTTGAGCCATATTTTCTTTTCACTGGGGTGCTCCCTCATTTCCATTGACAGGGTCATGTTATTCTCACAGATTTAAGACATTGGAAATATTTACCTCATCATGAATGGCTCGCCGGTTGGAGGGCTGGATTAAGACCTTGTATCCCAGGTTGGTGATCCCTTTGATGTGCCGGGGAGCCAGCGGGGCCCTCCTCTCCCAGGCGTTCACATCCTCCCGCCGCAGGGCCATCACAGGCTTGTGGTGAAGCCCCCTGCGGAGGCTGAGCCCCAGCCGGCCCAGCCTGGTGCTACCCATGCGCAGCATCTCCAAGCCTGGTGACTGCAAAGACATCATGAGAGCACAGGACAAGGGGCAGGCGGGCTCACAGGTCAGTTCTGGTCTCCTAAGAAATCTGCTGTAAAAGCCAACCAGCTCAGATGGTAGCAGATACAAGACAGAGAAAACAGGAGAAGAAACCTGGATGGTATAGTGTTCCTTTACCCAGACGCAAATTGCCACAAACGATGTTATTTCTTTCCAAAAATAAAAAAAGTCCAGAGCGCCCTGGCCAGGTGGCTCAGTTGGTTGGAAGGCC
>NW_006356547.1:0-616 GCF_000327345.1 Myotis davidii
AAAAAATTTAAAAAAAAAGAAAGAAATCAGTATATTTTTAAAAGTGCTTCTCTGATCCAGGGAGTGACAGTGTCTCTCAATCTCCCATTTTCCCTTCTACACTCTGTCAGATCAAGGCTGAGTTCTTTGAGATATTTCTCAGACTTTCTTGACTACAGGTTTTCTCGCAGCTTCTGCCACTGGGGGGGAGTGCCGGTGAACACTCAAAACTTCAGGTTACCCCCATGCTGATCCGCTGCCACCAGCTCTGTCTTCACAGTCCTGACTCCTTATCTCCCCTAAAACAATTCTACACTCAAAATGATCCAAACATGCATTCACTGATGCAGGGACTGCTATCTAGAAATAAGAGATAACCTTTTTAATTTGGTAAAACTATAACTATGAATGGATGACAGTCCTTGCTTCCTAATTTCTGGCAGTCTGAGTGACCATTTCTGGGTAACAGCCATGATGCAGGCAGTTCCTCTGAAGATTTTTCTATCTACGCTTTTTAAAACTTTTCTAATTTTCTCCATTAAAAAAAGAGAGAAGGAAATAGTAAAATCTTATAGGAGGAATAAGTAAAAGAAGTCAATAATTATTTTTAAAGCTAATGACTAAACCTCCATAAAAT
>NW_006356548.1:0-617 GCF_000327345.1 Myotis davidii
CATGGCCTGAAGCACATGATGTCTATGCCAGAAGGCCATGAGAAGCAAACTTCCGGCAGCGCAGTCAATCCAAGGTTGGTGGATAGGCATGCAGAGGAAGCAAGGCACCACTGTGGACGCTTTTGGACCTGGGAGCCGGAAAGACCCACTTTTTCAGGAGCTGAGTGCATTTCTGTGTATCGCTTGGGTGGCAGTAGTTCTAGGCTACTGTACAAGACAAGAGTCAGGTGGCTGGCTTGCTGGATGGCCTTTTCAGGGGGGAAGGGAGTACAAGTGGGATATACGCAAGTGGGATTGAGGAGAAGATGCAGAGAGCAGTAATCTGGGCTGTCTGGGGCTCCAGGCTATGCCAGTCTTGACCATCCAGTAAGCGAGACCATGATCAACTTACTTAACCTTGTTGAACCTCTTTCCCCATTAGTCAAATCAACATAATGGGGTTCACCTAATGGGATTATTGTGAGGATTAAATTATTTATCTCATGTAAAAGGTTTCATCTTATTTAATGAAGAGGGAATATGCAATTTGACCATCACGCCATAACAGTCGAGATGGCTGCACCCACAGCGGAGGCAGGGATTGTGTAACACAAGATGGCTGCACCCATAGCGGAGGC
>NW_006356549.1:0-616 GCF_000327345.1 Myotis davidii
AATGCACGAATCTGTGCACCAGGCCTCTAGTTAGCAATAAAATACCATTTATTGAGTACTTATGACATGCCAGACATTATATTAGCCATTTTATATGTATTGTTTAATACTATCTTTCTAAAACTCTTTGAGGTGGGTATTGTTATTCTTATTTTGCATAGGAGAACTTGAGACTCTTAGAGATAAAGTAACATCTTGAAAGGCATGCAGTTGACAAATGGTAGAGCTTAGGTTCAAGGCCAGGGATAACTGACACCAAAGACCATGCTCTTAACTAGGATATCCAGGTTCTGGGAAGCTCCAGGTGGATGTAATAAACATCTCTGCATAGGATACTCACATTTGACTATTCTCTTCCTCATCTCTGCTCCTGGTTCATAATGTTGGTTAGAGTCAGCATAATAATTCCAGAAGCCAGAAGTCTCAGGGTCATCCTTCTCTCCCACCATCTCTCTGTTCCCACCCATGGGTTTGTGGATTCTGCCTTCTCTTCATTAACTCTTTTTTTAGACTATTATAGTAACTTCCCACCAGGCCCACATGCCTCAGTGAGTCCTGGTTGGATTAAGAAGATGATGCACCCTACGCCCTAACCAGTTTGGCTCAGTGGATAGAG
>NW_006356550.1:0-617 GCF_000327345.1 Myotis davidii
GGCCAGAAGGTTGAGAACCACTGTTCTAAGAAGATGATCTCAGGGCTACTGCTCTGAGGACCCCATGTGAGCAACAAGGCCAATTTAACTGATATCTTCGGGACTGGAGCCACACACATATTATTTACATATATATATCAGATTCCAGTGGTGAGTAGGATAAATAGTATAGAAGAAAGGTTGAGAATAAACTGCTAACTTACCTAGATGAACGAACTATTGGGCGAATGAACTGACAACATGCCATGGTGCCTTGCATGGAGCCTGGGACGGGAGCTCTCAGGAATTGCTTTTGAATGCGGATCTGAACATTCTGAAGGGGCATATGCACAGAATGAGTCGTTCAGTTGGTCTCAAAGGAGAGAGGGAAAAATTTGAGCCTAGGTGTTTTCCTTTGAGCAGTAATCACTTCAACACCTGTCCTGCCCTTTCTCTATGTCTCCATCAAATTTGCTTCAAAATCTGGCTTAACAGTCAAGTCTTCAAAGACTGGTACCTTAGCTGTACTGACTTAGTTCTGCTCATTTCTCTATAGTCTATAGAGTAACCTTATTCTAGGGATAAGAAAGTATATACAGCATAACATTTCCATTGTTGATACATCTCTTTATATCTTT
>NW_006356551.1:0-617 GCF_000327345.1 Myotis davidii
TTTTTTTTGCACATGTGTGATATTTCAAGATGTGGAAACTTAAAATTTTGTTACAGTACTTACAGTACTTTTTATGGCATCCCAACTCCCCCTCCCCCAATCATTATTGAAATGCACCATTGTCAGTTTTCTTTACTAAGGAGCTCATGAGGATCTCATTGGGAAATCTAGCACAGTCTGTAACCCCAGGATCCTACATTGTGTTGGCAAAACACACGTCAGCACTTCAGACCCTATTGAGGGACTGGCCTTGTCTTAGATCAGATGATGCAACTTGGGGCTGAATGAACGCCATTCAGCTGACTTGCTGGGTTCTACAACCAGGACTGTGCCTCAGACACAGAAAGTTTTTCTCAGAAGCAGGTATTACATTTATTTTTGTAACGTTCACGTTTAGAAAGACCACCGTTAGCTATAGCAGCACACTACTGTCTTTGATATATTACACACCACCCCGGAATGACCGATGAGTTAGGTATGTCCTTTTAGTATGTCAGAGACAGCACTTTTCTGCCTCCTTAGGTGAGAAAAAGCCAGGCTGCTGTGAATATTTTTATGTTGGTGATGGCACATGGCACAATATCAGTAAATGCCTTCCCCATTCTTCCCTCTTTCTT
>NW_006356552.1:0-617 GCF_000327345.1 Myotis davidii
GACCATGCTGGCACCCTGATCTCAGACTTCCAGAACTATGAGAAATAAATATATGTTGTTTATAAGACACCCAGCCTATGGCATTTTGTTATAACACCTCAGACAAAGACATAGCATTTGCCAATTTCGATGGTATAAGTACTCCCAGCAGCATCCACTTCAAGCTACCAGAGTGAAGCCACTGAGTGCCTAGTTGAGAAGAAGTGCACATGTCTGCATCTAGTGATCTTGTGAGCTGGTGGCTCCAGCACACCCTGGGCTGATTAAATTACTGTTGTACTCAAGGTATGCCATGGAGTTGATGATCCACCCTTGAAATGTTCTTCAAATGTGAATTCATTTTTATTTTCAGCTGTTTTATAAAATTCAATGTGAGTTAAACTGCTTTAGATATGTTCATGTATAATCACTGCTTAGGAAAAATAATGTAATCATGTCTATTTTCGGTATGTTTTTACTGATGATAATCAGGCTTGTCTGGAATGAGGTAATCACACAACAGCTGGAGAAGGGAGAGGGGAGGCTGAAAAAGTGTAAGCATTTATATGATGGCTAGTAGATAATGCCTTGAGCCAAACATTTTCCAAACCATAGTTTCTTAGGTCATTTTTCAGCCC
>NW_006356553.1:0-617 GCF_000327345.1 Myotis davidii
ATGTTAATGAATCAACAACATATATTAAATAAGTTATCTTTAAACAGAAACACCCATTAAACACATTTCTGTATTGATCATTCAACAAAAATGTTGTGACCAGAAGTTTGCAGGAACCTAAGCAAGCCTTTCCTCTAGGAGTAAGAGTTACATTTGCTAATTCAATGGTCACAGTAACTTTACAGAACATAACTACTATAAATAATAAGAATCTAGTATACTGACTTGACAACTTCTAGTTTCTTAGCCTCTCTAAAACTGTTTCCACTTCTGCCCAGTGGCTACAGTGGTATTTATCTCATAGAGTTCTTCTAATAAATGTTATTGTAAATGAAAAGTCCATGTTATACAGTTGACACTGAGCTCATCTGAGACTTGACCCAACCCTTTCCTGAAGTCCCTCACACTGTCATTTTACGCTGATTTTTTGACTCTACATACTCATATTCTAAGTAATTGTTGCCAGTAACATATCTATCTTTGTTGGAACATCTGAAGCCTCACACATTTACACAACTTCCCAAAGTTTGCAATGTCAGGTTCTATGAAAATTATAGGATTTCTTTATTTTTAATTCAATAAAAAGTGATGTAAAATGCATGTTGGATTAAAAAAAA
>NW_006356554.1:0-617 GCF_000327345.1 Myotis davidii
TAGGTCAACGCTCAACCACTAAGCCACACTGGTCGGACATATTTGGTTCCTTTGGTGTCATCTTTCCACGAGTTTTAATGTACTTGAATATTATGGACTCAGGGTGATTCAGGCCTGGGGACATAGGAAGCCTGGTGGGCAAGTGACTTGAGCAAGGGATTGGAGGGACCCAGCAGGAGTCTTAGGCTTTTTCTTCTCTACACTATCTTATGACAGGCTTGGGAGAAGGCAAGTTTTCTTTCATTGGTCATAGCCTCACTCTTGGGTTTCATCTTACTAATGGCAGAATGTTCAGAAAATGTCTTGGAATAGTAGTGATCCTTAAATTATCCCCAAGTGCCTAGTCATGTGCTTCACTGATGCATGAAGACACCTGTGAGGCTTCTGAATTCCTAGGTTTTAATGAATGAACAAATATCAAAGTGTGTCAGATGACTCTGAGTTCCATTTAAGCTCAAATCCTAAAAGGGCGGTGACTAGTTGACCCACTATTAAGATCACCAAGTATCAGATCCTCACTTATGGAAAGTTTGTTTACACCAGGCTTTGTGCTATTTGGGTAGATTAAGGGATAAATAATCCTGTCACTCATTCATATAGCATTCCATCTGCCTGTC
>NW_006356555.1:0-617 GCF_000327345.1 Myotis davidii
CCTTTATTACCTATTAGGCTAGCACCTTAATACTCAATGTTTTTCAAAGTTTGGGGGTGCAGGACTGCATGGAATAATTACACCCAGCCGGACTATCTCAAGTACGGAGAAATAGATAGCCATTCTGTCAATCTCTGGAGAAACAGTGAAATAATTTCTTCTTCACGCCGTAAAGTGCTTGAGCACATTCTTGATCTGTCTCTTTTCTTCCCCTTCCCTCCACTTCAGTTTCAATTAGACACCCCACACTGGCTCAGAAATGATGATTAAAGGTCGAAGAAGAAATCGAAACATCATGGCTAATGGAATGAATCTTGGTGCTTAAATTCTCAAGAGGATGAGTCAGAGGAGGAAAGGAAGGGGGTGTGAACCAGTAATGGATACTTGAGGGACATTTGATGCCGCAGGGCAGAATCGACCCCACCATACCTTCATAATGTCCTGCTTTTCGGGGACTGCACATTGCTGGTAATCTCGATGGCTGGGAAGCTTTTCTACAAACAAGCTAGAGAAGGAGAAAGCACGTCTCAGCATTATCTGACAGAAAAAAGATCAATGATCATTTTACTATGAGAAAGAGCCTCCCTTTCAAAAAGGACATGCTAACTAAAGTATTA
>NW_006356556.1:0-617 GCF_000327345.1 Myotis davidii
GGAGGGAGGGGCAGGCAGGAAGGACATGGAATGGCTCCTTTGGTCTCTTAGGCTCGGAGCTTGCTGATAAGCACAGGGTTTGCTTCCTTAGGGTCAGGGCCTTTGGCAGCGGTGAGATTTGCACAGGGTTTCTGGGTTCTTTGTGTTATTCTTTCACGTTCTCTAAGTTTGACCTTCTTACCCAGAACTCCTCACAGCAGCTTTCTGTCCGTCGTGGCAGGCACAGGGGCTGCCCAGTTAGCCGGGCCCTTTGGGTCCGGAAAGCCAGGTCCAGATGGCGATCCCTGGCCCAGCTGTGGTGTGTACGTGGGACTGTGTGACAGAGGGCGTCTAAGCACAACCTTCCACGCTTGGGAGAAGGTCACCAAGGTTAACCCTAATTCCCTGGAAGCAGGAACCCAGTCGGAATCCCTCCCACCCTGGGTGACTGAGAATGTGTGTCATCCAGGAATCGGTGACTTTCAGGGATGTGGCCGTAGACTTCAGCCAGGAGGAGTGGGGGCAGCTGGACTCTCCTCAGAGGGCCCTGTACCGGGACGTGATGCTGGAGAACTACCAGAACCTTCTCGCCCTGGGTAAGGGGTTCCCGAGGCTCGGAGCCTGTGGTCTGGGCACAC
>NW_006356557.1:0-617 GCF_000327345.1 Myotis davidii
GCTATGATATTAGGGCAGCTATGATGTCACTAGGTGATAGAAATTTTTCATCTCTGTTGTAACCTTTGACACCACCATCATATATGTCGTTCATCATTGACCGAAAAGTCGTTATGCGGGCAAGACTGTACTTTGAATATATCACCCCCCTCTGTCCTGACCTATGAGATTTCTTAACAGAAATTTCTTGATAGTCTTATCAGGATCCCCTTGTATGGATGAGTCATTTTTTTCTTGCTGCTTTCAAATTCTCTCTTTGTAGCTGAGAGCTTGATTTTAATGTGTATACTATATAAATCACAGGATCTGAACTTGAACAAACTCTAATTAATGTTTCCCTGATTCTGGCATGAATTGTGATAATTCATGATGCCAAAGGATTATAAATTCTACAAGAATACCAGTTGTCTGGAACATCACCTGGCAAGGCCAGGAATTCGAGCGGAGGCGGGGTGAGCCATTCTGCTGGCATGGAGAAATGGAGCTGTTTCACCCTGTTACATAAAGCTGACCGAATTAGAATTTATTCTTGAGAAGATCACAGATACTAGAACTTTCTCTAATTCATATAACCCGCTTAAACAATGCTTTAAATAATGATACATCTTATAATAAGG
>NW_006356558.1:0-617 GCF_000327345.1 Myotis davidii
TGGTTTTCTTTGACCTTTACCTTTGGAGATGTTTTTGATACGTGGACACATCTCTGTGAGGAACAGGCTTGTCCTGTAAGGATGCAGACCGGGTTTAGTGTATCGGAAGGGAGGGCGTGTGTCCCCTAGAAAGGGGTCCTTTGCTGCTCTGGCTGATGGCTTATGCGAGAGATGCAGGCTCAGCGCCATCAAATGGGACTTGTGTCTTGAAAGATTTGAAAGCCAGACTTCTGAACATGCTGGTCACTAACTCTAAAATGTTAGCCCGGACAGCATAGCATGACAGTGGTGGTGGTGGTGGTGGTGGAGTGGGGGTAGGTCAGCAGTACGGGAGAGAGCTCAGGACAGACCCACACACGTGGGACTGGATAGGTAATAACTGGGCCATAGTGGCGAAAGAGGATGGGTTTTGGGAAAACTGGTTCATAATCCTGAGACAACAATACTTTACCTCATACCAGATATAAAAGTAGGCTCCATATAGGAAGGCACCAAGCATGAGAGAGAAAACTCTAAAGGAAGCTGACTTTGCAGCCTGGGAGGAGAGAAGGAGGTTTTAGGCAAGACCCTCAGAACAGACTATAAGTCAAAAGAGCAATGAAACTGACCACACAAAA
>NW_006356559.1:0-617 GCF_000327345.1 Myotis davidii
TGCTGGGCCTTCCTTGGTGGAAAATACCTGAGGTTCCTGGCTTTTTACCCATCTCTTCACCGCTTGGTAGTCAGTTAATGATACACTGGGATACCTGTGCTCCAGCATCTATTGTTCTGGTGGCCGATATGGAGACCTTTCAGACCAACGATTCATTTCGTACGTGGACCAGAATCAGAGTGCCTCCAAACATCCTGACTGACGAAGAAAGAAGCAATGTGTCTGATGTGAACCTCTCCCGTGATGGGGTATTTTTTTTAATAAATGGTATCCTCTATCTAAAAAGTTCGACCAGATTTGCAAAACTGGGAAGCAAGGAAAATCTTCCTGAAGGTGAAATTATTGGCATTACATCAAGAAGATGGTGTTGGCACAACTATCTATCGAAGGTTAGTAAAATATTACGTATATGTATTATACTTACACATTTAGATATTCACCATACCTTTTAATTCAATGAAATATTAGTCTATCCTCTGCAGGTTTTTTTGCTGAGTTATTTTACATAGCTGTCAGTAGCTCTATCTTCCTGATTTAACTTCTCAGAGCCCTTACAGAGCTGTACCTCCAACAACAGAGAATAAAATGAATCTTTTGAGTTATTGCGCAATGTCACT
>NW_006356560.1:0-617 GCF_000327345.1 Myotis davidii
GTTGGAAAGACAAAAAGGATGTTGCAATGCTATCAACCATTCACAACCCAGCCATGCATGACATTGAGACAAGACAAGGGCCTGTGAAGAAACCCAAAGTTGTATGTGAATACAATCATACAATGGGAGGAGCTGACAAGGTGGACCAGCAACTGGTAGATTATCCCATTCCAAGGAAACGGGGTAAGAAATATTACAAGACAGTTTTCTTCCATTTGATGGATATTGGAGTATGGAATGCTTTCATCCTGCATCAAGAAGCATTCACTCAGTCAGGGAAAAAAAGCCTAACACACCTGAAGTTTCGTTTGGAAATTATACGATACATATTTGGCAAGTATGGACCTGCTTTACCACCAAGAAGATCACCAGGTAGACCCTCGACATCACCAGGAAGTTTGCGGCATACGCCAGGAGGACATTTTCCAATGGAAGTTCCACCAACAGAAAAAAAGAAAAATCCAACAAGAAAATGTGTTGTATGCAGTCTGAAGCGTGACCATAGAGGGAAACAAGTCAGGAAAGAGTCACGCTACATGTGTAAAGTTTGCCAAGTAGCTCTATGTGTTGTGCCATGCTTTGAAAAGTACCATTCTAAATAATTTCATCTAGAAACT
>NW_006356561.1:0-617 GCF_000327345.1 Myotis davidii
ATGTAATACTTTAAACAATAAAAAATTTTTAAAAAGAGCAAGAATGATCCTACCTCAATATACTCTTCATAAAGGCACAACCATCACCCTTTTATTTCTTACTCACTGGACCACTCTTCCTTATGATGCCCCTAGGAACATAAAGCCATCTCAGTCTCACCCAAACCCTACAAACACCAGCTAAGAGAAATTCATTAGGCAATAGGTGGTAGAGTGGCAATTCCCTTGGATTGGGTCCCCTATCGGCCTCTACTAGCTGTGTGACCTTTAGCAAATCACATCACTTCTATGAGCTTTCACTTCCTCAGTGACAAAATGAGAACAACCCAAATTCCTACTTTACAGGACTGCAATGAGTCCTAAGTGAGGTGCTAGGTGCAAATGCTCAATCGCTTGTCATTTTTATTGCCATGACTCCAGTCGGTCAAATATGACCACTGTCCTCCCTGCCTTTGGTTTTGCGTCTTACATTGAGGCCTGAACTAACCCCACAGTTACAAGCCTTGAAGAACACTTCCCCGAGGACTCCAATTAATAATGATGATGATAAGCTCTGGCTGGTGGCCCAGATGGTTTCAGCGTCATCCTGTGCACCAAAGGGTTGCAGGTTCGATTCC
>NW_006356562.1:0-617 GCF_000327345.1 Myotis davidii
GACATATGTAATACTCTTTGTAATACTTCAAGCCATAAGACAATTAAAAAAAAAGAACTCTACTGGTTGATGCTCTAAGTGGATCAAGAGAAATGTTATTAAAACAAGAGAATGGGTACAGAGTTACAGTTTGGGAAGATAAAAAAAGTTTGGAGATGGATCATAGTGAAGACTGAACAATCAATATGCCAGTCATCTGAACTGTACATTTAAAAATGGCTAAAATAATAAAGTTTATGTTATACTGCAATACCACAATACGAAATTGTAAGAGAATATCACTAAGATCTTGATATGAGGAAATGACGGTTATTTCCCAGGTTCACATATAGGAAATCAACAGACAGAAAGACAAGAGGAACATTCGGGGTCAGATGCTCAGTCAGGCGGTAACCCAGCCACTACGCCCTCAGAATCCCAATTTCTGGGACAGTGTTCTTGTCAGGCAAAACTCCAAATCTAAGCCTCTCTCTTTTCTATGTATAATTGCGATTCCAAAACTTCCTGATGTTGTCTGTAAAAATGATCAATTTCACAGCATGTGCAGTGGATTTTTAAAACTATGTCCTTTGACAAAAGCCCTTAGTCCATAAGTGAAATTGTCATATACAGGGTGT
>NW_006356563.1:0-617 GCF_000327345.1 Myotis davidii
CTCTTTTATTAGTGTAGATTAGTGTAGATTATGTACTACTGTACATGATTGTATGTGCTATACACTTATACCAGTAGTAGTGGTTTATTTACACCAACATCACCACAAAAAAAACATGAGTAATACTTTGCCCAGACATTACAAAGGCTACAATGTCATTAGGTGTTAGTAGTTTTCAGTTCCACCTTGATGTGGTTCATTGTTGACACAAATGCCCTTATGTGGTGCATGACTGTACTTAAAACTTTCATTAAAAAACCCTCCAAACCAATAAGGCTTTATCAGTGAATTCTATTAATCATTAAAGGAAAAAGTAATATCAATTCTACATAAACTCTTTCAGAAAATAGAATATGCATAATCACTTTTCTACTCAGTGCATTAAGCCAAAGCCAGACATTACTTAAGAGAAAACTTCAGACCTATAGATTTCATTAGCATAGATACAAAATCTCTCAACACATATTAGCAACTTTATTGCACTAATATGTTAAAATGATAATGCATTATGACCCAGGATAATTTATCAAGGAATGCAAAGTGCATTTATCACTGAAACACAGTCAATGAAATTCATCATATTAACTGATTACATACACACACACACACACACACAC
>NW_006356564.1:0-617 GCF_000327345.1 Myotis davidii
GGTCAGGAGTGTGATTGTAATGGTAGCAGAGCATTTCCCAAGATCATGGATAATGGTCTGAGAGAAAACATACCCCTTTTTTCCTACTTATAATATCCATATTGCTAACCACTTCTAACACTGCTGAGGACAAAATTAACAACTTCATATTGACGGATTCAATATGTGAATATGTGTATGTGCATGTATTGTGCACGTATGTATACATATGTGTGTGCATGCACTTGATTAACTTTCAATTGAATATCTTAAGAATGATTGTGGATATAGACTAGTTGATTTATGAGGAACAGAGCAAATAAGTTCCACAAAAAAAAGATATTGTATTGATAATGATTTTTAAAAAGAAGAGAAGGGAAACGTATTTTTAACCACTAAAGCTCAGTTCCATAGTATGCACTATACTTATACTTACATGTATGCTACTTACAGAAATACAATGTGATAGCTATCATGAGCTTGATTTTTCAAATGAGGCAGGTTATTTTACTTTAGAGATATTTAATAATTCTCTAATGTGCACAGCTTGTAATTAGTAGTGCTCAGGTGTGAACAAAGTCTGACGCCAGAGCCTCTATTCTTTTAATAAATTGCCTTCTAAAGAGATAGCAATGTGA
>NW_006356565.1:0-617 GCF_000327345.1 Myotis davidii
CTTGGCAATTTTAGCATAGTTCCTAGGATATTCGTTGGCATTCAAAGGGTTAAAGAAAACAAACTTGGCCCTTAAATTATATCACATTGGCACCTATAAATACATTTGAATGAACATGGGTTTGTACTTCTGGCATGAGGTAACAATAGCCAGAACTAAAATGACATAGCCCTGAAAACCAGTAACAGGTTTGGAGAAATGCCTGATGGGCTATGGAAAGCATTAAAACCAGAGCTTTTTCCACCTCAATAATTCAAGTTACTCTGTATTGCTAGAATAAGAACAGGGCTCAACAGGTAGGTTACCAACTTAGTGTTATATATTACCAAGGATCACAACTCATTTTTACCAATTCTCTGACAAAACTGGTGTCACATTAAAAAAAAATTTCCACACCTTCAGTTTACCTTCAAAAAGTAAACTGGCCAGTTTTCTCAGTGGTTAGAGTGTCGGTCCTTGGACCAAAGTGTCACACAAATTTGATTCCCGGTCCTGATCTGCACCTTGTGGGAGGAAACCATATTGATGTGTCTTTTTCATATTAATGTTTCTTTCTCTCTCTCATCCACTCCTCTCTCCCTTCGCCTTTCTCTAAAAATCAATGGGAAAAATATCCT
>NW_006356566.1:0-617 GCF_000327345.1 Myotis davidii
AAGTCAGGGGATTTGGCTCTAGGTTGGAGTCTGTGGGCTGTAAGGAGGCCACTTACTCTCCTGGGTCTCAGCTGCATTCTCTGCAAAATGAAAGAGCTGGATGAGATGATTTCTTTAAAAGTCCTTCCTTCTTGACAATCTACATTAAAAGTCCCTCCTTAACAACCTATGTTAAAGTCCCTCCTTCTTGACAATCTATAACAACCCCAAGCAACAAAAACAGCACGTGGTGTTCACTGTGCCTCCCCAGAGTAGAAGGACCCACCATGGTTTCCCCAGCAGCAAACAGCCAACAAGTAGCTGAGGGGTCAGTCAAGGGGGTCAGTCAGTAGCTGAGGGCAATGGAAAGAGGAAGTAGGAATCAGCACCAACATCCAGGATGTTTCAATCCAGATTTCCAATCACCACCGACACTAAAAGAGTGAGAACCCAATTCTTTAGGTTCTGAGTGATCCGAAGAAGGTGGCCGTGGGGAAGAGAACAGCCCAAAGGCCAGAAGCAGCACTCCTGGGCCTCAAAGAAACCCCACTTCTCCACAGACCGCAGAACTGCCTTCATCCACAAGGGCAGGTAAAAGTGACATCAATTCACCAAAACGGTCAGAGATAAGAAGGTAA
>NW_006356567.1:0-617 GCF_000327345.1 Myotis davidii
GGTTATATATTGAGGGGTGTTTGTATATTGAACAAACTTGGAGGAAGGACAAATCTTCCTTCACGGCAACGTGCAAGCATCCTTCCTTTTCTTTTTAATGCAGTCATTGAATTTGAAGATATTATCTGTTTCTCTTTTGCATATTTATGAGGGGCTTGGATAACTGAACTCCTTACCCCCACCTCTTCCACACAAATAACGCTAATACTGTGGCTACTGCTGTTGCTATAAATATAAACTGTCATTGTTTTCTGAACAGGAGTATGTGTCTTCTCTCTGCACCCATGAAACCATGGAAGGCTCATTTGTTTGCTTACAAGTAAGAGGGGAAAATCTCAGACTCTTCACAGTTTTTAACTGTCATCAAGCTCCAAACATATGACTAAACACAAGGAAACCTGGAGATACGGCCACAGACATTTGCTTCTGTGAAAGGACTATGCATTCAGTGCTACATGAAAGGTAAAGAGCCTGGTATAATTTTTTCTCATGGACTTTATTTTATATTTCATACAGTTGTTCAAATTGCATAGGAGCTAAGGTGTATATCACTCAGGAAATTTTGGGGTAATGACTCATACAAGAAAAGGTAATTTCATCCAGTGTCTATCCACTTA
>NW_006356568.1:0-617 GCF_000327345.1 Myotis davidii
GGCTCAACAGTAGATTTGACTGAACTTGAAGACAGATTTATAGGGATTATGCAATTTGAAGGACAGAGAGAAAGAAGAATAAGGAAAAGTGAACAGATCTTCAGAGAAATGTGGGACACTATTATGTACACCAACGTTTATGGAGTACCAGAAGGAGAGAAAAGAGTAAAAAAATATATATTTGAAGAAATAATGGCTGAAAATATCACATATTAGATAAAAAACATTCATCTACACATTCAAATAGCCCAAGTGAATCCTAAGAAGAGCAAATAGAAAGAGATCCACACTCAGGTTTATCATAGACAAAAAATGCTGAAAGACAGAAAAATCCTAGGAAGATTAACAGTTGACTCTTCGTAAGATTTAATGGAAGCCAGAAGTCAGTGGAATGGCATATTCAAAAGGCTAAAAGTAAAAAACTGTCAACCAAGAATTTATATCCAGAAAAACTATCTTTTATAAATGAAGGCGAATAGAAACGTTCCCAGAGAAATAAAAGCTAAGAGAAATTTTAGCTAGCAGAGCTACCTTACAAGAAATTCTCAAGTAAGTTCTTTAGCTTGAAAGCAACTCTCACCCAGATGGTAATTCAAATCCACATAAAAAAAAAAAAA
>NW_006356569.1:0-617 GCF_000327345.1 Myotis davidii
GACCCAGTGATCCCACTTCTAGGAATACAACCTGTGTGCTAGGTGTGATAGCTATCATCATTGCATAGGTGAGAAATGTGAGGCTTACAGAGATTCAACGACTTGCCCACATCATCATTTATCAGGGGATGAGAATAGGTAAGCAGTGAAGTCTGGCCCTAGTGCCTGGGCCGTTGAACCTTTGTTCCATGAGGCAGGTAGGCTGAGGATTCTGTAATTCCATCTCCGTTTTTTAAGATAAAATTAATATAATTCAAAGAGGAGATGGAGGCCTAGAGACACTGTACTTAACCCAAGGTCATGTGGGTAATAAATGGAATTCAGATACTGCTCGTTGACTTCAAGGTCTATGCTATTGTCCACTTCACAGTCTGTTCCTGCCGCCCCATGATGGCCCTTCCCATCTGGGACGACAACTCTCCTATCTCAGGGGCTTTTTTCTCCAAGTTAAACATGCTGGGCACTTTCAGCTGCACCTTTGGGTGTGCTCCTGTACCGGGAGCACCCTCCCCCAGTGTGTGAATGTTCCCCTTTAAATCTGTCACCCGGGGCGGATCACAGAGCTCTCCCTGGTCTGACAAGCACAGCGACACCCCAGCATCAAAGTTCCTCATCTC
>NW_006356570.1:0-617 GCF_000327345.1 Myotis davidii
TTCCTAAGTTCCACTTTACACTGGATTCTGTGTTCGTTGAGGTTCAGTATGTGTCGTATCCACTATTTTATCCCCAGCTGCCAACACCATGTCAAACATATGAGATTCTCAATCAACAAATGTTCACTGAGTAAATTTCTAGGACAGTAACAAAAAGGACTTCTACCATTGGTCCACATAATTAACTGAATGATTTCGCTTTGTGGGCAACATGCGGGCTACCTTCTCGCATGTTCATTTCCCTTCTTCGAGGGCATAGCTACACTGGGCAGCACCAAATACACACACAGTGGGCTACGTGGACTCAGCTGGACCTCATTAAATGACCTTGCACTGAGAAAACTGTCTTATGAAACCATGACGCTAATCTCTGAGGTTATGGTGAAAGTCTAAGATCACCAAAGTAATAGCAGGTAAGAAAATTCAAGACGGCTCAGAAGATTGGCTTAAAGATCATCAAGAAGTTTAAAAAAAAATACAAATGGTGTGGGATGCTGTGAGAGTACACATTATAATCTTTCTCTGAAACCTCTATTTTCTTGCCCCAGCTTTCATACAACTCTACACCCTGCTACTGAACACTCTAAGACAGTGGTTCTCAACCTGTGGGTTGTGAC
>NW_006356571.1:0-617 GCF_000327345.1 Myotis davidii
GCCATAATAATCTGGCCACTCAGTGTATATCCACTATACTATGGAAGACTATATATGACAATATATGGTATATATTACTCTTCTGTAGAGAAAAATATATAAAGTAAGAGACTTTAGAAAGTGAGAAAGTAGCATTTCCCCAAAAGAGAGAAAAAAATAATTCTAATCTATCAATCATGATTCACTAAGTTGAAAATTTAGTTAAAATAGTCCCATCATTTCTTGATCAATTAATTGTTAACCGACACTTGACTTAAAGGAGTCAGGCTTAATTAGTTAACAGTTTTATTGGACCTCATTAAAAAAGCATGTCTTTAACTTCTGTATGTCATGAACACAGAACAGCCTGACACAGTGCAGAGGGAGTGGACTGTTTACATGTTTCCTTACTATCGATTATGGGATAGTGAACACAACATGCTTTCCTTAATTTCTTTCTGAAAAATGCACAATTAGCAAATATCTGAAGCATCAAAAAATAAAAGCAATGAATGAATCAAGCTCTGGATTATTTCAGTCCTGTTTTCCATGCCACCAGTGGGAAAGAAGATCCCCAGCCAAAATCACTTGACCAGAGCTGTGAAATTTTCCTGAATGTGCTCAAGAGAATGACACAA
>NW_006356572.1:0-616 GCF_000327345.1 Myotis davidii
AAGTGCCTATCAGTAGATGAGCAGATAAAACAGCTATAGTACATTTACATAATGGAATACACTTGGTTGTAATAAGGAAGAAATTTTACTCTTTGCATGATTGGACCTGGAGAACATTATTCTAAGTGCAATAAGCCAGTAAGAGAAAGACAACAAGCATTTTACTTCCCACGGTTCTGAAGGCTGGGAATCCAAGGTCAGGGTGTCAGCATGGTCATGTTCTTGGTGTTTTAAAGGAAGGGCTGTCTTTTCGTAGTATCTTTGATATCATTGTATTTAGCCCAGTTATTAACTGGAAAGGAACAAAGGGAATATTATAGGCATGACCAGTAAAATTTGGGTGATATAGGGAAAGTACTTGTTTGTCGATTACACCTGGGAACAAGTCATTGGCCAGGATAGGTGTGACCACTGCAAGGGCGTGAAATCTGAGATACATAAGCTCCTAAACAAAGGACTCCTCTCTCTATGCTGCTTGTGCCTGACTCCTGGCTTGCAGGGTTCTCACAGTCTGAACTTGCCCTCTGGCCCACAGCCATGTGGACGTGACACACAATAAAATGATGGACTGGAACTAGTCTGTTGTTGTGCCAGACCCAGCTCCACCATGGAATGG
>NW_006356573.1:0-617 GCF_000327345.1 Myotis davidii
TTTAAAAAAATAGTGCTTTGATTTGCTGAAAGTCTTTTTCTAGGAGTTTTAAATGAAAGTTTGTGGTGATTTCTTTTTCTTCTGAACTATATCCATGTTCTTAAAAAGCATTTGAAAAAATGTCAGTTTCCCTTCTGTCTTCCGAAAAGCTCAGATGTAACATCATGAGGTGCGCAGAGCAAGGTGGGCATCGTGCACGTAGAGCATCCTGCAGGGACGGACCCAGTGCGGAAGGCAGAGACCCAGTGGAAAGAGGAAGCTGTCATGTTTAGGGACAGAGTGGTGTGGGTGTTAGAGCCAACGTGGGCAAGGGGGACATTCACATGGAGGGGTGCCCCAGAGTGGAGTGTCGGAGCCCACGCATGGTGACAAGGGCACCCATGTGTAGGGCAGCCTGGCATGAGGTTTCAGAGCCTGTGCAGAATAAAGAGAGTTGTCTACACAGGGGAGACATGACAGCAATAAAGAGAGATGGATTACAAACAGGGGGATTGAGGGAAAAGTAAAAAAACATGAAGAAACATGGAAGTCAGGGTTTTTACTGTTTAAAGGAAAAGGACAAAGCTAGCACGAACGCTCTGGTGTTAGATTGGAATTGGTTGTACCTGTGTGAACAC
>NW_006356574.1:0-617 GCF_000327345.1 Myotis davidii
CTTTTCACTCCTTTGGCGTCATTCCATTGGTCAGAGCTGCTTTTTGTTTGGCGACCACAGACTTGATAAAGGAACCAGCGACATCCTAGTTGTCCTAGAATTGTTTGTACTCATCACTGGGTTAGAATCCACTCTGAAGACAGATGTTTAGCCCCCTCCCACCCCCCAGCCCTCCTCTCCAAAGATGCCAAAACCCTCGTGAGGAATCTGTGAAATGTAAACTATGACTTGGTTATATGAGGTTCAGTGAAGTAGCTGGAGGTTTTCCCAGAAGAAGGCTGAGGCAGAACTGTCTAGACATCACTTTCTCCTTATCTAGGCAAGCCTTTCTGGGCGTTTTTCCACACGGGAAATGAGGCTCACAGGCCAGTCAGCTTGAGCGTCTAAAACCCCATGGGGGTGTGCCCGGATCCCTCCTGAAACACACGGGGCTGCGGTTGTGGGTTTGGGAAGGACAGAGAGAGCTTTGCCTCTGCTGTTTTTGTTGGTATACGAGAGGATTTATTCACTGCCCTTTTCCTAGAGAATCAAAGGTGGGCAGAAAGGTGATGTTTTATGTGGTGAATCAAATAATTGTGCAGATTAGCCTAGGACAGTGATGGCGAACCTATGACACG
>NW_006356575.1:0-617 GCF_000327345.1 Myotis davidii
TCTTTCCCATTGATTAGTCTCATCTTTAGACTCTCTTCCTTCATTATAATTAAATGGCTAAAAGAAGTTAGGGCCTCACCTGTACTCAACAATCTATCCAGATTGTAGAGCCATCTTGTTGCTCCTGTTTAAATTATAAACTAGGCATATTAAAAAGTTTATGACTTTATTTAAGCACAGATTAATTTGAATTGGGCAGTGCCAAACCAGAAATTGCTAGGGACACTTCACTGATAGGAGCTCAGGGAGTGACTTTCATAGAGAAAAGGCTAATCAAGGCAAGGAAATTATTGATTGGCTATAGCCTACAGCCTACTTGGCTGTTAGTGATTGGCTGTCATTAGAGTTTTGATTGAGTAACTTGGAGGCATTTTCAGGCTTATATTTTTATTGCTTACTTACAAAGGCCACCAGAGCATTAAATCCACCTCCCGTTTATTTAGTCATGCACTTAATGATGGGGCTGTTTTCTGAGAAATATGCTATTAGGCGATTTGTCATTGTGTGAACATTGTAGGGTGCACTTGCACAAACCTCGATGGCGTAGCCTACATACCTAGGCCAGATGGTACAGCCTGTTGCTCTTAGGCTATAAACCTGCACAACATGTCACTGCA
>NW_006356576.1:0-617 GCF_000327345.1 Myotis davidii
TTTTTTTACCTACCCACTCTATTTGATTCAGTTCTCTTATAGCCATGTAACCTGTAGATAAAGGGACATGTGTATTTCTAGAGAAGGACCGAGAAGTGCCAGCCCCCTTTCCCAGGTCACAGATTGTCTTTAGAGTTTGGTGAAAACTTCTCCAGATTCTGTTAATTTCTGGTGGGGAGTGTGAATACTTTCCCTGGTGGTAAACCCAGCAGCTTAATATTTGTCTGTGTAGCTAGTCATCTGAGAGGACTATACCTGTAACCTAGCAATATTTTTATACTTCAGGGTGAGGTCATGGGGTTTAACAGGAGGAATCCAGCTCCATCACTCACCTGCAGGGTGAACTTGGGCATGTCATGGAACCCTCGAAGCCTCAAATTCCTCATTGAAAATTCCACTTGTAGTGATGATAGTCCCCAATTTATTGGTTTGTGGTGTAACAAACCTGGTAAAATAATGCATATATAGGACACATAGCACAGAGGGAGTGCTCTGTAATATTATTATGATAACCATCATGTTATTAATGTATATGTTATCATTATTAGAATTTTTATTTTGACATTAACTTGAGAGATAGGAAAAAAGCTATGGAAGAATCTATTCACATGACTTGT
>NW_006356577.1:0-617 GCF_000327345.1 Myotis davidii
CTCTATCCTTCTCCCTTCCTCTCTCTTTAAAAACATACTAAAAAAGAAAAGAACAATTACAACTGTCCTTGCTTATGAGTGATATGCGAATGTTTCCTGAGGTTTCTTTCATTTTGTGCACACGGGGTTTGTCACAGCAGAGTTAGGCAAGCATCATGCATTACATCTCTTTTAAGGAAAAAGAAAATGAACATGGCACTAAAACCATTTCCTCTTCTGACTTTGAGCTTAGTATCCTCTCTTCTTCCCTACCACAGGACAAGCAGTCTTTCTTGCACTTAATTTTTCTTTGCTTGGAGATTGGTATGAAGTATAAGGGAGAGGGGTGATAGGAACATGTGGTTTTTGTCCTCCCAGGAGAAGTTAAAGGTTAAAGTTCTACTCCCAAAGGTAGATAATCAATCACAGTTACAATGACAACCTGTCTCTGGAAAAGGAAAAGAAAGGCAGACATAGAAAATAAAGCAGGTATGTAATGTAAGGTAGTACCAAAAGATTAAAGATTTAACTCTAAATGTGTGGATGAGATGTTACACAAAAAGTTTTACAGCCCTGGCCAGTATGGCTCCACTGATTGAGCATCATCCCATGCACTGGGAGGTCTCAAGTGCAATTCC
>NW_006356578.1:0-617 GCF_000327345.1 Myotis davidii
AATCTTCTGGTCCGTGGAGCTCATTCTTCAGCACTACGAGGCCCCGCCCTGGGAAAACACCTCAGCTCACCGTTCCTGTCATCAACCACATTTAGTCAATTGAGATTTTGCTGGTTTCTGAGACATGATGAGCAAGCAGGCCTAGGCTTTATATACCATATTTTTCTTAAAACAGGAAGAGTTCTTCCTTGTTCAATAAATGTTATGGAAAGTTGTCCAATTAAAAATTTTAACCTTAAACCAGTTCAATACAAGCTAATAATAAGCACAGTTTTTATGACATTTCAATTTCACTTGAGACAGTCAGGAACACACCGTATGCTCCTTCTAACCTCTCCTCTTTCTCATTCAAACTGGTGACTTACTACTGTCTTAGGATTGTGTTTTTGACCTGGAGCCTGACCTTTGAACTTGTTGACTGATCCTGGTTTTCTGCCTTGGCCTCCGTGATCTGTGTCCCCTTTATTTCAGACTCCCTATTATGATTCTTCCCATCTGGCCATCTCCTATAGGATAAATTAACCCAGAATCCAAACTCTAACTTTGGTGCAATGAATGGACCCATCCTAATTCTCCACAGGTAGGTTCTAGGGCAGTGATGGCAAACCTTTTGAGCT
>NW_006356579.1:0-617 GCF_000327345.1 Myotis davidii
GGGCATGCTTTGGGGAGGGAGGGTGATGCAGAGAGGGGAAAATAGGACTTATTTGCCTGGGGAGAAGAGAGAGGAGGTGGGAGCTGAAAGTTCTATTTTTTTTCTTCTTCCTTTGACTAGAAGGCTGAGCTTTCCAATTTGCCTTATAGGATTGAGTGCAGATTATTGATAACCAGTTCTGGGAGCAATAATGGAGAAGGAGGGTCAAGGTACTGGGGATGGTGAATGGGAGAGAAAGGAGGCATTTACTTAGAGCTCAGCTCTGTGTTTTAGCTGCTGGTGAATTGCTATTCCATTAGGACTTTCTCCTTTTCAGTAATGGAACTTAGAGAGACAATGAAAAAGGTAATAGAGCCATCAATATAGTATATTCTGGAGACCCAACCGAGTTGCTAAAGTAGCTTCTAAGGCTTATGAAGCACAACAAAATGGATCAAGTTCATTGCTTTTCAGTGTGGTCTGTATAGGAGTTGAGGCACCGTGTATTCAAGAACAGCTCCAAAAGGTTTGTGTGTGGCCTTCACTCCTTCGCAGGCAATTATTTTCAATGTCTAGGAATGTCTGCCAAACCATTACTTATTAATCATTTGCTCTTCAGAATATTAATTCTTATTATA
>NW_006356580.1:0-617 GCF_000327345.1 Myotis davidii
TCAGAGGAGCTCCATTTATTCTTCTTGCTGCTGGGTAAGTTGACCATTGTTCTTAGTCACCCAGACTTTCTTTTCTCGTCGATAAATTGGGGATAATATTAACACCTAGCACTTATGAAAGCTGTGAGGATTACTTGGGTGGCATAATAAAAGTGTCTAGAACACAACCTGCTGTAAGTTAATGGCCAATAATTAATGTTTATTGCCTTCTCCTTTTCCAGCCTCACATCTCTCTATGTGATAGACTGGAGAGGTAAATAATACCTTTTCTATGGACTGATTTATTGTATCTTCTTGGCGAAATTACAACCTGCTGAATCTCAAGTGAAAATTTTAGAAGTAGAAATAGCAAAAAGATTACATTTTATTATCATTGCCATAGTTTTCACAAGCATAGTGCTATGGTTATATGGCATTTAGTTAATGATCACTGCAAAGCACTTTATTCATTGCAGGGGTAAAGGTGGTTATTTTCTTTCTGAATGTGAGAACTGAGTCTTGTTCCCAGACCAGAGTCACTCTGTCCTATTTTATTTTAGCAATTGATACTAGGATATTTTTAGACTATTTTGAAAAGTGGCAGAAGATAGTATGAAATGGTATCAATATTAGAAGAT
>NW_006356581.1:0-617 GCF_000327345.1 Myotis davidii
GCCATGAGATGAAAAAGGTTAAAAATCGCTGGTATATGTTTTGCTTTGATAGAAAAAAGCTAGCCTGCATGGCACATTGGAATGTGGAAAACAACCTCTTCTGAAAGTAACTGTTGCATATCCCCTTCTCGGCTTTTCCTTCAGAAACATTTACAGCCTCGCTGTCCTAGCCTTTGTTTCTAGGGATCTCTTCTTGACAAAACAGGCAGTATCCTTAGGAAACAGTGGCAGATTTGTGATTTGTTGACTGCTTTATTCAAGGCTCATCTAAATTGAGAACTAGTAGTTCCTTTGCTTCTTGCTTTGTGGAAGAGAAGATTCTGTTCCTGAACGCATCCATTCTTTCTCCTCCCTTCCAGACAAAACAGCTTCAAAAACTTCTCAGGCTAAGGAGTCCTTGTCAAAACAAACTTTTATTTGAAGAACTAAGATGCTTGGGGATGTTTAGCAGCAGCTTATATGAATTACAGCAGAATTGATATATTAGAATGGAAAAAAGAAATTCTCAAATTAGCTAAGCCCATTTTACCTACTGTTAGATAGTATTAAGTGTACATTATCCAGATAAAGCTGGATTCTTTGCTTTATAAAATATACTGGATCAGTCCTGGCTTATA
>NW_006356582.1:0-617 GCF_000327345.1 Myotis davidii
TGTTTGGCCAATTTGCATATTAGGGTTTTATTAGGGTACCATTGTTTTTTATCAGTTGATGAGAGCTTGAAATGTGTAGTTATAAAAGGTTTTACAGATACCAACACTCCTGCTTTCCAACAACAACTCATCGTCTCTCATGGGTGATGAAATGGTGATAGAATTAGGCCAGAGTCCTTCTCTATCTCATCCTGTTCTGTATCCCTAACATACTCTGAAAGGAAAAACAAGAGTGTTTTGATTTTTAAAATATGTTTTTTTTTATTTCAGTGAAGCGCCTAACATATCTTCAATCTTACATCAAGAGAGATGCAAAAGAAAAATACAACAAAAACCCCCACAAAACAACACCCTCTAACCCACAGTTTATAATCTTGTAAAAATGAGGTGTTAACGTACATGTAAAACACAAAATAAAAACCTTATAATTTCACTAACTTATTTTGTCTTCACTTCTAAATGTTCTTAGTCATTCCATAAATTATTTAAAGTGCAGGCACACAATTATTGAGCACCTATGACATGACCACAATGAACAAGTCACCACTGTTGCCCTCAAAGGCCCATGACCTAGAGGCCAACACAAAGTCAAGCATAAATAATCATAATGTGTTGTG
>NW_006356583.1:0-617 GCF_000327345.1 Myotis davidii
GTCACTTAGGCTTTTATATATATAGATATTTTCTGAGTCTTTCAATTTACACTACACTGGAAAATATATGCTGAAATATTACCTTCACATATATAAAATAGAGGTGTGAGGGATGATTGTCCCTTTAAGCCAATTAAATATGACTACTAGAGATACCTCTGTGCTCATTCATGCTTACATTGCATGTTCATTCATCAACACATCTCATTTTGCCATTTCATTTGACATCATTGGAGAAAATACAAGCAATTTAACTATTAATATAGCTGCCATGACAATGCAAGTAAAGACAACATATTATTAGTAGTATTTATGCACCAAATCAACTAACACTGATACATTACAGAGTATCTACTATGTACAGAATACCAGGGAGACACTGGGGACTATAAAGAGAGAAACTTAAAGCCTGCTGTGCCCACTTGGGATCTATGCATGCTTTATATTTACATCAAAACCCCATCTTGTCTTTTAAGGAAATTACTAGTAGGTCATAACAATCCAGAACCTTGAATTTTATATATCATTTCTCATCAACAAAGAGTGTCACTAGTGGCCTGGTGCACAAATTTGTTCACATTAATAGGAATTTAATTAGAAGAAATATTTTAATATCG
>NW_006356584.1:0-617 GCF_000327345.1 Myotis davidii
AATAAATATCCAGGTTTACTCTAAAATAGTCACGTGGAAACCTGCACAATCGCCATCAAATTAAGACTTTTCAGATTGAAAATAAACATTTTCTTCCAAGCGATGGGCTTCATGCCTGAACCAGCATTTTGCCTACCCAGGTGCTCAGTAAATACTACCTAATCAAGTAGCCATCCTTTGCCAAAAGACTGTGGGATCCAGGAGATAGGCCAATAGGAAGCACATTAGAAAACCAGCCAACCCTTTCCTTAGTGCCCAGTGAAGACAGGATTAAAGGAACTAGATTTTTGTTGTGTTGTTTAAGTCAAACTCTTTCAACAATGAAGGTGCCCCTTCCCATTCAGATAAATACAAAACAAAATAGAAACCTTTGTAGCCCAGAGAATGCTTCAGACACGGATGGCTAGGCTCTGGCTAAATCCTATCACTGTAATTTACTTTTTATGTCAAGGGGACTGGTGAGATGCTCCTTTCTCCCCTAGTGGGCAGTGGGGGAAGAGTCAGAGAAACCTGTGCCTCTGGACGAAAGGTGGGCTTAGTGAACTTCATTTCAAAAAAATCAAACACACAGATATTCAGGTAGATGGACTTGAGGTTAATTCTCTGTTTTATAGATC
>NW_006356585.1:0-617 GCF_000327345.1 Myotis davidii
TTCATTTTTTAAATGCTAGATATTAAATTAATTCATGTCTTATAGTTTGTTTCCAGGGAACAAGTAGGGTAATTTTATCAGGTTCAAACACATTTAACTTGAAGAACCTGTTAATTCTGGTCTTATAAATGCAGGGCAAGATGTAGCATGTCAAGGACAACTGATGCACCCTGTTAAACAACAAAATTGTTATTGTAGATAATTGGAAATGTAATACAGACAAGTTAGGTTTTCGTCTTTTAAAAGCTCCATACATTATACAAATATTTATGCAAAAGCTCTTAATCCATAAAAACTTTCTATATTTCCTATAAAGGCTTTAAAAAGTCAGGAATTAAATATTTACATTCTGTGCTTTGTCTCCCTTCTCACACACTGAGCTGTTTGTTCTCCTTTGGTTCTACCACATTGGAAGTTTCACATTTTCCTTCTATGGTTTTATGATTATCCTTACCACATTTAAGAATATTAGACTATGCTAACTCTAAAGTCAATATCTCTACAATTCTCAAAAACAGAATCAAATCTAGAGCCAAATAACTTCTAATCAAAACACGTGTATTGACTATGTATTTGTGGGACAGGAGAGGTTTACTCTAAGTGCTTCAGACACTTGT
>NW_006356586.1:0-617 GCF_000327345.1 Myotis davidii
GTAGAGAATTGTTATAAGAGTTTATTTGAGCCAGACTGATGACATACTAGTAGGCCATGGAGCAAGATCTCAAATGCTCCAGAGAATAACTGTTTTTGAAGTTTCATTTATGCATTTGAAATTAAGGAGGTGACATAAAGAAGATTATATGGAGGTGGGAAAAAGCAAGGCCGGGGTTGGATTACAGGAAAATTGACAAGATTATATGTTTTCATAGGATGGTTATGCCTTAGATGGGTATTACTTCTGGCATCTCAAAGGTGTGCTAACCTAGATGCACAAACACAATGGACAGGACTTTGCTTAAAAACCTTTCATTGAAGTTTATAATCCTGGGGTGTGACTACTCACCATGACCTACCCAGTTAGGAATGTACAATTTATTACACCACCTTCTTTTTGTCCACAGATCTCTAATTCTGAATTTTGGTCTCAGTTGAAAATCACTGTCTTAAAGAGGCCCTCAATGACTAGCCTATCCATAATCACCTCTCTCTAGATTTCTCTAATTTACTTTACTTTTTCACATAGCACTCAGTAATATCTGAAATACTCTGATTCATTGAATTTTCTACTAAATTATTCTCTCTTTCCCACAAGTACATAAGCCCCATGAG
>NW_006356587.1:0-617 GCF_000327345.1 Myotis davidii
ATCTCTCTTTCCCACCATGCCGCTGCCAGGCCCCATGTCCGAGTGCACTCATCAAGCTGGAGATTTGAATTTGAATTCTGGCCTGGCTGCTAATTATGTGATATTAGATTACATATAGCACTCTGCTACCAACCTCACTCTCTCTCGCTCTCAGTTGTTTTATCGGTGAATGCAAAGATCCCTTCCTGCTGTAAATCTCTGTCTCTGTCTTAATCGTTTTGCGAATCTGCCTTGATTAAATTGAGGTTGGTGTCCCTCACATTCAGGGATATGAACTCAAACATATGCAGACAACTTTCAGATTCCTGTCCTTTGCACCCCATCTTACTTGTGTTTCAAATCTTAAAATGTTCCCTTAAGAGAACTTATTTCACTGCTACCCTTCCCTCCAAACCCATTCCATGCAGAACCATTCTGAAACCAGCTGCTAAATGGGCGTATTTGTGCTGATCCCCAAGGGACAAGTGCACGCAGTTAGGCATTTACTATGAATAACTGTCAGGGAATTTATGAATAAATTTCAGAGCGTAGAAGATAATTCAATCCTCAATGTTCTTCCCCTGCTTGGTGTGCATAATCCCATCCTGACAGATGACACTGCCAAACGGGGGGGCAGA
>NW_006356588.1:0-617 GCF_000327345.1 Myotis davidii
CATTTTATCTTCCAGCTCAATTTTCATCTGGAAAGCAATATCCCACAAATGGCTATAGCAAGTAGTCGATGCCAGGTGGGGGAACCCTGCCATGTAAAGCATGAGCCACTAAGCTTTTTCACAAAATTTCCAGGGTTTTTTCTGAGGCTGGTGATAACTGCAAAGATAATGTGCATTCTCTATGCCAAAATGTGTGAATTAATGTGTTAAAGGAAACGTTTATCTCTTGGAAATGACCAGAGAAGTTTTGCCAAATCTCTTCAAGTTGTCTCTTTTCTCTTGGTGATTTCTTGGAAAAAGGACATCCTGGTAATGAAAATCACATGTGATTAAAGAGACTTTTATGAACTGATGCAGGTCTTACATGGCCACAGTTAAAGGTTTGGGAGATATTGGATGTTGATATAGTTTTGAGAAACATCCAGAATATACTTTAAAAGGTGAGCAATGAAAAATGCGCATCCCCTAAACTAGGTCAACAAATCCAACGCAAAGTCATATAGGGGTGTGTATCCAGTCACCTGGAAATTATAACCCTATATATGATATCATAGTCCCCTGCTTCTCATTCACTAGACCGCTTCGTGATGTGAGTGTGTGTGTGTGTGTGTGTGTGT
>NW_006356589.1:0-617 GCF_000327345.1 Myotis davidii
ATTGAGCCAAACTGGCTAGGGTTCCTTAATCTCTTATAACCAGTAGTTTACCAAGTCTTTGATGCTCTGCTATGAAATACTTCTCATATCACTTCTGTTTTCTCCATTCCTACTTTCATTCAACCTTTATCATCTGACACCAAGAATTATGTAATAAATAAATATTTTTAATAAAAATTTTAAAAAGTCTTGTTCTATGTTCATATAAGCCCAGAGACACAAATATAAATGCTATTGGTCGATACTAAAGCTATGGACACCTATTACAAAAACATAGGTCGTTATTATTTTTGGCTTTTTTGAATTGATTTTGATTTTAATATTTTCTTAGGATGAAATGCAGCCTTATGCCAGCTATACAGAGAAGAGCAATCCACTCTATGATACTACAAACAGGGTGAAGACATCTCAGGTGTTACAAAGTGAAGTTGATGGGATGAATCTCCATACTTTATAAATTACTGGAATCTAGGACTAGGAGAAATGAATCAAGATACAATGCAATTACTGTTTTGATTTTCTTAGAGTTGTAGAAAGGAAGACCTGTTTCGAAATTAGATTTTCAAATATTCTTAGAAAATAGAGATGTTCTAAAGGATTTGCATTCATATCCTTAT
>NW_006356590.1:0-617 GCF_000327345.1 Myotis davidii
TTTTTTTTTCAAGATAACTTATTTCCTTTTTTAGGTTTTATTTGTGTTCATTTTCCACATATTTGTAGATCTTTTCACTTTCCTCATGCTTTCTAGGTCCATACCACAGTGGTCAGAAAAGACAGTTGGTATGATTTCAGTCTTAAATTTGCTAAGATTTGTTTAGTGTCCTATCATATGGTCTATCTGGGAGAATGTTCTGTGTGCATTTGACAAGAGTGTGTATTCTGCTGCTTTGGGATGGAATGATATATATATATATGCTTGATAAGTCCATTTGTTCTAAAGTATGTTTCAATTCCAAAATTTTCTTTTCTGGACAATCTTTCCATTGGTAATAGTGGGGATCCCCTACTCTTATTGTGTTTTTGTCTATTTCTTCCTTAAGACATATTTAGCATTTGCTTAATATGTTTTGGTGCTCAGCATATATATTTATGATTGTTTTACCATTATGCAATTTTCTTTGACCATTTTTGGCTTGAAATCTATCTTGACTGATCTAAGTATGGCTAGGCCTGCTTTCTTTTGGTTTCCACTTGCTTGACATACATCTTTCAACCCTTCGCTTTAAGCCTATGTGTCCTTTGAGCAGCGGTTCTCAACCTGTGGATCGC
>NW_006356591.1:0-617 GCF_000327345.1 Myotis davidii
ATACTACCCCACTGAAGATGTGCCTCCAAAGCTCTTGAACCACAACAAGAAGCCCTTCGGTCTGCATGTGAGAAGACTGTGGGCCAACATCACCCCCAGGACCATTCTGACTGTCCTCCCTGGGCACCACGGAGTCAAGAGAGTGGTTTTCCTGAAGCACTGAGCAGGGGCCTTAATGTCTGCACCTCTGTGCCTTAATCAAGTTCCTCTGCATAGAACACACCAGAAATTCATCATCACCATCTCTAGCAAGACTGATATCAGTGTTCAATTAGGTTTTTTTGTAAGAAATTTAGTACACCAGTTTGTGAGCATAAAGCCCCTGTACTGGTGAGAGCAAACACAGCGGAGAGGTGAAAATCCCCAAACATCTCACTGGTGCTTATTTCAGGAAGAAGGAGCAGTGCCAGCCCAGTCACCAGGAGGGTGAGCTCCTCAACCCAGAGAAACAGAAATATGAGAGGACAGAGCAGCACATGGTTGATCAGAAAGCCATTGACTTGCAACTTTTGCCAAAAATTAAAGGTGTTCCTCAGCTCCAGGCTACCTCCCTTCTGTGTTTTATTCTCATCAACTGGCTTTAGCCTCACAAACTGGTGTCTGAAATTTCTTACAAA
>NW_006356592.1:0-617 GCF_000327345.1 Myotis davidii
CCCTTCCCACCATGAGGAAGCCACAATTTGGAGTTTAAGTTTAGCCAAATTAACTGCCTGCTACACCAAAAATCGGGTATCTCCAGAGGAACGTAACAGAGATTCATAACCCTTACAACTACAATTGCATTGGCCTGGGTTCTCCAGAGAGACAGACCCGTGGGATATATAACGAGATGACTCACAGCTACGGAGGCTGAGCAGTCCCACACTCTGCCGTCAGCCAGGGGAGACTCCAGGGGCCCGGTGTGGAGTTCACGTCTGAGTCTGAGGACCTGAGGACCCGAAGAGCAGATGGTGTCAATTCTAGTCTGAGTCGGAGCCCAAAACAGGAAAAGACTGAAACCGTTTTGCTCTTTGTGTTGTATTCGGGCTTCAGCAGATGAGAGGAGACCCATCTGCACTGCAGAGAACAATCCGTTTGCTCAGTCTGCAGATTCAGATCTTACTCTCCTCCAGAAACACAGACACACTCAGAATAATGTTTAAGCAAATATCTGGCACCCTGTGACCCAGTCACGCTGACATATAAAATCAACCATCACGACAATGTCCTCGATAAAACCCAGAATCTTATTTAAAAGATCTTCATTGTTGAAGGTATTACATATGTCCCC
>NW_006356593.1:0-617 GCF_000327345.1 Myotis davidii
TTTCTTTTTTATGTATGAACCAGATGACATGGGAAAGTCATTTAAAAAATAGTCTCTGCATGGTAATGGATGCATTCAATTGTCTCAGGAGGCCAAGTGCTGGTTTCAATTTTTTCAAAAAGGAAAACAACTATAATCCTCTTATATGTGGTGTTACAAAAAGATGTGGCATTTGAATGTGATTGCTGAGAAATTTGGGATTCCAGAAAAGCCAGGCATTTTGAGTAATACACGAAACTCCTGGTTCTTTATACTTTTTAGTAATATAACAATAGTTGGGGACTCACACTCTCTGTTTCCCATTTTCTGAATGACTCTGATAATTCAGACAAGACCCATAGTTTGAAAAACCAGGGACCCAACAAGCTATCTCTGCTCTCCCACCATTGGCCCCACGTTCCAGCTAACGTCCCCATGGCATCCTCATTATGAATGAACACTTCCTAGTTTCCATTATGTCTGGCTCTTCTGGGTCAGGGACACATTAATAACAAAACTCTGCCCTGTAGCTCATTTAACAGGTTTATATTAAATCAGCGCCTTTAGGTTGTCATTACAACTGGTTTTTGTCTTGTGCTTCTGTGCTTGGTCTCTGGGTGTTAGTAAGTTCTTTTTGG
>NW_006356594.1:0-617 GCF_000327345.1 Myotis davidii
AGGATAAAATGCCTTGCCTGAACTTTGGACCTATACAAAGAATAAGGAGGAAGGGGGGAAGGAGGAAGGAAGAAGATAGGGAAGGAAGGAAAAAGTTAAAAAAAATAAATACAATAATGTCTCCAGCTGACTATTACCTAGTCAATATCAAATCCTTTAGCTGGAAAGTTCACATATGGAACTATAAGTTGGCATGGTAGTAAGGTGTATTTTAGGCAGTGAAGTAGAGTGATTAAGGGCATCGGTTCTATTGTTAGCCTGGTTTTGAGTCCCACTCTTTTATCTATTTGCTTTGTTTTATCTATTCTCAGCTATTTGTTCTGAGGCAAGTTACTTTTTCTCTGTTTCAGCCCTTTATCTATAAAACAAAGACTTTAATAATAGCACCAATCTCATCAAGGTTATTTGAGAATCAAATGAGCTAATATATTAAGTACTTAGAACAGTGTCTGGTCCACTTAAAGATCCAACAGAATATGTAATATATGGCTTCATATTCTCAAGAAATAAGTGACTTTTCCCAAATTGCACATACTATGCTCACCCACAACACTGACATTGCCGTATATCCAAGCTTGTCCTCTCCTGCCCCTCCCCTACCCATGCTAATTTATTCA
>NW_006356595.1:0-617 GCF_000327345.1 Myotis davidii
TCAGAAGCACTGGTGTCATGGATTTTCTTATTTCCCTTTTCTCCAGAATCAAACTGACTTTATAAGCCAAAGGCTTATTTTAACAGGAGGGGAATTATTTGCAAATGCAGTGGGAAGCCCAGTCTGTTCCAGGAACTCTTTTTCCTCCTCTAACTCTCAGATGTTTGCCGCTGCCACTTAAAATCCAGTCTCCCATTAGGAAAATAAAACAGTACCGGGTGAGAGCATTAGAAGGAGTCCTGTTTCATCCCCTAATACTCGCATCCTTGTCAGAGGCTGTCTTTTCAGAGTTGGCCTGTGTAGACATTAGTCACTCTCCAGGAGTCTTGGAGTCTCTCACAAGTTCTTTCAGGCTTCTCGTTTTTCTGGAGGAAACAATGACGAGGTAAACTCTCATACTTTTTTCATCTTTTCTTTCTACTGGTATTTATTTACTTACTTATCTAGACGGCTAGCTATCCAACCAATGACCATTTTCTTCTTTATCTAACTTACATATGTTAGTATATCTCAGTACAGCTTACTTGAGTCAGTACCCTCTTTCACCTTTCATAAACTTATTTGCTCAATTTGTCTTTAATTTCAGCGACTTCTCCTTGATTGATTCCCACTCTTTT
>NW_006356596.1:0-617 GCF_000327345.1 Myotis davidii
TTTTTTTTTTGAGATTCAGATAATCTTCACCTTTCAAAGTATATAATTCAGTGGTTGTTAATATAGCCACAAGGTATTTGTTTTTTTTAAGGGATTGCCAAACTATTCTGTAGAGTGGTCATGCATGCCATTTTACATTGCCACCAGCAATGTATAAGTGATCTAGTTTTTCCATACCCTTGCCAGCATTTGGTGGTGTCACTTATTTTGTTGTTAGTGTTTGTGATAGGTATGTGGCAATAGCTTGTTGTGGTTTTAATTTGCATTTCCCTACTTGCTAATAATGTTTAACATCTTTCCATGTGCTTATCGCCATCTGTACATCTTTTCTAGTAAAACATTTCCATATCTGTTGCTCATTTTTAATTGGATTCTAAGGGTTTTTTTCTGTTGAGTTTTGAGTTCTTTATATATTCTAGACATTAGTCCTTTGTCAAATATGTGGTTGAAAATATTTTCTCCCAGTCTGTAGCTTGTTCTTTCAGCCTCTTTCTCAGAAGCCAAAATTAATCAGTTTTTCTTTACGGACCATGCTTTTTGTGTAAAGTCTAAGAACTCTTTGCATAGTCCTAGATCCCAATGATATTTTTCTGTTTTTTTCGTGGTTGTATAATTTT
>NW_006356597.1:0-617 GCF_000327345.1 Myotis davidii
ATATTTTTTGGTGTGCCACGGAATTTTAGTAGTCAGTTTATGTGTGCCATTAGATGAAAAGGGTTAAAAATCGCTGGGTGAAAGGGTTTAGAAACTTTCTAAATAAGAGGGCTTAGCAACTTTCCTAATGAAATGCTGTAGAATAAAACTTTAAGTGACAGAAGTAAAAGTAACTTATTTTCTCTGAATGGCTTACTAGGATGAACGCTGGCTTTATTTGCTACCTAGAGGGAATTTATTCCTTAATTAGATGAGGTCAGCTAATCTAGGCTTAATCTCACTTTTAGAACAAATCAATACTAACTCTAAAATGTTAGAGAAAAAGAGTATTTTATTGGGAGATGCAAAAGCATGCAATAATTAGGATGGGAGTGGGAAGTGTTTCAAATGTATGCCATTTGTTTTATTGTGCATTATAGGCACCAAAGGAAATATAGCAAATGATTAATTTTGGCTCAGTATATCCATTTTCTTGGAATATGCCCCCTATACCTCAGTGTAAAGATATGAATCTCCCACTGTGGGTCCCTTTACTGCCATTGTGCCCTGGGGTGCAGTTGGTCTTGTCATCCAGCTCTGAATATATAGGATAATAAAAACTATGGGAACACACACAC
>NW_006356598.1:0-617 GCF_000327345.1 Myotis davidii
AAAATCAATAAAAACATATTTAAAAATATAAAAAATAGGTGTTACCAAATGGCATTTTTTAAATATTCTTTGCACTTTGGTTCTTATTACAAAGCCAATTAGGTAAGGGGCAAGTATGCAAGCAGTTAAATGCCCCAGTGATAGATTAGAAATGCTGTTCTAATTATTATTATGTATAAATCCTTGGCAGATTCCCCCAGCCCCCCATGCCTTAGTAAATTTTAGGCACACTGCCTGAAACTTTATTCTCTTCATTATGCTCAGGCTCTCCAGAGAAATAGATAATATGTTAAGCCATAAATGACATTCATGATCTTACCTGGTGGTTGTCAAGGTTCATTAGTGTAAGGCTGCATGTTGAGATGGTCAGTTTTATATTCATTCCCGAAAACTGAAGATTACTTTTGCCAAGAACTGTTGATAGGAACTTAACTGGAGGCTTTAAAAAGAACAAAACACTCGAAGTTATGAATTCTGTTACAGAATGAATGTTTGTTTCTTTTTATGTTAAAAATGGCTCAAAGCCCAGACATACCCTTCCTCTTTATTTCACTCTACATAAATCAAATGAGATGAAATGATCTTTTAAATAAAAACTTTTTTAAAAATTGGAATGC
>NW_006356599.1:0-617 GCF_000327345.1 Myotis davidii
GAGAGAGAAATCACACTCACAAAATTACAGTTTATTGCTATAATTACTCTATTTTATTATGAATTATTATTGTTAACCTCTTAATGTGCCTAATTTATAAGTTAGCTATGCATGTTTAGGGAAAAGGGTTAGATCCTATCTACAGTTTCAGGCATCCACTGAGGGTTCTTGAATGTATCCCGATGGGTAAGGGGAACTACTATATATGCCCTTGTTTCCACTGCCTTTTTGAAGAGGGAGTTTGATGGTCCCTTATCCACTGCCATTCTCAACCAGTTTCTCTTTTGACACTACAGGGTTCTATGTATGATTTCATTCAGGCTTAAAGTTTGTATCATGAACAAGACTTGCAAATTTCTATTGTCTGTGCCTATTATCCAGATTTTTTATTATTGTATGATTATATCTCTATCTATTCTCTAGTTGATGATAGGCACTTGAATCATTTCCAGTATTTTGCTGTTATGAATGCTTCCATAAATATTCTCTGTGTCCCCTGGTCTATCTTACTAAGACAGTTTCTAGAATGTATACCTAGAAGTCAAATTGCTGCTAAGGCATGCATATTGTTAATTTTACTAGATAATCCTATATAATAAAAACCTACTATGCTAAGT
>NW_006356600.1:0-617 GCF_000327345.1 Myotis davidii
TTTTTTAGAACATCGTACATTTAAAATAAATTACATTTGCATTGGGAAATACAAATTGATTCCAAATGTAATAGCATTTTTTAAGAATAATGGTAAAAATAAAGTTTTGCTTCTCTAAATAATTTATTATTTAGTACATTCACATGAAAATTGAAATGAATCTTAGTTAACCTCAGAAAACATGGCCATAATAACTACTTTAAAATTATAATACTATGGTTATATTTAGCAAAGTTCTCTAAGGTCTATGGAAATGGATAAAATATGGAAAGTGAAACTAAGCCAACATCATCTCTAGTACTTCGATATAGGCAAGTCTCACAATCTCTTTAAATCTTAGTTTCTTAACATATAAAATGAAACTAATGATAATTATCTTAAAAGATTACTGCCATCACTGAGGTTAATATTCATGAATCATCGAATACCATACCTCCTCTATAGTATATGCAATAGTATTACACACATGATAAATGAACTCTCCTATTATTTTTATTCTAGGGCCTAATTAATCAAAAAGAGATAAGTATATGCATATGTGTGCATATGTGCATATGTGCATGTGCATTTGGTCAAATAAATAATTAATAAATGGAAAGTCTTACTGTATTCAATGA
>NW_006356601.1:0-617 GCF_000327345.1 Myotis davidii
AAATTTGTGAAGCGTTCCATATTTTTAAAAAAATTCAAAAAGTTTTGCTATTGCCTTTCAGTGCAGTGATTGGGATGATTAAATTAATGAGAAATTTAGAGGGAAATCAAATACTTATTTTAATCATAGGTAATATCCAAACTCTATTTGGTATTTTTCTAGGAGACTTCATAAAAAAATGTTCTCCCAGAGGTATTTTATAAAATGTAAACTCTTTCAGAAATCTTGGGTAAACAATTTGAAGTTTATGGTCTTAATGTAATGTTACTGTTTCTCTGACTTATTTTTAAAGGTGATACCCACTTAGGTGGTAGCAGTAGAGAAGGCTCGTTTAAAGAAACAATAACATTAAAGTGGTGCACACCCAGGACAAATAACATTGGTAGGTATTTTAGAAGTTTCTTAAAGTGTTACAAAGGCTCATTAATTTGCTTTTTTTGGAGTTTTTGTTTTTCATTGTTATATAGATTTAAGAAACAAGTATGTGTTTTTTTCTCTTTTGTGGAAATATTTGTTTATATTCTTTGAAATCAGTATTTTCTTCTATTTCAGAATTACACTATTGCACTGGCGCTTATCGAATTTCACCTGTAGATGTAAATAGTAGACCTTCTTCC
>NW_006356602.1:0-617 GCF_000327345.1 Myotis davidii
CTTCTCCATCCCTTCCACTCTCTGTCTCTAAAGGTCAATGGGAAAAAATATCCTTGGATAAAAAAAGAAAATGGGAAAATTTGTTGTCTTGGGGGCAAGAAAAAGGAGCAGAGGAACAAGAGGATAGAGAGCTTGATGGAGCTTCCAGTGCAGAATTGGTCGTGTAGACTGGATTTATCATTAAATTGTTTGTGCTCACTTTTTCCAGCACCATCCATCTGCACGAATTCTTTAGTAAGTAAAGTGTGCTACCCAGACCTCACTAGTGAGTATGGCTCTATGTGTCGAGTACTTATGCATCCATTTAGGGACAGGAATTGAGTGTCACATCTGGGTTGATGTAGACTGAAAAGGAGCATTTACCCAGGGGTGACCTTGAGACAGTTAGCTTCTGGGCACCCATATGGACTTTCACAGGATGTGTAATTCTGGTCCAAGCCCATTGTAAGCAGATTTTATAGGGCAGCATGACACCATTCATCACCCTGGGTTACATGAAGTTACAGCTGAGAAGGCAAACCCTGCCTCTTTAAAAATTTTAATATTTTATTTTTAGAGAGAGAGGGAGGGAGAGAAAGAGAAATATTGATGTGAGAGAAACATCCATCAGTTGCCTC
>NW_006356603.1:0-617 GCF_000327345.1 Myotis davidii
AACTGGCAGGGTTTAGCATATCATCAATAGGCCCCTGTGTTCAGTGGCTACACCTCTGAGATTGGTATGTTGTTCTTTGCACCTTTCTTGTAATTGGTATAAAACATGATACTGCTTTGTTCCGTAACGTCATATAACAACCACATCAACATTTGGTGACTTATGCTACCTGGGATCTTTTCCAGAAGGGAGCAAATTAAAATGTTAATGCAACTGATGGAAAAAGATGTGCTATAATTTGCATATGGGTTGAGTCAGATGAATCTGCTTTGGAGAAATGGATATAGAGCTGAAAACGTGATAATCTTATTGGCCAAACAAGCACAGTACCCACCAGTATATGCATATCAGGAAGGATGACTACACCAGGCAGGAGAAAATGTAGTTTATCTCACTCTAGTTTCTCTCGGCCTCAGATCTTCTCACATGGAGCATATCTGCCACTGCAAGGTAGAGTGTCACTGGGTCAGGACTGCTAAGTACTTGCTGAGCCACTCTTTATTTTCAGGGTCACATCACCATTCCAGAAAAATTTACACTATATAATCTACATGCTTTCATTCAAGGTGATGATTTAAATGTTAGCCTCTCTTAGTGCATGAAAACAACAACAACAA
>NW_006356604.1:0-617 GCF_000327345.1 Myotis davidii
ATGCTAAGTTAAATAAGTCAGACAGAGAAATACCCTATGATTTAACTCATATGTGGAATCTATAAAACAACACACACCCACAAAACGAATAAACAAAAACAAAATAGAAACATCCATATTTATAGAGAAAAAGCTGATGGCTGCCCAAAGGGAAGGTGGGGTGGGAAGTTGGGAAGAAAAAAATAAAAACTTAAAGTGCTTCTGACAGTCTTGCTCACGTCAACATTCTGGCCACAGAGTAGGGGAAAAACATGTAAAATATAACCTAACGCTAACGGTGAGTTCCAGAATATGGTCAGGTCCTCTGAAGCCAAACATGAGTATTAAGTCCTTGCCCAAGAAACAGGTGACTTGTTCTGAATCTTACAAAAAAAATGCACCTTTTTAATTGCTTACAGAGAATTTTAAAAGGTAACACTCATCTCCTTGATTTTATTTTCCTATAGACAAGCAATCAAAAATTGAATTGCCAATTTGTTTAGGTGAATTATTTCAATTATGGACTTTACCTTGAGAGCTCAAACTTATCAGATGTTATTTGAACAGATTTAACAGGCACTTTTCTTTCAGTTCTTACTGATTCCATTTATATTTCTGAACAAAGAAGAGTATTTTTT
>NW_006356605.1:0-617 GCF_000327345.1 Myotis davidii
TCTCCTAGGACAATGAAAACTAAGGAGAAAATATACAAGTTCTTATTACATAACTAATTTTATATGGTGTAGCATCTTTTTTATGGTTACTCAGTTGGGTAACTAACATTGTTGCCTCTTCTCCTGGTTCTCCCTTCATTTTATTTAATTTATTTATTTATTTTGTATGTGCCTTCAGATTTGTTTCATTGAATATTAGGTTGAATGCAAGGTCATCTTTGAATTGTAAACCATTTGAGATGAGGATAATAAAGAGCCATCAAAATAGATCTCATAGCTGAGTTTTAGCTATAGATGCAGATATTGTCAGGGTATCCAAGTTGTAAAAGCAGACATAATTATGGAATACATAAAAATATTTCTTAATAAGGTCACAGTCTCATTTTTGACTCAGACCAGATATTTTTAATAAAGGATACTATTTCTAACTTTAATAAAATCTGATGAAGCAAAATTTGATCACCATCATCTAGATGAAACAGATTTAGTACTGAGTCTACCTTGAGACATATATGAAACCATACACTATTTCTTGAGATAGGCAACTAAAAGCATATTTATATTCTGCTCTTGTTTTACATAAACTTCCATCCTTCTATAAAATATACACACAGACT
>NW_006356606.1:0-617 GCF_000327345.1 Myotis davidii
CCACCCCCATGGTAATTTAATACTCTTTCAGATTTGCAGCACATCCCCAGGCCAGGAAAGGAGGGAAAAGAGAAGCTCCAGCCAATGGGGTCAGTTTCCCTCACTCACAGAAACTCCATCACTGCCCATTTCTGAGATCCAAGATCAGTTGGAAATTCTGCTTCTCACAGCGCTACCAGCTCAGATTCTACAAGTTTATTTTACCCTTTCCCACAACATTCATTGGTGTTTGCTTCCCCTCCCCAGTTTTTAAGATGCTGTTTTCCTATGAAGTCCAGAAAGAAATATAGAAACCTGTGTTCCTACATTAACTTCTTTGTTTGAATTTTGCCATTGGAAACATAACATAAAACACCATTCTGTGTTTGCTTATATAAGCCCAGATGCATCATCAATATCTAACACATTATAGAAAAGTTCCAAAGATACCTTAAGGTAGTAGATCAGGTCCTTGAATAACTTTATTATGTTCAATGTCCTTTCGTTATAAAGATGATAAGGGAAAATAATCATTTCTTGCTAGGGCCACTATGTGTGTGGAGTTTACATGGTTTCCCCATGTCAGCGAGGGTTTTCTTCAGGTACTCTGGTTTTCCCCCACATCCCAGAGATGTGCA
>NW_006356607.1:0-617 GCF_000327345.1 Myotis davidii
GCCTCCTGTATGAATCCTCCCCTAAATCCAGTCTAAGGACTTTCTCGCCATCAGTAGATTGGTGTTCGGAAAAACTCTGAAACTGAATGTGAAAGAGCTTATGTGTAATTCTCTGTGTGTGCTCCCCTGTGTTCATAGTCCCGTGAGATTTTAAAATGAGTCTGTGATTTTAAGAGATTGAGAAGCACTACTCTCAGACGGCAACCGTGCGCAGGAACCATTCACATACATTTCATTAAAATGAAGGTTCCAATGCAGTAGCGCTGGAGGGAGCTTGGGTGCTGCTTGCCCCAGGACCACATTTAGTGGCAAGAGACTAGAATATTTCTAGTCAGCACTTGCTTGCCTTCGCTGGCATGTTCTCTCTGCCCCTTAAGTAGATTGCAGGTTTCTGAACAGCAAGGGTGCTTAATGCTGACGCTTCTTGGCACTTCTCCCACAGTTGGAACTAATAGAAAAACAGCCCGCCTTTGGGCCTGACAGCTGCTTGCTCTACAGACATTAGTGCATTGACTGAACCTGATTAAAATATCTTCTCTAGGTCCACTGTCTTAGTCTCACTTAGGCTTCTAAGGTTACCACCAATTTTTCAAGGCTAAGCCTTTCCATAATTCAGA
>NW_006356608.1:0-617 GCF_000327345.1 Myotis davidii
GCCTATGGCTTTCCAGGATAACTGGACTCTCCTATAGGAGGAAGACTATATTCCTTAAAATAGACCTCTTTGCCTAGAGCAGGGCAGTGAAATCCAGCAGTAGTGTTGTCAGTTAGCTAGAGCCCAAGTTGTAAAAGTAGCAGGGATTGCTAATCCACTTTAGTTCACTCATGACAGTTGAGCAATATGACCTCCACAAGGTTGATGATACTAAGATAACCTAGTCTCTCAGCTTCTGCTGAATTGCCTAAGCTTTACCTTGTCGCCTCTTGTATTTTCTGAGAATGATACCCCCCACATTAGCATTTGTTTAGGTAGATGCTCACCATAGGAAAGAGAGTTAGTTGTGTTGATCATCAGAATTGCTGATTGTATTTTCCACCATCTTATGTTTTGCTTGGCTGATTCTAATTTAATTTGCATTTTATGATCATGGAGAAGACAATATGCAGAGATTAACTGCCCAGAATGAAGTCAGGTTAATTTCTGGGACTTTCAAATTTTCACTTAACTTAGAAGTTGGTGATAGCGTCTAAAGGAATATATTGTATCAACACTTAATATTTTGGTTTTTATTGATTGATTTTAGAGAGAGGAAGGTATGGAGAAAGAGAAAC
>NW_006356609.1:0-617 GCF_000327345.1 Myotis davidii
ACAAATTTTGTGCACTGGGCCTCTAGTAACTAAACAAGATAATAAAGAGAAAAATTAAACTTGCGGGACCTGAACCAGATACTAAGATAACATCAATTCAATGCACTATGGACCTAGCACTGTATCAAACTTTAAGAATAAATTGGGGTGGGTTGGGGAGTATGTTTTGCCTTCAGGGAAATAAATCAATTTCCCTCTCACTCTCACTCTTGCTCTCTCTGTCTGTATCTTTCTGAATCTATTAGTACCCAGGTAGGGGTAGAATGATTGGTTTAAGGATGAGCCAAAGACTCAGGTTACTTCCAACAGAGTGAATTACAGGAGTTACAGGAAAAAAATGTCTTTCACTGATCTTGTACCTGAGAAAATATGAGTTTGCATCTGTTGTAACCATGCTTCCCTTAACCACAAAGAGAGAAGCTTTCTGAGCCCTGAGGACAAAAAGAAAAAGAAAAAGAAAAAACAACAATAAAAACAAGGGGTTGTGGATGATGTCATTTGAGCTTCTATATCAAGTCATAACTGAGCTACTCCAGAAATTTGACACTGTCCACACATTTGCCTTCTGCTTAAGCTAGATCGAATTGTTATGTATGTATGTATGTATGTATGTATGT
>NW_006356610.1:0-618 GCF_000327345.1 Myotis davidii
TGACTAGGATTTAACCCAAATGATTCGAAGGACAGGATGTCCTTATTTTCCCCTAGGGGCCACAGAAGGAAATGAGGACTAAATTTAATACTATGCGTTCTCATGTTCATGAATTGATGTCTTAGGTTTATGTGTCCCAGTAATTATGCCTGCTTTACCCTGAAAGTTCAGGCTGAAGATAGGAACTCAGGAGCTGAGAGAGCTGAGCAGAAACTACGGAACAAAAGTATCTAGAATTTCCAGCAAGGTGTTTATCTCGTGTACACTCAGTGCAATCTTGTGAAGTGGAATTTATGTGTTGTACCCCAGTCATCCCTTTCCTCCCGACCCCAGTGGTAGAACTGACGTCAAGCCTTGGAGCCCTTCCACTCCCCTCTGCCTGATACAGTGCTGCTCAGGCTCTGCTCTCAGACACTTACACTGGAGCGAAAACTCAGGTCAGTGTGTTCCTGCTCCCAGGAAGAATTTGTTTTAAAGACTTTACCTCTAATTATAGATTTTAATTGCAATGAATTTAATTGCTGTGTCTTAGATTATACTGCGGGCAACTGAGACCTCTCTACCTTAAGCAGAAAGCTTGGAAGACTAAGGCTCATGGCTTGTAGAATTGAGGGAAAA
>NW_006356611.1:0-618 GCF_000327345.1 Myotis davidii
TTTTTTAAGTTACAAAATAAAATCTTGGAACACGCTTTATTTGTAAGTTGAGGATTTATTGTACAATGTAATAACAATCAATCCATGTCTCTAAAGATAAACAATGCATTTTATCAAATTACTGAGGCATCTTAAAGGATTCAAATAAGTTTCTCACTGTATCATACAATTTTTGCCTCCTCCCTCTCTTTCTACCTCCATTTTTTGTCCTTCCTTTCTCCCTTCCTCTCTTCCTCTCTATTTTGCTTTTCTCTCTGCCTTTCTATGCCATCCTGCTAATTTAATATTTCTATTTCCATTTAATTCTAAACTGATATCTTTTTAAAAATGACTTTGAAACACCCTCTGAAAAAAAGAAGTTGGACTTGTCAGGTCCTAGTCTTCACTCTGCCATTTACTAGAGGCATAACCTTGGGCAAGTTATATAATCTCTCAGGCTTCTGTTTCATCTTCTGTAAAATGAATTTGGTCGAACTAGGTGATCTTTAATGTCCTTCTTCTGTGTTAAAAAATCCAGTCCGGTACTGGTTTCTGAACTAGTGTCAGTTAGCCATTCTATAGTTCTATTTAAACTTTGGAAGATATTTGGAAAACTATTTAAGGCCTAAATAATACTGA
>NW_006356612.1:0-618 GCF_000327345.1 Myotis davidii
CTTGCAGTTTCTCCACTTTCTATTCAAACATTAATCAATCTTGTCAATTTTAACATATTCAAATTATACCTAGAAAGAGCATTTGAATTTCAAGTGATATTTAAATTACACACTCACACACACAAAATTTGCATTTATTTTGATCTCAGCTGATACTTAGGTCAGTAGTAAACTTCCTGCTGGGAAGACATAGGATTTTTAGTTCCATATCTTTGATGAAAGCTCCTTTAGTTTTTAGTATAAGGGAAAATATTCACTTCTGGGAAAGAATGAATATACAACCAAGATCATAGCTTCTCTTAATGCCTGCAGCTTCTGGTTGCAAATTCATAACTTCTATGACTTTGATGGAAATTTTTGAATTGGAAATATCACACTGCAAGTGTATAATCCAACCAAAGAATCTATTGGAAAATAAATTATGTCCTCACAAATTTCAGAACGTCTTGCATATGGCTCATAGTGCCAAATAGATTTCAGCAGAGCAGCTGCTTTCGGAGCGGGATTTCCTATGGTCCGGTGGATAGATCTGTTCCCAGTGGTTATGAGAGTTCCCTTTTATTGTTTCTGACAAGCATAGCAGGCTGGTCACAGGTGTGAAAGACAGTTTTTTTGAAA
>NW_006356613.1:0-618 GCF_000327345.1 Myotis davidii
TTTAGTATATGTGCTGCCAAAGCGAGCACTGTTGTTGTTGTTATTATCCATTCCAAATTTTTCATTTAACTAGGTGCTCAATAAATATATTTATATTGCTCTTTCTTCATTCTTGATGTTCCAAGTCTCTTTCTGGAATAATTTTCCTTGTGTCTGAAGCATTTCTTTAGCAATTCTTTTAGATCAGATCTACAAGTGATGAATTACCTTTGTGTTTTTTTCATCCGAAACTGTCATCTAGAGCAGAGCTTGAAAATTTTTGAAATCTCATCTCTTTCCTTTGTAGACCCTTTCTGTGAACTCCAGAGCCTGTTTACCGGAATGACTGTAAATGGCTTACCTTGATACATACCAAATTAAGTCTTCAGCTTCCCATTGGAATACAATCAGTGTGTATCATAAGTCCTCAACTGCTTAATATGTTTAATTTAAACTTGTCCCAATATAGTAGATGCTCACAAATACTGGTAAAACTAACTAAAGAATCTAAAAAAGAGAATAGCCCATGTAAAATTCAGTAATCATGGTACACTTGTCTGTGTAAATGATATATAAGTTCTAGAATAGAATATCTGTAATAATAAAAACATAATATCCTAATTAGACTGGACAGCCAAA
>NW_006356614.1:0-618 GCF_000327345.1 Myotis davidii
TAGTAAAGTGCACTGGATTAAAGAAATGTACAGAATCCTCACACATGACCCATCTGTGTCCCTCCTCACTCCTGCTTGCTACCACAAGCAGGAGGCCTGAATGTCAAATGTTGAATGTGAAGGAGCTGCAAGAAGGTTGAACAGATACAGAGCATGATATAGAGTGGCAAACATCTGATAAATCTGTGGCCTGTGGTGACTTGGAAGGCAGAGTAAAGGTAGCTCTAGGTGAAATTGAAGGGGAAAAAGCCAAAATAGCAGTGTATGTTGGCATTACTTTGCATTTTCAGCAAGATATTTTAAGAAAAGGGTGAGTTAAGGGTGGATTCTAAACAAAAAGAGAAAGGACATGAGAAAATAAAATATGGTAATTTTAAGAATCTGAAAGTTGACTGCTGAAACCTCAAATAGTAAGAGGTAAGGATGAGAGAGCCTTTGAAAGCCCATTAAAACCCTGACAGGGACACAAACTACATTAAGGATGGAGACTTCCATGGAGTTTATTATCAGCAATGGACTCAGATTGGCTACCAAATGTGTGTTTGTATGGTGGGGGGAATGGAAGTAGAGAGAGAATGAGACAGAAATGTATGGAGAGATTGGAAGAGGCAAAAAAAA
>NW_006356615.1:0-618 GCF_000327345.1 Myotis davidii
CCCCTCTGCTGAAAGTAGTATTAGCCAAAGTATTAGCCACAGGTACAAATGATTAATACACATGAACTAAGTCACTGGTTGACAAATCCAGCCCTCACCAGAGGCCCAGCTGCTCACCTCCATCTACCCCCAGGGCTCCAACACTTCTCCCCCGAGGGCATCTGCCTTTCAGTACTCCAGGTCTTTGCTTTCATCATTTCCTCAGACTCATTCCTGTGGATTTCTGCTTCCTTAAGAAACTCTTAATGGTGTCAATGCAATTCTCCAAACTGAAAACAATCAACTAATTTTGGATTTCTTCCTTTCTTGTCCTCTTCTTATCCAAGAGCTAATTCATGTTGATTCTTTAACATCTTTTGTTCCCATTTCCAATCTCTCTGTCCACATTCATCTCTTCGTTGCCTCAGATGTGGATATAAAAATGACCTTCTAAGTGGCCCCGATGTCACTCTGTATCGCCCTCTTCGCTTCATGCAATGCCTCACTGCTAAATTAGTCTTAAATCTTTTCTAATCAACATCAGAACTAGTGACATTCAGAAAATGGAGAGATCACTTAGGGTAGAGCAGTTAGGAAGGCAATGCTAAGAAGACGGGACTTTATGAACAGAGAGGATGT
>NW_006356616.1:0-618 GCF_000327345.1 Myotis davidii
GACTAATGAGTTTGCCGACCACTGCCTTAGTCCAAACTAGAGATATGTAAGGCCATTGCTATAATGGAATGGAGAAGAAAAAAAGGGCAGATACAAGGATAATGAAAAATAAATGTCAACTTCACTTGGATTTGCAAAAATGCACATCCATCTTTGATTTCGTCTTCCACAGCCACACAGCTTTGGTTACATTGATTTTTACATAGTCCCTGCCTTCAAAGCGCTAAATATCTGGAGGAAGGTGAGCGAAATCACAAAAAGCATATAAAGCCAAAGTGTCTACGACACTCAGGTAACCTAGATTCCCAGGTTAATTCTGCGCCAAATAAATAGTTCTGTGACCCTTGGGCAAACCACGGAACTTCGTTGGATCCCATGTTCTTCACTGTCATTCATTTATTCACATATCTAAAAAATATTTTTCAGTTATTTACCAGGTGCCAAGCGCTGTGGTAGGCTTCAGACATACAGATGTCCCTGAACCTGAGGAGATGAGAAGCAATTCTACAGCAGATTCCTCTTCCTCCCTCCCTGACCAGTCAATCGCCCATTTCCAGCCATTTCACCTCCTAGCACAGCACACCAAAGCATAGCTGGAACCCACTCACCTCTCAGCTC
>NW_006356617.1:0-618 GCF_000327345.1 Myotis davidii
AAAAAAAAAAAATCCAAAGAATAGCAGACAAGGACAAAGGCGGGACTTGTGCTCTGGTGAGTCATAAAGGCTCCTAGAGCCATCCAGATTCTGCTGGGAAGGAAAGCTTCCTGTGTGACCCGGGAACCAGCCACTGCCTCTCCAGACAGTGTCAGGGAGGGAGAGTACAAGGGAAATCGAGTCTGTTGGGGGTTCAGATATCTCAGTTACACTGAGGCAATGTGTACATTTTCCACTATTTTTCACCTTGAAGGACATGACATTCCAGACCAGTGCAAATCATCAGCGGCACTTAATACATCATTCTACTTCCTGGAGTAAGGAAAATTCAGCTGAACTTGAAAGACCACTGTGGACAGGGGATCCAAAAATCTGAGTTCTACCCAATTGTGCCCCTTGTGTATCATACATCTCTCATTGGACATAACTTCCCTGCAGCTTGATTTTCACATCTGTTTAAAGGACACAGTAATAAGCGCTGTACTGATTTCTAGGGGTTGTTCGATGAAAAGATATTATGGATAAAGGAAAGCCTGTAAGGTACTATGTTTCACTAAGGCATCCTATCCAAAAACAGACTAATGGAGAGAAAAAACTTAGAAAGGCACAGAATCTTGT
>NW_006356618.1:0-618 GCF_000327345.1 Myotis davidii
ATTTTCAGTGCTTTTCTACATATTACAGTTAAAGCAGGAGGAGAAACAAAGGAATGAAAAGGCTGTATATATACCTAGGGTCCATTTTAAACTCATACTTAGGCTATAAGCATTTTTTCATTTTGGGAAATCCTACAAGGCAAATGCTACAGTCCCAGATCATGAGACTTTTAGCAGTTTGCAAACTTTAGTTTTCACTTCCACATTTTTGCTATAATTGTTTTCCACCTCTACCATATTTTAAACAATATTTATTTCTTCCTGTTGCAAGAATAACATGAGCTTTTCATATTTTGAGGTGTCACTTAGAAAGTGATGATAGAAATATTCCCCATCCAGGCTTCTTTACTATCATATCAAAATGTAGATCAAGACATCATAGCAGGACAGGAGGCCCTAGAAAGAGATGCTGCTAAAAACAGTACTATATGTTCATTAAATTCATTTCATGTCGTCCTGGCCATGGAGGAAGACTAGATTTTTCAGGCACTTGCCATTAGGAGTGGAAAAGTTCCGGCCAATGGAATGTAGACTGAAGCAATGTATATACCCTTCCAGGACTGGCTCCTAAAACCTCTTGTATCCTATGTATCTTTTTCCCTCAAGTATTGGGGGCGG
>NW_006356619.1:0-618 GCF_000327345.1 Myotis davidii
TTTACAGATGAGGAAACTGAGTCACAGAGAGGTAAAATAAGTTGGCAAGCACAAGATAGTAGAAATGAAGATAAAGAGCCCTGGCTGGGTAGCTCAATTGGTTAGATAAGCGTTCTAATACATCAAGGTTGTGGGTTCAATCTCTAGTCAGGGGACGTACAAGGATCAACCACTGAATTCATAAATAAGTGGAACAACCAATCAATGTGTGTTTCTCTTTCTCCCTTTCTCCCTCTCCCTCTTACTTCCTCTCCCTATAAAAATCAATGTTAATTAATTTAAAAAAGAAATGGAGATAAACCAATGGATTCAAGTTATGTTTAGGGGTGAAACCCAGCAACTGCTGGATCAGCTATGGGAGTGAGATGGGAGAGGAAGAGGAATCTAGGAAAACTAGAAGATTTGCTGTTTGTGTCATTGTTGATATGAACACCTGTGGAGTGCTTGGCACATCACTAGAGCTCAGTACCAGACACCACCTTCCTGAAAGCTGTTTGGGATTGTTCTGCTTAACTAAGCAAAAGCAGGACCTTTGTGCATGTAAGATAGAATCTCTAAAGGCTAGTTTCTAAGTTGTTCGCCACTACAGCGCTCTTTCTTGAGTGGCTCCTTGTACGA
>NW_006356620.1:0-618 GCF_000327345.1 Myotis davidii
GTGCTTATTCTCTGTGAGTCTGGAAGTTACTGGAGGATTTTAAAGAGAAAGTGACCTGGTATGACTTGCATTTTCAAACTCACAGCTCCTGTTTTTGGCAGAATAGACTCTAGGAGGCAAGGAGGCACGGGAATCGAAGTTCAAAGTAATTTTTCCTCAGGGTTTTGAAGCCTTACTCTGCTACATTTGAGCATTCTCTTCTGCTGGTAAATTTTATAAATTTCATCTTTTATTGGGAAGGTTTTTTTCATTACGGTTAAACTTTTAGCATCACCGTATTCTTGTGTTCTAGAGTTTTGTAATGATGTATTTTGGATAATGATGTGCTTGTGTTTAAAAATGTGCTCAAAATTTTGTTCAGTTTTTCATGTTAAAGACCTGTGTCTCTTTTCAGATCCTGGAACTTTCTTCTATTTGTTGAAAAAAAAACCTTCCTTTTACTGCTTTTAGTCTTTCTTTCTAGGAACTTTATTAAAATATATAACTTTCTGTTTTATCCCTCTATGTTTTTTACATTTTTATTTTTATTATGATAGAGTTAGGAATGTTTCTGTATCTCTGGGCTCTATCAAAAGTAGGAAACCAGTCCTGTGCACTGAAAGGTTGCTGGTTCGATTC
>NW_006356621.1:0-618 GCF_000327345.1 Myotis davidii
AAAAAAAAACTATGTCAAGAAGCACCAAGAATTAGCTGAATAATTTGTGACCTCTACCAAATTGTGCATAAAATAACTAATTCATTTCATAGGAAAAAAGATCCAAATTCTAATTTTACTGCTTTTGTATATTATTCACATAACAATTTACAGTAAAGGACTTATTGATATATTTTTATATGTATTCATTCCCACATACATATTAAAGTATAAATATACAAATAGGTATTAATTTGGAGCTTTTAACTATAGTTTTAAAATATAATTAATTTAGTAATAAATGAAACACTGTATATGTCAAAGTAAATGTACCATCTGAATAAACTATAATTTTCTTAATAAAAAATAAGAAAAGGAGTAGAAATCTCAAGAGATATTTCAAACTAAATCAAAATAAATATTTTAAGCTAAATGAAAACAAAAATACAGCTTACAAAGTTTGAGCTATGCAGCAAAAAGAAAGTGCTTACAGGGAAATTTATAGCATTAAATGTATCTATTTAAAAAAGAAAGATCTAAAATCAATAATCTAAGATTTCTCTTAATAAACTATCTTAATAAATTAGAGTAGAAATAGAAAACATAAATCAATTGAGAAATCAGCTAAATCAAAAGCTG
>NW_006356622.1:0-618 GCF_000327345.1 Myotis davidii
GCTCAAATAAAATCTTATAAAAATTCTTTATAGTCTTGAACATTCTTATATCAACAGGGGTTGTGGTAAAGAGCCTAACCCAGGAAAAGGGAGAAATAAAATTAATGCTTAATACAACCTGACAATATTAATCAAATCTAAAGTGCACAAATCCTTTGACCCAGCAATTCTAGGTCAAAGGGGACACTGAAATTCACACACACACATGTTCACATTTTTGTTTAGTACTTATTCCAGTATATATACAAACACTGGAGTAATATATATCTGATACAAATAATGAAGTTGATATATTTGAGAATATTTGGGAAGATGGTCAAGACATATTTTAAAGGGAAGACAGCAGTTTGAAGAAAAATATTTTTCCTACTCCCATCTATGCTAAAATTTTAATGTAGACAAAGATATTTGCTTGTATTTGAATAGAAAATGTCTAGAAAACTACAAAAAAACAGTTAAGAGCTGTTACATTTGGGAGAAAGAATGAGTTAGAAGGGGTAAACTTTTCCTTTTTATTTAATACCTTTTTAGAATGTTTGAAAAAATTTTATTAAATTCACTGGCATGACACTGGTTAATAAAATAATGCAGGTTTCAGGTGTACAATTCTATAATACA
>NW_006356623.1:0-618 GCF_000327345.1 Myotis davidii
TAATACTTTAAACAATAAAATAAAATAAAAGAATAAGGTATTTTTAAAAGAGAATTCTCAAAATCATTATCAAACCAATTATCCTTAATTATCCTTCACTTATCATGAATTTTTTTACTTTAAATTTTTTTACCTACTTTTTGTTGATTTGTTAGGAATAATTCTTAAATGGGGACCCAAAATGACTAAGGGTCATCACCTAATTCTAAGAGTTCTTGGAGGTTTCTCACAGCACTATTCAGTTCTCCAAGCCTAGTATAAACTTCATTCATTCGAGGATAGACTCCATTTAAAGAAGGCACATCAAATAATTTTTGGAAATGAGAAACAATAGCTTGCAAAGTTTTAAAGTTTGGCTTGTTCCTGTCCTGTCCAAAAGAGGGAGAAAAAGGAAGTTCACATGTTAAAAATAATCCCAAATCTTTAAAAAAATAATAAAAACTTTAAAAAGAGAAATAAAGTCCTAGTAGACTATCAATATCCATATTGTTACCAATTTTAAGTTAAGATTACATCCTATATAATCTATATAATAAAAGGCTAATAATGCAAATTGACCAAACTGTGCAATGACCGGTCACTATTACACACACTGACCGCCAGGGGGAAGACGCTCAA
>NW_006356624.1:0-618 GCF_000327345.1 Myotis davidii
CTGGAGAGGAAGGTCGGGGAAACTGCAGGAGGTGACGTGTGGCCAGGCCCTGCGGGTGGGGAGACGGGGAATCACTCGCAGGACAAGGCTCTGGGAGGAAAAGGAGAAACCAGAGGAGCCAGCGTGGCTGTCCAGCCCACTCCCAACACACACGCACACACCTCCTTCTTCCTGAGCCGACCTCGGCCTGGAGAAAGTGGGCAGACCGCTCACTCCTGGGATCCCTCGCCACCCGCCTGCGCCCCGTGACCAGGGCCCTGTTAGGGGAGGGTTTAGGCGCTGTGTGGTGGGGACCTGTGGCCCGTGGGATGCATCAGGAGCTGTAAATAGTGGTCCATCTGCAACTCATCCGATGCCCCTTCGAACAGTAGACAGGTGACAGACGTTTGCCTGATGCCTAGTGTTTTTATTTTGTTTTTAAATCTTGCTTACTGCTCACAGTCACCAAAATTGCTATGTTTAGATGGGAGCCCATGGCAGTTATCTGATGAAATGCAACAACTGACATTGAGATAAGAATCAAAACCACCATATGAAAGCCTTTAGAAAACACGTATGGACGAGATAGTCCATGTTCCTACAAAAAAGGCAAGCCCTAGCCAGTTTGGCTCAGTGGAT
>NW_006356625.1:0-618 GCF_000327345.1 Myotis davidii
TTGGGCCAAGAATGGAAATGTCATCTAGCAAACCTATGCTATTTGTGTCTTTTCTTTTTGTCCATAAATCAAGCATTTGTATCCCTATTTTTATGCCTAGAGGTAATGAATGTTTAGTACAGTTAAAATGTTACCCAATAAGAGCTTAGTCAACAAGATTTAAAGTAAAAAATTAATTGTTAATTGACTTATATACTCATTCTGCAGCCACAAGAGCACACAACAACGGTCTTGGGAGCCCTCCACCCCTGATACACATATACCCTTAATTTCCTGAGTGTCATAACTCCTTAGTTGTCAAGAATAGAACTGAATGTTATTCAGGGAGATTACAGTCTCCAGGTATTTGAAATGATGTATATCATTTAAAGATATTTTATATAACCTTTATTATCTCGAAGAAAGCAACTATACCTTTATAGCTTCTACACAGAAGATAAGATGTGATAGTGGACCATAACTGTGAAATAGCACTCCAGTTTGCAGGGTTCTAGACTTGCCTCTAACTTATTCTACCCCTTGGACACATGAGATAAATTCTCTAAGGCTTGTTTTCTCATCTCTAAACTCCAGAGGGTGAGTCAGTTTCTTTTTTTTTTTTAATTTTATTTTTTATTA
>NW_006356626.1:0-618 GCF_000327345.1 Myotis davidii
ATATTTCCTTTGCAAACCTACTTCACACTTTTAGTTTTAATTTATTTTATCCCTTCCGTAAACAGCTGTATACTCTTTATTCAGATATCTCAGAATCCATCCTATGACTTGCTTTGAATACAAAAATTCCAAAGGGTTGTGTTTTTTTTCAACTTTCTAAGACACAACTCAGAATGGTTATGGCTTGTCATAGGTCAATAAATTAAGCATGGAACATGATAATCATCCTAACAGTGAGAAGGTAGTCTGCATAGTAGCTTACTAACAGCATTCTTATTAAATATGCTTTTTAAGGAACATTTGATGCTATGGTGTGGTAAGTGCTACAAAAGCTAAAGCAATTTCCTGCTAGTGTTTTAAATTGTTTTATTATTTCTAACCACAGGGTGGCGCTCAAGTACATCAAATTCATAGATTTTTTTCACCATTGGGTTCTTACACTTAAAACTGTCAGATGAAGATAGTTTAACTTCACCTATACACAAAATCCAATTAATTGTTTATCACCTATCTGCCATCTCCATCATCACATCCTCTAGCATATTATTTGTCTTCAATAAGTATGAATTCCTTCTCTATAAACACCTCAATGGATCAGCCTTTTCTCTTCAAATTACT
>NW_006356627.1:0-618 GCF_000327345.1 Myotis davidii
AAATATCCCAAATCACCCCTCGTTGATAACCACTGGCTTAACCTCAGTTCTTCTGACCTACTGTGTGGATTAACTGAAATAATCCTTATAAATTTCTTCAGGATGTTCCTAATAGCATAGATTGTGCAAAATGTACCATCAATACCAGTGTAATCATCGATATAGGTTCCAGGGATAAGGACGTGGACCTTTGTGGGTGGGGCATTATTCTGCTTACTATAGATAGTTAGGGGGGAAGTAATACTTGGCCAAAAACCTGAACTAAGTCAGGGAGGTGGGGAAAGTGTTGTAGACAGAGGAAATAGCAAGTACAAAGGGTCTGATGTGGGAGTGTGCCTAGGGTGTTCAAAAAAGAGTAAGGAGGCTGGTGTGGAATGAAGTGTGTGTGTGTGGGGGGGCGGTGGAGAATAGTAGGAAATGAGGTTAGAGAGATAATGGGGACAGATATTACAGGGCCTTGTAGGTCACTGTAATAACTGGCTTTGGCCAGAAAAGGTGGAAAACAAATAGAATGAGACTGTTGCTGTGGTGAGAATAGACTTTGGGGTAAGGGCAAGGGTGGAAGCAAGGAGGCCAAGTAGAAGGCTACTGCATTAATTCAGGTGAGGGTTGGTGGTG
>NW_006356628.1:0-618 GCF_000327345.1 Myotis davidii
TATCCTGGAAGTCACAAAAATGTTATCCTATTATCACAGGGACTTATGAGTGCCTCATACATGGTAGACATTTACTAACATTAAATTAAATGAATGCCTGGAAGAAAATATGATATTGGCAGAGAGAGGGAAGGAGGAGCCTTCACCTGGGAAGCACAATGCCTACCTGAATGTAATAATTCATCTTGTCCATGGCTGTTCCGGGGCTGCCAAGCACAGCTGGAGAAAAGTCACCCTAGTGAACAGATTGGTGCTACTGTCATCTACCAGGCCCTCAGCATTCTTTCTGAATGTCCCTAAGAAGCTGTTTTCCAATTTCCCACTTTCTTCAAATCTCTCTTCCCTCTACTTTCCTAAGAAAAAAATAGAAGTTGGTAGATGGAAACCCTGTCACTAAAACTTCAAATATTTTTGAGGGATGCTTTCAGTTGCAAGTATTAGAAAACCTAACTCAACTGGTTTAAAAACAGCAAGATAACTTCATTGACTCAAAGATTAATGAGTGTTGTTGCAGGGCCTTCAAGTTTGGTTCTTCAGTAGCTAAGTGAGGTCATCAAAGACTTGGTTTTTGTTGTTGTTGTTGAGAAATATATTTTTATTGATTTCAGAAAAGAAGGG
>NW_006356629.1:0-618 GCF_000327345.1 Myotis davidii
TTTTCTATCTACCCTGCCTATTACAGCAACTCTCTTTATACCTCCCCTTTTCCTAATTTATTTTTATAGCATTTATTTATCTGGTAATTGTTTGTATGTCCACTAGTATATTCATTTCCTGAAGCCCAGGGCCTTTTAGTATGCATTTCCAAGCTGTATCTCCAACACTGGCACCTGCCATATACTCAGTGAGTATGTTTTAAATTGATGAACGATGGGAAATATTTTGACTTCTCCAGGAGGTTTTTCTGGATACCACTAGGCTAAGAGACTGTACTCCTTGTTGATCTCATAGAAATATCTGATGCGTGAATTTTATAATTGTGCCTATTTTAAGCTTCCTCTGTACTTTCACTTGGGTCCTTCTGTTTTGCTTTGTCCCTGGCCTACCCTTCCCGCCCCCCCCTGATATCCTCCTTGAGTTCAGATATTGCATGTTTAGAACACTTCACTCTCAACATCTCACAGCATCTTTAGCATATGTAGCACTCAATAAAACTTGATTCAGTGAGTAAGTGAATAAACTTACATATAAGATAACAGAGCCTCAGAACTAATTAATATTTGCACAGTTGAATAATGATTAAAAATTATTTACTTTTTGTAATTTGCTGTTCT
>NW_006356630.1:0-618 GCF_000327345.1 Myotis davidii
TTTTTTCTATGGGAAATAGGTTAATAATAAAGAAATGAAAAGATGGATTTTTTTTAGTTTCTTATTTCTATTTTCTAAAGCACATATAGAATCTCTGAGAGTAGTGTAGAAATCCTATATTACTACACATTGGAATGTAAAGTAAAGGGCATGTTTGCATCATATCAATCACATAATTCATTTTAGACAAAGAGATGATTATCATATTTTTAGACTTCAAGAATAATAATTTTAGAAATTATGATTCTGCATTTTATAAGACTGAACATTCTTTGTCATTTTCTATGCAAAAGCATAACAGTTTTAATTATTGTAAGCTCAAAAAGATCTTGTATAGATGGGATATTTTAGATCCTTAAATTAGAAGGATTTATCCTTAGAATATTTAAGTTATCTAACCAGTATTTACATCTTATGTGAATGGAAATTGCAATGTACTAAGCTAGTTTTAACTGTGAGGAATCAAAATTGTTAGAGCAGAACTGAATAGACAACTGGCCAGGACACTTTGGAAAGGGATATTCACCATCCCTTTTCTAATGGAATTGTCCCTCATTAATACTGGGATTAATTGGGTTAATTTTATTCTTCACATGTTCTAAAACAATCACATATTTT
>NW_006356631.1:0-618 GCF_000327345.1 Myotis davidii
TAAACTGCATAATTATTTTTTTACATTTATGTCTCTTTTAAATGTCAAAACAACAGCTTCTATAAAATATTTGTTTAATGATCTATAATCAAGAGGTATTTTCCTGAGATTATCATCAACTTTGTACATGTTACCTTTGTTAATAAAACACATTTTCTTGCCCTATATCATCTCAGGAACACAGAAGATAATTCACTAAATGCTTTTCTGGCTTCCTTAAACATCTTAATACCATTCATAATTAATGAAACGGAATGTAACATCTATAACTTTAAAAAGCTTCTAAGCATTTTAAACCAACGGCTAACTGCCTTGACAATGAAATTTTTTTTCCAGACTATCACATGGATTTGGCTATGGTTTGGGACAGTCCTCTTCCATTTTGGTGCCTTTGCTTGACTTCCCAAAGGGGCTAATTCCATATATTCTGTTCTTTCTTGTTCCTGAAAACGTGAACGGATATCCACTCATGCCAAACAGATCTCTAACACAATTGCTAATTTTCTTTTGAAAAGGCTTACTGAGGAGGCAAGGCGGGTAGCAATAGGAAGAGTGGAACTTCTCACCAGGACTAGAGGATTAGTTGCATTTCTACCAGTGAGCGTTAGGAAACTTTGC
>NW_006356632.1:0-618 GCF_000327345.1 Myotis davidii
GAGTCAAAAAGTTTGCCCACCCCTGGAGGAAGAAATTGGCTCATTAACAGGTGACTTATATGAAATGACAAGGGCAGTGTGAAACATTAGCACATAGGGTCGGGAGGTTCTACAGTAAGTAATGACAGAACTGTAACTGAAAGACTAAGTACCAAGTATCCAGGCAAAGGAGCATAATGGCAGCAGGAGGGAGGCCCTTCCAGGCTGTTTGACCTCCAAAGGCCCTGCACTTCTAAGCACATCAATATCATTAATTCATTTCACTATTTCCCCAAAGTCCTACTATTTAGTAAGTGGAAAAAATTTAAAACAATCATTTAACATCTAGAGAACTCAAACCCTAAATTAGCGAAAGGCTATTAATAGATGTATGCCTCATTTAGCTAACATCTTTGGAGAAAAGATACATTGCACAAGTGAAATTTCTAATAAAATGAGTACTTCCCCTTGAAATATCAACACTTTCAAAATTTAGACATATTTATTATGATATATTTTTTAAAGGTATAGCTTGATTTCTTGCCTGCTTTAGTGTGAGATAATTGAAGGCATTTTTAGCTTTTGTGGATATCCTAGGATCATAATGATGAACTCCAGTCAGTTTCCTACTCCTGGCCC
>NW_006356633.1:0-618 GCF_000327345.1 Myotis davidii
ATTTGCATATTATCCTTTTATTATATAGGAATAAAAGTTCTACGTGTGGATGTTGGAGCTACGCTGGTTTGAGCAGCCAAGGCCCAGGGCCAAGGTCGGAGTGTAGCCCAGTCTTTGAGATCCTCCTCAGGACTTCCCAAGGAAAAAAACGGGAAATATGTGTTGGATCGTGTTTAAGGAGCACCTCTCCTGGGGTTCTCACTCTTTAACTAAAAAAAATCCTTAAGCCAAAGGGCTGAGGCCCTCAGTAGGGGAGTTTAAGTATCAGCTAGGAGGTGAAAAAAGATGTGCAGCTCTCAAAGGTCCATGGTGTGGACACACATTTAGCAACAAGGAAGACCTGCCAGCCAGCACTAGTGAGAGATATAGAAATATCCCACAAAAGAAGAATAGAAAGTATGATATGGACCTATCATCATTTAAAATGATGTAGGCAAATATTTATTTACATGCAAAGTGAAAAATAATGTTAAGGGAAAAAGTAGATTGCACACATTATTTTCAATATGATCCAGTTTCTGATAAACATTATATATATTTATGACATGTACCAAAATATTGACTATCTCTGAATTATAGGATTGATTTTTCTAGTTTGCTGCCATTTCTAATTTTTTT
>NW_006356634.1:0-618 GCF_000327345.1 Myotis davidii
ACAATTGAATCTAAAAATCAAAATAAATGAATTAAAAAATCTAATGGACAGAATAAACTGGTTTATAAAATAGAATCAGAAGCATGGAAATGGAGCAGACTGACGATTCTCAGGGAGAAAGGGGGTGGGGAGGTGGGAAGGGATTGGATAAAGATCTTGTATGCATATATTCATTACCAATGCACATGGACAGTGGGGTGGTGAAGGCCTGGAGTCGGGGGGAAACCGGGTGGAGGAAAGCAATGAGGGATGGGGAGAGGGACATCTATAATAATCCCAACAATAAATGTGTTGTTTTTTGTTTTGTTTTGTTTTAAAAAAAGACCTTTCTTTTTTGAAATGGTACTGAATTAATATTCACCTGGGATAGGCTTATAAATAATTCAGTCTAGTAGTTTTTTTCCAATTTGGGATCAGGGGTCTCTAATAATTGAATAGAAGCTATCGATCTCCCCCCCAAGAAAATCCATTATGATACATATAATATCAAGGGGTTCATGGACTAGGGACTTTATGGAATCTATATTTTTTAAAAATACCAAGATCAAGTGCCTGCCTATTATAATTTTTTACAATCTATGGTTTAGATTGGCTCAGTGGATAGAGCATTGGCCTGCA
>NW_006356635.1:0-618 GCF_000327345.1 Myotis davidii
TTATATAGGATTATTGACTATGTTCCCTATGCTATATTTCATTATTTTCTATGTGGATAACAAGTTCTTCCAGCACCATTTGGTGAGTAAGTTATCTTTTTCTCACTGATCTGCAATGCCAGGTAGGTCATTATTTTTCAGGTTACATTGTATAGATGCGTCTGTTTTATTAGCTCTCTATTCTTTCCCAATGCTACCCTATGCTACTCTCTACCACATAGTTCTGATTAATATAGTGCTATCATAAGCTCCATAGCTGCCTATTTTTGTAGATAAGTCTTGTTTATGGTGATGGCTTTTTGATCTGTCAATTTAGCTGGGCTATGGTCCCTGTTATGCAATCAAACACTAACCTAGGTGTTGCTGTGGAGTAAAGCTGCAGATGTGATTAAAGCCCCTAATCAGTTGGCTTTAAGGAAGCTTAAGCTGGATTATCAGGATGGGCAGGACTGAATCTGTTGGAAGGCCTTAATATGGGACTGAGGTTTTCCCAGGAGAACAGAAATTCTCCTTGCGGATGGCAGCTTTGCCCAGTGCCTGTGGCATTGCATTGTGCTTACGATGGCTTCCTCTATGGATTTTGAATTTGTTTGGCCAGCCCCACAACTCCTTATAATA
>NW_006356636.1:0-618 GCF_000327345.1 Myotis davidii
CAATTTTTTTTACTGCTACCAAATGATAATAAAGATAATAATAGAATAGAAACCTATTAGAAAATCTGAAAATGACATTGCTGAGAGGGACAGGTATGTGATTTTGACAATATCAGGTTAGCTTTTGTTCTATTTATTTGAGGTCCAGAGAGAAAATAATGCAAAATGTATACAGTATTCAGGTAAAGTTATGGTTATGCCATTAGCTGATTTGCATGTGACTATCATTGCTCATGCTTTGGGCTTGGGCTATGGCAATTCCAACTCAATAGCTACCTGTTATACATATAGATATAGAACTTTTCCATCATCATAGAAAATTCTATTGTATGCTGTTGCTACAGAGAATGTCTCTTGTTGTTATCAAATAATCTGCTGGTTCATAGGTTGTTGGAACAAATTTAATCATTCTTGTTTCAATTTCTGTGTCACAGCCCAATACGGAAGAATGTTTGGTGCCATGGGTAATCTATGAATTGATGAAGTGGGCTTTGAGTGTATTAATATATTGTTAACTTGTTAGAATAAAAGGTAAGTTTTTAAATCATTCAAAATTGATTTCTAAAGAATCACAAAGCTGCCATTTAAATTGCCATAAATAAAATATTCCACAAATGA
>NW_006356637.1:0-618 GCF_000327345.1 Myotis davidii
TCCACTGAGCCAAACCGGTTAGGGCTGTTTTTTGTTGGGATTGGTTGTAATTCTTCACTGCCCTGTGCTGGTATAACACACCCACACCCTTGCAAGAACCTCATAGAGGCAGAGTAGATTTTCCCATCCCGAAGACCTTAAGGCTGACCATGTGACTGTCATTGACCAATGGCAAGCAGATAGAAGTGACAGAAATGACAGTGTGCCAGTTCTCAGCCTAGGCCACAAGAAACTGCAGATTTCCACTTGTCCTCTGCCCTTCTGCTATCCCCACGAGGAAAGTCTCCCCTGGCTCCTGCCGCCCTTTATCCGGGCCCCAGAGAGAACACCTGGGGGGCAGAGTTGCTCCAGTTGACTTGCAGACCCCTGAGTGAATAAATGATGGCTGTTGTAATTCTCTGAATTTGGGGGGTGGTTTGTTACACACATTTCAAGGCAATAGCTGACTGATACAAGTACTTAGTAGAAATTCTGTAGGTAGTAGGCGATGAATAAATGGCACCATCTCTCTGGCATGTTTACTTCCTACAAATATACTGGGCATTCATGTTTTTACCAAGCATTGTAATATGGTGATGGGGATACAAATAATAACAGAAATCAATACAATACTTAGAA
>NW_006356638.1:0-618 GCF_000327345.1 Myotis davidii
AGGAAATCTCTCAGCCTACTGCAGTGGTGACTTCTCTAACTGCATGAATATCTAATGAACAGGTATACACAATACTTGTCATTTCTATGGAGCTTTTCATGCAAGCATCTCACCATCATTTAAAGAAATTCACGGCAACAATTATCAGAATTCTGGGAAGCATCAGCTCATTGCCCAGAGAGGGTGGAGACTCAGCAGCTCAGTTTTTAACATCATCGTGTCCAAGAGCAGTGGTATATTCCACCAACCTGAAGACAGGACTTTAGAAATAAGGGGATGTTTATTTGAGCATCTTCTGTACGTACATATGAGGTGTCCTAAACAATGAAGTGCAACAACTCCCTAAGAAAGTGAGCGTGTAGTTGGAGATGGGTCCTGTTAATTATATGAGAGAAGTCGGCAGAGACAAAGAGAGAGTATCAGTGAGAGATCAAAATAAAGCACTTTCAAGAAAGCAGGACAAAATGAAGAATAATTTGTGGTCAGATTCCCAGTGTCAGTTGCAGCTCTGAAATGAGAACTGAGACCATTAGATTAGTATCAGAGCAATTCACTGGGGATGTAAGCGGGGGTCCTCTCGGGCACCCAGCAGCATCAGTATCACCTGGGAACTTGTTA
>NW_006356639.1:0-618 GCF_000327345.1 Myotis davidii
AGAGATACATTGATTGGTTGCCTCCCGCACCAGGTACGTGCCCTTGATGGGGAATCCAACCCTTGACCCTTCGGTGTGTAGGCCGATGCTCTAACCACTTAGCAAACCAGCCAGGGTGTGATCACCTTCCTTTTGATGGGGATGCCTGAAAATATGTCATTGAAGTTTTCCATGAGTATTTTTTATCTGTAGTGATTTTTTTATTTTCCTGCATGGATAATTTTTCTTCAGAATTTCACATTGAAATTAATATCATGTAGAAATTAATTTGATTGTTATCAAATGATATTATTTTTATCATTTTTTACCCTTGATAGTTCTAGAATTCTTTGATTATTCCAGACATATAAAGAGAAAGCAAGTATTTTATTGTTTAATTTCTAATTATTATCTTTTATTTCTTCTTCATACAATACTGTGATGGTATAAGTCACCTTTTTAAAATCTTATTCTTAAGAACAATTTCTCTAATCATTTCACACTAAGTCTAATGGTATATCTTTCCTTTATATCCTGTTTTATTACAGAGAAATTTGAAACTATAATAAAGGGGAGTGGTTTCTCTGGTATTTATTGTAAACCTAAAGGCCCAGTGCACAAATTTGTGCACCGGTGGGG
>NW_006356640.1:0-618 GCF_000327345.1 Myotis davidii
ACTGGTTAGGGCAGAGAAAATATTTTTGATTGCTAACATATTATATTCCTAAAAATTCAAAATTGAGATATCAGAGACATTTCCAATGTCTGAAAAATTTTGTGACACAGTTTTAAACATTCTATTTAGGGGAAACAGTGCCTGAACTATTTTTCCTGACCAATCATCTAATATTTCATGCATTTGAATCAGTCTCATAAATAAGAAATTGAAAATGATACTTCGACTATTGTAGAAATTCAAGTTGTGTTGCTATAAAATTTTCTTTAAACTTTCAACTCTTAGCAATACAACTGTGATTTACTTGGATCGGAACTTTTTAGAGCCTTCAGTTCAATATAGTCAAATATAATATCACTGAGGAAATTAAAATAGCTACCACCTCATTACACAAATCAAACTATCAGGTCTTAGAGTCAAACTCGGTTTTCTTAACGCTTAGTGTGGATTAATAGATTAATGCCTTGTTAGCGTTGACTGAACTCTTTGGCATAGAATTATATCTACACACTCAGGTAATTGATATAAATGCTTAAACAAATCTCTTTACCTGAGACAGTTATCTAATTACATCAAGTGTCTGGCTTCATCCTTCTTCTGTATGAGGCCGGTTGACTT
>NW_006356641.1:0-618 GCF_000327345.1 Myotis davidii
CGAATTCGTGCACCAGGCCTCTAGTTTTAAATATTTTTATGTCAATAGAGCCTGTACAATAGGCAAAACTGGAACAGCTAAAGTCCCTGAAGGCTGGTTTAATGGGTTAGTCATCTCATAGTTCTTCTCTAAACTGAGCCAAGTCATTAAACTCTCTGAGTTCTAATTCTAGCACTTACTGAATGGGGTTACTATTACTTTATAGCCTTCTTGAGAGGATTAAATGAGGTTATCTATGTAAAAATACCTGATACATGACGAATGTTTCAGGCATACGATGATAGGTGATGACTTTACTCCAATGTTAAAAAAAAGATACACAGTTAATAGGGAATTATTACCTTATCTCTGTTCATTTTACTATGATCAAGGAGAGCCTTCTCACTGAGAAAACATGGTATAAGGAGCATTCACTACTGGGTCAATTGACAAAATGTAGGCACAGATAGTAAATTAGATAAAGTTGTTGGATCAATGTTAAATTTACTAAGGTTGGGAACTAGTATACATTGAGTGTGTAACAGATTATACTTATTATTTGGAAATACACACGAAAGTATTTAAGGTAAAGGACCATAAAGTAAACAATTTACTCTCAAATGGTTCAGGAAAAAAAAA
>NW_006356642.1:0-618 GCF_000327345.1 Myotis davidii
TGATTCTAGGTCATGGACAAACAAGGTTAAAATTTGTTAGAGGAATATTTGACTGAAGTTCTGTTCATAAGGCCCAAACACATCTTGCTTTTGAGAAAAGATCTGACATATTCTGATTTCAAGTTACTGTTTCCTGGTAATTGACATATTTCAATTGCAAGTCTTGAAGCCATCTGAAAAGTTTCCTCTTGATTTTCTCTTCGGAGTTTTGTGCTTTTTCAGATCTGTATTCAATGTCATCAATTTCACCCTCTTAGTATGACTAAGCAGTCTCTATCCTTGATTAAGATGAGAGTCTGTGTGAGCAAGTATTAGCACACAGTGTAATGACTGGATAATTTGATGATGAAGTAGGCTGTCTATGGATTATTCCAATGACTGGTCTAGGTGTTTGAAGAACCTAATTGCCTTTGCATAGCTCATAATCCTGTTAGGTACTTTTGTTTGTTTATTTGTTTTTAACTGAATTTAGAAGGAGGCATTAATCTGTTCTCTGTGGGCAGTAGTTGAATCATTCATTAGTTCACCATCAGCTCCTGCTCTTAATTTGTGACCATATATTGTGCAAGTTCAGAATGAGTTCATGTGAATTCCACACTCTATTTCAGCGGTTCTCAA
>NW_006356643.1:0-618 GCF_000327345.1 Myotis davidii
GCCCCTGAGCCACATGGAGTCTAATAGCAGAGTCGCTGTGCTATCAGCTCCCACGCCCCGGCTCCCACACCTGCTGCCTCCTGCTCCTCCTCTCCTATCGGCCTCATCTGGCTCCTGGGAAGCCAGGCCTGGTGCCGGCCAGGTCCCTGACCATCAGTGGCAGTTTGTGGGACCCAGTGGCCATAGGCCTCTCCTAGACCTCTGTGGCCAGACCTGGCGGCCCTGCCTGACTGTCTGGCAATCTCATCCATGTAGAAACTTGGCTGCCTATGGCCGGAACACAGTAAGGGGAGCAGACACCCAGGTGGAGAAGACAGAACCTCCCCTGGTGTCACCTGGGCTTAGGGAGGAGACAGCCCTGAGCTGAGCAACACCCGGGCTCAGATTCCTCTTCTCTGGGCCTCTGGTCTCCCATCCAGTCTGTAGTGATGGTGTCAGAAAAACAGGGGCCTCCCAGCTCTGGCCCTGTGGCTCTGTGGGTCAGACCTTCTCCCAAAACAGTCCATTCTCTCCAAGCACAGGTGTGATTGGCTGCACCTCAGGCACTGCAGGTCGGCCCAGCCCCTGCTGAGGGAGCAAAGAGGCAGGACCAGCCCTGCTTGTTCCCAGAATCCTTTT
>NW_006356644.1:0-618 GCF_000327345.1 Myotis davidii
TTGCCCATTTTTTGATTGGATTGTTTATCTTCAGATGGAAGGAATTTGGAAGTCATCACTCCATGCTAACAACCGGGTAAAATCTTCAACAACTCTTCTTAGGTCCATCAGAGAAGTGAGGTCATAGGGAAACGATTACCCCCAAATTGGAGTGGCAACCAGGCAGATACAGATAGTCACAACCTATCAAAGCAGAAATCATGAGCACAAACCTCCATGGGAAACAGTACTTGGTTAGGGAAACTTGAAGTGTAACTGATGAATTGCTGAAGAACTCAGAGTGGACAAGCCTGAGAGATAAAGTCCAGGGGACATAGGGCAGGGAGGTGAGGGACACACATTCAAGAGTTTTACCTTTGGGAGCTGGACAGGTCCTCAATGAAGATCAGATCAAACTCCCCTGTGTTTTCAGCAGGGGGAGGAGAAAAGGAATCATTTTTATATACACCAGAGCATTCTATGCTACTTTAACAAGACCTACCTTCAAGAGAAACTATTTTGCCAGAGCTTCACCTATTGTAGTTTTATCAGAACCTATGCAACCAGGGATAAAGGAAACACCCAACTCCAGCCCCATCTAGACTTCCAAGTGAGAGAAGTGAGATGTATACCTCGAAC
>NW_006356645.1:0-618 GCF_000327345.1 Myotis davidii
CTTTATCAGCATCTATGTCTACTACAGATCAGTCAGATGAGAGTTCGAAAGTCAAAGCATGACAAATTTTATCAGTAATGTTTTGGGGTGAAAGAAATAAGAACATATGTTAGCTAAAAATATACCTAATATATCCTATCATTTTTTTTTCTGGAATACTTTTAGAATTTTTACTGTACATTGAAATTTAGGTCATACTCGCTGTGAATATGGAAACTTACTTTCAAAACTGAGTATACATTTTATATATCACAGCCTGTACTGCCTTAATTATGCTGTTAGAACCAGAAAGTATATTCATACTTGCAGATGAGATTGCTTCCACCCTTTGGACATTATTTATGCACATTAAATGTCAACATGAAAATGACAGATGATTTCTGCATTCAATTAGAAGAACAATATGCGGTGTCTCAAAAATCATAGAGATTAAAGTCAGCAGAGTTTCGGCTCCAGACAAAAAGAGTTTCAAATTCCACTCAGTTCTTTTAAAAAAATTGCTATTTTGAAGAAAATGCTTTCACCTTTTTCCAGGGTTTATAGGCTTCAGCAATACAAATGAACTTGTACTGATTAAGTCAACAATTAAAATGGAAGCGATTTTCTTAAACAGTACAC
>NW_006356646.1:0-618 GCF_000327345.1 Myotis davidii
AAAAAGAATATGTATTCTCCTCTATTTTGATAGAATAGTTTATGTTAACTAGATCTAAATGATGAGTAATGATCCTTAAATCAACTTTATTCCTGATTTTTCTGCCTGCTTAATCTATTGAATCCTGAGAGAGGCATGTTAAAGTTTCCAATGAAAAAAAGAGGATTTTTCTATTTCTCCTTTAAGTCTTGCTATATTTTAATGTAATTTGACACTCTGCTATTAAGTGCATACACATTTAGGATTATTTTGCCTTCTCAGTATGTTGACCTGTTTATTGTTAGGTAATGTCCTTTTCATCCCTGATAACTTTCCTTGTTCTGAAGTCTACTTTCTCTTAAATTAATACAGTTATTCCGGTTTTCTTTTAATTTGTGTAAGGGTTGTATACATTTTTCCATACTTTTATTTATTTGAATTTTATATTAAAAACAGGTTTTTGTAGACAACATATTGGGTCTTGTTCTGTTTTGTTTTCTTTCTTTTTTATCCTCTCTAATAATTTATGTCTTTTAATTGATGTATTTATTCCATTCACATTTAAAATGGTTATTGAGATAGTTGGGCTAGCATCAACTGTATAGTTAGCAGTTTTCTATTTGTTGCATTTATTCTTTC
>NW_006356647.1:0-618 GCF_000327345.1 Myotis davidii
ATTAAAATACATTTCATTTTCAAAATGTAACAGCTATTAGCTTTGGGAGTCTGACATTTTTTGGGACAGCTTGTATATTAATTTTATTTCCATTAATATATTCATGTCTCTAATCACTAATATATAATATATTTACCAGGCATAATTTGGATTGATTTGGGAAATATGGGAAAAGTAGCCAAAATTGAAAGGAAAAATGGAAGTATGAAGGTGACTAGAAAGGATTGTGTTTATAACAACTGATATTTATTGGCGTTTATTGAGCATTTTCCTGTATGTCAGTCATAAATTTAGCATATGTGACTTAATATAATTCTCCAAAACAACTTTATGACATAAGTGCTATTATTGCTCCATTTTACAAATTAGGAAATTGAGAGATAAAGAAATTAAGCAACCTGTCCAAGGCCACAAAGCAGGAAAGGAGTGGAGAGCGGTGAACCTAGAATGTCTAATTCTAGAGCTGTACTTCTAGCCACCATATCGTACTTCTTTCAGTGTGTGTGATAAATGTTTGGAAAGAAGAAATTAATTGAGATAGGATACAGAAAAACAGAAAAAAGGGAAATGTATACAAAAAATGGTATAGCCCTAGCCGGTTTGGCTCAGGGGATAGAG
>NW_006356648.1:0-618 GCF_000327345.1 Myotis davidii
TTGAATGAACAAAATAAAATGCAGGCCTCACTGTGTTCTTAAACCCCTGCTCCTAAGTACAAAAATAGCTTTGACAATCTAACTGTGGTGATTGGCTGTGTTTTAAATACCTTTGGGTAGAAACAAATAAAATAACTACAGCAGTGATACCCGTGTGTCCCATGAAAATCATTTGGACTTATTTTGCAACAGTAAATTGATTAGAAGATCATCTGCTTCCTGCCTAATAGCCACCGAAACCGTATTTGCATCACTCTTTTATTTAGAACTGTCAGGGGTTTTTTTCTCTTTTGCAATATTGTTGATTTAATTTCTACCTTTCCAGGGGAAATATTGTGATAAGCTAATCACTTGGAGATGCACTAAGAAATTTTCAAAGGAAACATTCTAATTTTAATTTTGTGTTAAATCTGTAATTGTGTGGCTTTTATTTACTTAAACGCTCTAGAAATAGAGTCCTATCAGTATCAAATTTAGACTCACTACTTGCTTTGCTTTTACCTTATGATCAGCATCATAAACTCACACTCCTGTCCACTCTTCCCTCATTGCTATAATGGCAATACAATTTACTTTCTATAAGTCTATTTGCATTGTGTGTGTGTGTGTGTGTGTGTG
>NW_006356649.1:0-618 GCF_000327345.1 Myotis davidii
ACAGCAATATAGAGAGACCCCATCCTTCCTGGGGGAGCCGATGTAATCATGAGGCTTCCCATGTAATTAGGAAAAAAGTATGGTGCCACGAAAGCCTAAGAAAATCTTCAGCTGAGGGATCAAGTCCAAAGGCCACAATAATTTGTGTTTGAGACTGAGTCAGTCCCTAAACTCCACTGAGACTCAGTTTTTAATCTATTAAATGGAAGACATAATAACAAATTCACATGAATGCTCTAGGAAAAGACAGGAAGTGTAAGAGAGCATTTGTACACTATAAAGTGACTAAAAATAGATGTGGCTTTGATTTTCTGGCGGTGGTAAACCAGTAGGGAAGATATTTAATTACATGTCCCTCAAAACATTCTTTAGACGCGCCTGCTCCACCTCGCTAAGCATAGGAGTGCCAACAAGTTTGTAGGACAGAACAGGGATCGTTTTCAAAATCATCCCCCCTTTCGATCATTGGCCCACTCACCACAGAAGGAGGAGAGTCAGTGTCAGGCACAGGAGCTTCCATTCTGTCCGTGGTCCAAAAACAGCTGGACAGGTCACCTTTGAACGTACTGGTATCTCAGCCTGTTGTCTGTCTCTGCCTCTGGGATCACATTTGTTTGG
>NW_006356650.1:0-618 GCF_000327345.1 Myotis davidii
GTGCACAAATGTCGTGCACTGGGCCTCTAGTTGAAATATAAAAATGTAGCACAAGCTTAAATATCATAAAATTAAATAGTTTCAAAGAATATGTTTTATGGCTTATTTTATATAATATACATACATTAAATGCATTTTTTCAAAATCTTGGGGCTGTAGATTTAGCTTATTCAACTTATAGAACATGTCATTTGGGTAATGAGGCATCACTGTTAAACTAATCAGCCCAATCAAGGTTACTTTTAATCAGAAAAGGTATGATTTTATTTTAAAATTGATATAATCATACCTCTGCCTAACCCTCTTCTCACCTCTGTATTCTAAGGCATTATAATTTATTAATAGATGGATGATTGATTAATAAGTAAGTAGGTGGGTGAATAGATGGCTAAAACAAGACATGGATGAATAGATAGATACTTGCCTTGAGTATGTCTTCTGGATGAAGCAAGTTCCCCTGCTTTCTTTCAGAAGTTTTTTGCCTTTACTTTCAGGAGACTTCCCCTCAGATAAGTTTCACTACATTTGTTCTTTTTGACCTCCCAAAGTTTATTACACCTTTGGGCAATGTAGCAAAATACCATTTACGATAGGAGGGAGTATGTCATATATATATAT
>NW_006356651.1:0-618 GCF_000327345.1 Myotis davidii
CAGTGAGCATGAGAGATCACCAGCATAAAACATGAGCATAGCGACATTGAAAACACTTCAAAACAAAAATTGAGTAACATCTTCTGAAAACTAGTGCCAGGAATTCTAAAAATGTTATATATGTAGATTTAAGGTAGATTGTTGAAACACACCAGCATGGTCTTCAGTATTTCACAAAACGTGACGCACTCTTTTCTTCCATGCCACTGACTGCAGACATTGGAATAGCTCACATTTTTGTTACAGATATCCTGCCATCTCCTGTGAATTTAGAGGCCGTCTCTCTTGGCCCTCTGGCCTCTATCTTGGTTTCATTTTCATCCAGTTCAATGGCAATGAACTCAACCAATAAGTAAACATTCTTTTATGTTTATAAGAGTTTCACAAATGCAGACATGATAGATAGCTCACTATCTACATACAGCTCACTACCATAAAAGGATACCATAACCGATATTATAGCTATGTCAATGATCTCTCAGTAAACTTTCTGTCCAATTTCAAAAAATCAGATGCCAATTGTTAAGGACAAGTAGAAGAATATGTTGAAAATCAAATTGAAGGAGAAGAAAATATGTTACATGTGATTTATCTTTCTCTGACTGGCTTATTTTGCTT
>NW_006356652.1:0-618 GCF_000327345.1 Myotis davidii
TTTTTACACACGTTTATATACACAGACACACAAAGAAAAAGGCACATTATCAATATCAGGAAAGAAAGGGGATATTATTACAGATTCTACTGACATTAATGGGTGTTATGGACTGAATGTTTGTGTCACTCCAAAATATGTTGGAATCCTAAGACCCCAATGGGATGGCATTGGGAGCTGGGGCCTTTGGGATTAATTAGGTCATGAGGGTGGAGACCTCATGAATGGAATTAATGCCCTGTGAAGGGATCCCAGAGAGCAAATATCATACCTAATAGTGAAAACAATAACTAAGTTACAGGTCTTACAGTTCTCTATTTCAAACTTATACAGAGGTAAGATAATCAAGACAGTGTGGTACTGACCTAAAGATAGACATATAGGTGAATGGAATATAATTTAGAGTCCAAAAACCCATATGTCCATGGTCAATTGATTTTTCCTGAGAGGGGTGAATGGAAAGGGACGGCTAATGGATATAGGGTTCCTTTTGGGGGTGATGATTTTGGTGTTGATTCCACAACTCTGAATATACTAAAAGTCACTGAATTGTATACTTTAAGTGGGTGGATTTTATGGTATGTGTATTTAATCTCAATAAAGGTCTTTTTAAAAAAA
>NW_006356653.1:0-618 GCF_000327345.1 Myotis davidii
ACACCTCAAATTAGGAATATTCTTCAAAACTACTCATATCTACCCTTTAGAAATGGTAACATCATGAATAACTGGAAGGCTTTCTGTTCAAGATTAAAGGAGTACATATAGAGAAAAGGCAATTAAATGCAATAGATGATGTTGGATTGGATTTTTAATCAGAACAAAAAGTGGAAATTTTACTAAAGAGAACATTATTGGTCAGCAGGCAAAATTTGAGTAAAAATGATGTATTGTGTCAGTATTTAAAGTATTGATTTTGATATGTATATTGTGGTTATACAAGAAAATGTTTTGCAATTAGGAGATGCAGCCTGAGGTATTAGTTGTAAAGGGTCATGATGTTTGCAGTTTACTGTCAAGAGGTGCAGACAGTTCTAGAAATAGCCTGAGGGATAAGGTAGACAACTGGTGAATCTAGGTGAAGGGTATGGGCATTTATTCTATTCTTACAACTTTCCTGTAAGTTTCAAATTATTCAAAATCGTTATTTAAAAATAAAGACATGACAAATCATTTTTGTTAGGGCTTTATCGGTGGCTTACCATGTGGACTTTGAGCCTTCTTCATCTGTGAAATAAAAATAATCTGCCCTGCCTGGTCAGCATGACTCCGTGG
>NW_006356654.1:0-618 GCF_000327345.1 Myotis davidii
AAAAAAAAAAGAGAGAGAGAGATTTGAATACCCGGCTAATTTTGCAGTAAAATGATATGTTGGAGAAAGTCCTGGGATTTTTTCTGACATTATTACTGAATCTAATGGGATTCTACTTTTGCCCACAGTCTCAGGTGAAATTAGTTTTCCTGTTCATTTTTGCTGCCGTTTCTACCATAGGTACAAAAAAGATGTCCTTTCATATCTGCAAGGAAAGAGAATGAATTTTGTTTGTCACATTCCTGATTAGGCTTTTAAAGACAGGGAGAAAATATGCCTGCTTGTTGAATCCCATTTTCTTGTCATTTTATACTACAGTTTGTCTCAGGACAACTTAACTATCCTTGCTTAATGTTGTCATATTTTCCTCCTTGTGGGTGTTCAAGGCAACAAGAGGTTCTTATCGTATTTCATGAGGAAATGCAGTGTATTATTAATCATGATTATTTTGTTCACACATGAACATGTCTCAGCAGAGCTTGGATTGCACCGAGGATAACTCTTTCTAGGTGAAGGGGTATGTTCAGGTCATCTCAGAGATTGGTTTTGACTTTAACATGATGGTACATTTCTTTTCAGAAAGCTGCTGCCCTGTGTTAGGGTTAATGGTACTCTTTT
>NW_006356655.1:0-618 GCF_000327345.1 Myotis davidii
TTTTTTTTTAATGAGAAAATTGATGTTCAAAGCGGTTACATGACAAATACAACACTTTGCTGCACCCTCTGGAGATGTCTTACACAGTATTTGCTTATATTGGGCACATTTTAGTTCATCATTGATCTTCTGATAATAAAATATAAACATTGTAATCTATGTGTGCAGTCTGTGGTGGTCACTGTTTTATCCGTAGATAAACTAACCTTTGAGTAGATTTAAAACTTGGCTTGAAATTATATTTTCAAAATCTATACTGGTCTTCGTTGGTTTGCTTGATTTAACACTCAACCTTGTTAGCTTACTCTTTTCCATTGTGACTGTACAGAGAACCTTGCAGGGGAAGTAATAATCTGAGGCACTGTTTGCCATTCATAAAACATTTTTATGAGTCCAAAGTGTTATATTCAACTGTATGTAGTGATGCACAAATACAGCATGGTAATATAGTACCCTTTAACATTATGCTTCCAGTCTCCAAACAGGCAAATATTCTTGGGATTTTAAGAATTTCTGAATGCTATTGCCTTTTATGAGGTGCATGCATAACTAGTGTCAAGGTGTTGTGGGTGGCAAAAACAGCACCAGGTGTTAGACACATGGGATCAGACCGGGACC
>NW_006356656.1:0-618 GCF_000327345.1 Myotis davidii
TCCACTGAGCCAAACCGGTTTCGGCATCTTTTGTGACTTTTTTGAAAGAGTCCTGGGATTGATCCGATGAGGTTAACTTTTGTTTTGGAGATCAAGGTCGTGGATAATGTCTAGTCACTCCTGGAGAATAGGAGTGTTATAAGCCATCAAGTAGTTGGCGAGATCTGCTTTAAAACGTGTTGTTGATTCTCCAGATCTATGGGTTCCATGGGTAATTCATGGGTACAAGGGGCTCAGTCATATTCCTTGCCTTTTCTGGTTCCAGTCAGCATGGATGAGGTTGGAGGTGTGTATGACAGCTAACGGGACTTCTTTCTACAGCAGTAGCATCATTTTCATGTGGTGTGTTCCAAATGGAGTTCCAGCTTCGCCTGGCAGAGAGTAATGTTTTCATAAGGCTCTGTCTCAGCAGGTAAGTGAGCCTCAGCTTCTTGTGTATCACTATGCAGGAGCAGGACTGGTTTCTTCCTGAACTCTGGTGGATACTGCTTTATGAGCTAGTCCATATCAAAGCAATAGTTATATTGTGCTGAAGATACAAGTGTCACAAATAGAGAAGATAAAATATCTCTGAACCCAGCAGGAGTGGCTCTGTGATTGAGCCTTGACCTATGAACC
>NW_006356657.1:0-618 GCF_000327345.1 Myotis davidii
GGCAAAGGATTTCAATAGACATTTCTCCAAAGAAAATATACAGATAGCTAATAAGCATATGACAAGATGCATAACATCTTTAGCCATCAGAAATGTAAATCAAAATCATAATGATATACACTTCACACTCACTAGAGTAGCTATGATACAAAAGACAGACATTAGCAAGTGTGGATGAGGGTGTGGAAAGAGCAGAACCCTCACACACTGCTGGTGGGAAGGTAAAAAGGTGCAGCTCATTTGGAAAATAGTCTAGTAGTTCCTCTGAAGGTTAAACAGAGCAGTGCTATATGACAGAACAATTTTACTTCTACATGTGAAATGAAAGAATTTCTCTACTTGTAGTGGCATTATTCATAATAAAAAGTGGAAACAGTGCAAATACACACAAACTGATGAGTGGATAAGCAAAATGTGGAATGCCAATTCACTGGAATATTTTTCAGCCACAACAAGGAAAGAAGTACGGACACATGCTACCATATGGATGAACCCTGAAAACATTAAGCATGTGAAAGAGGACAGACACAAAAGGTCACATATTCTATGACTCCATTATATGAAATGCCCTGAATAGGCAAATCTACAGAGACAGAAAGCAGATTAGTGGTTGCCAGG
>NW_006356658.1:0-618 GCF_000327345.1 Myotis davidii
TTTGATAGAATCTCTGGGGGAAGAAAAAAAAAGTCTATCAAAGAAATCTTAGGATGTGGACTGGATAGTAGATGATATGGCAGAGTTGTTAATTTTCTTAGACAGGATCATAGTGCAGTTATGTAGACGAATGTCCTTATTTAGAAAAGACATATGCTGAAAGAGAACTGCAACTTCCCTTCAAATGGTTTGCTAAAAATATGTATGTGCTTTTATGCACAAATGAAGAAAAAATAAGTAAATATGGCAGAATATTAACATGTAGAAGATACATGTGTTTATTACATTAATCTTTGGACTTTTTGTTTGAAAAATTTCATAATATGAAGTTTAAAAAAATAAAATGCGACATACCCAGTGCATCCCCTAGAACTGCCCTTAAACTCACTACGCTCCAAATTCTTGATTTGTGTGTCCACGGGCCCCGCTAGAGTGGGGCAGACCTGCTCCAGGGCCAAGTGGCATCTGGCTCACTGCTGATTCTCAACCAATGTCTGCTACATGAATGAGAGAGCAAATGAATGAATGCTACAGATGGCCACTGTCTCCTAAGAAACTCTAGTTTATGAAGATGTAACACATCTTGTTTGGGCCTTTACAAATGAGTTTTTGAGCTAA
>NW_006356659.1:0-618 GCF_000327345.1 Myotis davidii
GCTGTGTTGGTACTAATGGCTGTGTTGGTACTAGTGGCTGAATGGGTTCTGGTAGATTCAAATAGGGTGGGGCACAATCCGAGGCCAAAGCTATTGTAATCACCTTTTACCCAGCATGAATCTTTCCTGGTAGACTCTCTGTATCAATTTATGGAGATTCTCCAAGGGCAGAAATTCCAGGCTGGGAAGAAAGTTAAGGAGTGGTATTTATGATGCTTTTTTAATGTCAGCTAGAAATTAGTATGCTGGGATTCTCAATGGCACAAAGAGGTGTGTTACTTTATGACAGTACTGTTTGACTTTGCAATTGAAACCCTCAAGGAGAAAAACATCTTAACATGGCTTTTCAAATATCTGACCTAGTTATATATTTGGAAAATACTTTAAAAATGTCAGAAAATCAGCAATCTAACTTCTTCCTTATGGTGTTTTTAACCTTGTATAAGAATGCTTCTTTACTATGCATGGGATGACCAAAAAGGTTATTTGCATTTTTAATCTGCAAATATTTGATCGGGCAGGCAACATGTTTGTTTGACACACATCTTAGGAGATGATGTAAAAATCCATTTCACCAGGCAACAGAGAAATTTAAAGGGTTATTATACAGGGTACAGC
>NW_006356660.1:0-618 GCF_000327345.1 Myotis davidii
ATCAAAGGCACACTTTAGACAGTATTTTAATATTAGCTTCATTTTACCATGTTGCCGAGGACTGCAGGGAGGCCTGAATACGGGATTTAATGCTTTTCTCAGAGTGAGTGCACCTTTTTGCTGTTGGGGCCACCTCTGCTTGTGCAGAGGGCCCTTGCTCCTAAAAAGCTCTGGGGAGATTGAATGATCATTAAACTATATGAGGAAGATCATTGTTTAATGAAACCCTGCAGGAAATCCCCTTGATAGAATGAATACACATTTAAAATATGACTTTATGTAATTCACCTCTTAGATGATTTCTTTTGAGAGCTTGGATTTTGGTATATCAAGTTGTGTCACATTAAAATGACTGTCAGACCTAAACCTTGGCAAGGTAGCTGTAAGACTGGAGGCTAATTCAAAGATCACTCCATAGTCTTCCTTGGTGTCCAATACTTAGGGCTTGGTGATTGCAATAGTAAGAATTTATGGTTCGAACGTATTGTAGTTCACGGGTGGTACATCTTTTTATGGATCATTTGAACCCAACAGAAGAGTTTAGACAGATTATATCATCCATGCTACTCTGTTACTTGAAAACAAGTGTTTGGTCTGCTCCAGACACCACTGGAAACT
>NW_006356661.1:0-618 GCF_000327345.1 Myotis davidii
TGTCTATTCACCCGCTCACCACATACATCGCATCCGCAGGGTTTTACCATGACTCTTTTTGGTTAGATACCTTCCTGAAAATTTGCTCATGTTATTCCCTGGCATGTCTTAATTTTTTCGTTTTACTCATTAGACTTTACTCTTTTGGACCATATACTTGTCTGTTCACCAGGCATCATCATTTAAATATGATTCCAGCATTCACTGGGTATCTGAATGTACCTGTATTTGGTATTTTGGTACAGTGGTTAGTATTTTGAAGACTGACTAAACTTTAGACTTTGATTAAGTAAAACAATTGCAATGGGAGTAAGTTCTGATGCACTTGAAAAACCCAACCACAAATTACTCAAAGATAAAATGATGTTGAGGTTTCCCACAGATTTCTTTTGCATGGGAAAGCAAGTGTCAACTGTACTAACATCACATACTGTTTAATCCTTAAACTATTTTCCTGCTAGTTTTCTGTGTGATGTATAAAATGACGATCTCATGGATGGCAGAAAGCTGTCCTCCATAGGTCAGCCCTCTTTTTCATATTTGTGCTATGAATTGTTACCCTAGAGATTAACAAGTCAAGCAATCATTTTCTTTTAAAAAATATTTTTATTGATTTCA
>NW_006356662.1:0-618 GCF_000327345.1 Myotis davidii
AGCCAAGGTTGAGAACCACTGCTCTATACAGTGTGACTTTCTGCTGCGTCCGGGTTTGCCTCCCAGAGCTTTGGGGCCATTAATCGAAAGACAGGCTTAGAAGATGCCTTGCCACTGACGGTGGGGAGCTCGCAGGTAACAGCTTCTGACAGGAGCCCTGGCTGACACTGGAATCTCACCTCCAGGACTCCCACCCCTGATGGGACCTCCAGCGCTGCCAGAGCCCCAGTGCCCAGGCTGCATCCTGAGTCCTCGCTCTGGTTGGGGCAGGACACAGTGGCAGCCAGCTTCCCTCCGTGTGGCAGCTCAGGGAACGGACCAACACACACAGATGCGTGTGGGCTCGTGGGCTCTCGGTGGTAACTGTCCACTGCTTCCTCCTGCCCGAGGAGTCTCAGCAGCTCAGTCTCAGGGCTGCTTAGATTTCCTCGGAGTGTGCCGGACACGTTTCTCTTTGACAAACGGGTTTTCAAGATGTGATAAAAGTGTCAATAAACGGAACAAATTTAACAGGAACTAAATACATGCTCTGTACTTCGACCTGCTGATCGCCAGCTTATAAGACTCAGGTCCAGGCACCGTAACCATGTCAGGAAGCCTAACAGGACTGAGGAGAGA
>NW_006356663.1:0-618 GCF_000327345.1 Myotis davidii
TTTTGCATAAAATCATATCACAGGAAGCTGTAGACTTAACTTGAGAAGCTAAACTGCATTCACCCTAGTATTCCTGTTGATATTTCTGGGCATGTCGGGTATAGCAGAGGTTTTATTTGTACCAAGGGGCATGATAACAGCCATCGGAGTGGGGCAAAGAGAGGCAAGGCTCATAAGATTGGTTCAAAGACTCTGTTTCAAGGTCATTGTCAGTGGAAGGGATGATTAAGCCCCAAACAGCATCTGTCCTTGTGATTGTCTTCTAGCCCACCTGAGCTGAGGGAACAGGACTTGCATATGGTGGAGAAAAACAAAGTATAAGGCAGATCTGTCTACAAACAGGTTACATAGTTGGACACAGTAGACCAACCTATAACTGGATCAGAGAAGGTGTGACACTGGATGCTAGAGGAATTAAGGAGAAAAGCATATGGAAACAAAAAGTCCTAGTTCATGACCACCCAGGACTTTCAGAGCCACTTGGAAAGAATTTATTATGGGTTGAATTGTGTTCCCCAGAAAGAGATGTTGGAGTACTAACCCCTAGTACCTCAGAATGTGACCTTTGTGGAAATAGGGTCATTGCAGATGCAATCAAGTTAAGATGTGGTCCTTAGG
>NW_006356664.1:0-618 GCF_000327345.1 Myotis davidii
CCTGCTGAATAATTCCCTTAAGAGCAAAATATTCATGGACAATTTTTGTAAAGATTAGAAAGACACTTCCTTAACATTACTTAAAAAATTCTTGTTTTAAAATATAAACTTGCAAAGAAATGTTTTGGTATGCAAGAGAATGACTACAAAACAAGGTAATTGCCCTCTTTATTGCTGTCTCTGGATAGCTGCCCAGAGAGGAATACATTACATTGCACAGGGCCAAAGCTTCAAATCAATTTACAGTTCTGGTGGTCTGGATGGCACAATAGATTTCCCACTTGCTACTAGATCTGTGCAAGCCAGATGGTCTTAATTTAAAGCCAGACTTTACTGAAAATCATTCTAATAGACTAACTCCTGGGATCTCAAGTGAAATGAATTTAGAAGTCATAGATAACATGTTTTGTAAAGGACTATGATAATTAAACATCTAATAAAAATGCAATACAACCTACTGTTTTCTGTAGTCTGTGAAAGAAAGATGTGTTTATTTAGGTCTTTCAGTAAATAGTACTTTGGTCATCGCTCTTAATTTTGAGATCTTTATTGGGCATCATGGAAATCTATAACTGCAATAAATAGTACCTGCATCTGCAAAGGTGTGTTTCCAAGGCT
>NW_006356665.1:0-618 GCF_000327345.1 Myotis davidii
TTTGCATATTAGGGTTTTATTATATTGGATAGTATGTTATGACCATGCAGTTCTTAACCAAAAAATGCAAGGTTGAAAAATCTTTTAAATCAATCAAAGGGATTCATTTTACTTAGAGACTATGAAAAAACAACATATGATCAAATCAATTAGTGCAGAAATATCTTTGATAAAATATTTTTATGTTTGATAAAATTCAAATGTTACCATGATAAAAACTCTCAGTAGATTGGTAATAGAAAAAAACTTTCTCAAACTGATCAAAGGAATCAATAAAAAACCTATTGCTATCATCATATAAATATGGAAAACAGGCAAGTATTTCCCTCTGTTCCTTTTATTCAATATTCAATATCATATTGTAGATTCTTGCCAGCACAGCAAGGCAATAAAAGACAAAAAGAGGCATACAGTTTGGAAAGGCAGATGTACATATTATAGAAATAAAATCTTAGGACTTTACACAAATGTACTAAAACTAAAAAGTTAGTTTAACAAGATTGCAGAAATCAAGGTCAATAAACAAAAACATATCACTTTACTATATATTCACAATGAACATTTAGAAATTGAAATTCAAAAATTATGCTATTTACACTACTATCAAATACTATGAAA
>NW_006356666.1:0-618 GCF_000327345.1 Myotis davidii
AAAAAATAGCTTAGTTAAGGCCAAAATATTCACAGCAGTCACAATGAACATAGATAAGTATATCAAATTATAATAGAAAGTAATAAATTTGCATTCCAGCTACATTAACAATGTTATAATCTAATTATAAAACATTTGAGGGCCAAACATTGTAGCAGAACTCAACTGCATGCTTAATGTGATCCTCAGAGTACCAGTATGCGCAAAAAAACTGTGCTGTGATCAAACATACCTCTAGTATAAAATATATCATTAGTAAGGAAGCAGGGAGTATCTCTAAATATCTGGTGTTGACAATGTTTGCGATTGCATCCTGATGCTCAGCTTCCAAAGAATGATTTCCTAACTTTCTTATCGGGGCCTACACTGTGTTAGCTTTCATGCAATTATATAGTTTGGATCCATCTACGCTTGTGGATTTTCAATCCTCACTATACAGCCAAATGTTTTTACCCTCCTCTTTGGAAAGTACGAAAAAGTTCCAGGGAAAAAAACAAACTGCAATATCGAATCATTTACCCATAAATCTACTCTTTATATTTCCTCAAATGAAGCTAAGGATAAGTTTATATATATAAAAGGTTAAAGTGACCAACCGTCCATCCATCCAGTACATAT
>NW_006356667.1:0-618 GCF_000327345.1 Myotis davidii
AAAATAATCTTGCCTTTCAGTTGACAAAATTTGAAAGTAATAGTTTCTTTTTCAAATAGAAAGGCACTTTATCAAATTTACATTTCCACACTCAAAATATAACACATATTTTTCTTTGCCCCATATTCATGAAATATTGGTACCTTCCCTTTGTTGGAGTTGATTCAGCCACTGATTAGGAACAAGGAACTGTCTGCAGATAAGCCTTCCCCTGCTCTTCACTTCCTCTGGATCTCAGAGTTCTGTCCCTGGGCCTTTCACATGCAGTGCACTTGGGGAAAATTTTTTTTGAGGTTGGAAAATATGTGTCCCCCCCCACCCCCAGCAATAATAAGAATGAAAGCCTGGATTCTCCACTTGTCCCCCGTGAAACTATTGCTGGACCACAGCCAACTTCCCTAAAGGGACTCTGTGCTGCGATTCTCTCAGCTGGATGGACATTACCCCAGGGACCCAGCTTTGGATGAGTTTATTTCAAACATCTGATAAGTTATTTTTTCACATTAGGCCAAAGATTCTATTCCATTTGCACTGTCCATTTGGCATGCAATTATGAGCCTTTCTCTGATTAAAGGAACACCTATCTTGTTTGTTCTAGCTGCCCCCACCCCCTTTTTT
>NW_006356668.1:0-618 GCF_000327345.1 Myotis davidii
TGTTGACTAATGAGTTTGCCGACCACTGTCCCAAGAGATTCCGAGGTCAGTTTCCCCTGGGGGTTAAGCTACTTGGGAAGAATAAAGAGCAGGAAATCTCTGAAGGGTTTACACAGTGTAGAAAGTTAGGATCTAAAGTTTAACTATTTTGTCAGAAATCCTCATGGAATAAAATGACTAAGTCACTTTCATCCTGTGCTTCAAGGTCTCAATCTGATTTGGTTCTTCAGACTCTGGTTAATTCTGTTTCTAATTTATAGATGTCTGTCTCTCCAAGCTCTCATTTGACTCAGAAATTCTAGGAGACAGAATAAACCAGCTTTCTCTTCTGGGATTATAGCTCTTACATAATTTTTGCAACAATGGGCCTTGGAAATGAGGCCATTTTCATCTAGATTACTGGAAGAAGAGCTGATATTGCAGCCCTGGCGCAGCAGTAATGAATCCCTTATTGGCTTAAAAGAACAGGCATTGGATTACTTTGCACCCTGGGAGAGAGCTAAACAGAAATAAGGGAATCAGACCTGTGGCCCAACACGTGTGCAGCCACAGCGAGGCTTTCCCTGAAGTGCAAGAAAAGGACTCAGTTCCAGGGCTTTCTCTCAACGCTCTAATAAC
>NW_006356669.1:0-618 GCF_000327345.1 Myotis davidii
TTCTGAACTTAATATTGTCCATCACTATGATAGGGTGTAATGTAAGATAAGGCCAGTAACACTAACAATGTTACCTACAGTAATAGTTGGTTTATTGTAGGAATTGGGTAGGAAATTGAAGTGGTTGGTAAATACCAATGAATCATTTTGCTAGTGAGTGACACACCTTCTAACATTACAATGGCATTTTTAAAAATTAAGCCCTTTGCAAAAACCACGGCTCTCTTAGTTCAAAATATCAAGGGTCCATTTTGCTCTTTTGAAAATCTTTTGACATTATAAACTTTAGTAATCTATGAGTGTTTTAACAGGGTAATAATACATTTTTGTGTGTTCTTGTTCATTCATATTTTTATAGATTCTTTTTACTTTTTGAAGAGGAGATTTAGGTAGGCTTATAATTATGAGAGACAGGGTTTGAAAATCTATTAGTTTAAAAAATACTAAATATCATGAGATCACTAAAAGAGCAGGAAAGCACTGGGATATAATTCATTTTGTGAGTTGACAAGCAGGTAGCAGAATTTTTGACTGTGAGAATGAAGAAAGAAAATTTGTTTCTAATATTGCCCTAGATCAGTGATGGTGAAACTTTTGAGCTTGGCATGTCAAAATTTT
>NW_006356670.1:0-618 GCF_000327345.1 Myotis davidii
CATGTGCCCTGACCCAGAATTGAACTGGCAACTTTTGGTACAAGGGACCATGCCCAACCAAGTAGCCAGGGCAGACACCATCTATTAATGACTAGAATATGACTCCTGTGGCCACTCTTGCTGGTTCTCACTCACTCACCTGGACTGCTTCTAGTATAGATTTCATTCTTTATTTTCCATGGTTGTTCTCCATGTTGCAACTTGGACAGCGCATCTAGTCCGGTAGTGTGACACCCTGTTCATAGAAGACCTAGATATGGTGACTTGTAGGATGTGAAGATGGGAAACATGACATTTTAGACACAAAAGAATTTCTCGTATGCAAAGTAAAACTTCTCTTTCAGGATAGAGGACATTATACCCTTTTGTTAGGGGCCAGAGCGGGGGCTAAAAGTCTCGACCTTCAGATGACCAGAGTGACTGCAAAACTTTCAGCAAATGTTAGAACAAAGGCCAGTGACCCGGCACCTCTAAATGACACAGGGAGCTCTCCTTACCCAGTGAAAAAAGATTGACAGAGTTTTCCAACCTCATGTGCCAATACAGGTCTTTGTAAGCAGGGTTCAGGAGCTGGGACTCCTCCCAACTTAACTCCACAGCCACATCCTCCAATGGCAG
>NW_006356671.1:0-618 GCF_000327345.1 Myotis davidii
TCAACACATTCCAAGAACATTTTTTGTTTTACTTTCTCCTTGACTTGCTTTAAAGTTCCAAACTATGTTTTTGGTCTCTGGCATGGGCAGAGAGAACATTTTTGTGAAAAAGGGTTTCTTTGGGGACCATTAAATATAGTTTTTAATCGGTTTCACCTGATTTTTATTTTAGTAATACCCAGAGGAACATCCATGTATGAATCAGCCCGAAATAATGAAGCCTGGAATTATTGTATTTTGGGGAAATAGGTCAGTTCACAGCTACCACGAACAAGGTAACATCTTGTAGCAATAGTTCTCTGTGAGTGTGGGTGATCAAGACGATGGCTCTGTTACTCATTCCACGTGTTTTAATTTGATTTTAATGTTTAGAAATGTAGAAATGTAGTGTTGTTTTTTTTTAAGGGGCAATTTTTGAAGAACAATGACTTAAGGTAAAGATATGTAGGTAGTTTGGGGCCAAAATTCCATCAATAAGATTACTTCAACCTTACTTCACGGGGTTTGAGAAAGCCCATACAGATTCTTCCCAACCTGTGAATACTTGGCTATTGAACACCCATGCACAAAAACCCGTGTTTGAGTCCTAGCTGGTTTGGTTCAGTGGCTAGAGCGTCG
>NW_006356672.1:0-618 GCF_000327345.1 Myotis davidii
GCTATAAAAGTGATAGTACTAGATTTAAGAAGACAATTAACAGGCTCGAAAAAAGGTAGAAAATGCCATGTTCTTCTGCCAAGTCTGTGCATTCATGATCTGTACTATCCAGAAATCCAAGTACATTACTTTTAAAGAAACAGGGCTGCTCCAGCATCCTCACCCTCTTCCTCTTATTTCTATATATGTGTCCATAAACTGCCACTCAAAAAAAGGAGGGTTGGGGAGACAAACTAAAGTGGAGGGGAGTAAGAGCAGGTTGACTCTTGGAATATGTAGAACCATCAGGGAGAGTATTCCAGGTTGAGCTGAAGAGAAGGACTCAGGTAGGAGCACATACTAGGGTTATTATTTTTTCATGATATCAACGAAGTGATTAAAAAAGTTTGAGAAAACGAAAGACTAGTCCTTTTTGGAACAGTGCTGAAGAAGTAGCATTAACTGTAATCAAGTGGGGAAAACACTCCAAAGAAAGTGTGAACACATCCATGAAGTACCATGAACAGAACAGTTTCTTCCATGGATAAGAAAAGCTATGTTTTGTTTTGTTTATAAGATTTTTTAAAAATTGAGTTTTAGAGAGAAAGCAAGGGAGAGGGAGAGGGAGATAGAAACATC
>NW_006356673.1:0-618 GCF_000327345.1 Myotis davidii
ATGATGCTGATTCCATTTGGCACTAAGTATGTGTGAATCTACACTGAGGATCTACCATGTTGGTTTGTGCTGTTTTTTTGTTGTTTTTGTTTTTTAATTTCTTTTTACTGATTGTTTCCATCTTTCTCCTAAAAATAAAGTCTAGCTAAAGCATTCTGGCTAATTTAATAGTCTAGAATAGTTGGGCTCTAATAAGTGGAGGTTTTTATTACATGAATTGTGTACAGGCATCTTGCCATTTATTCACAGGTAAGTGTTCGAATTAAAAGCTAACCAGAAGCCAATAGCCACGAACAGGGCTCTGCAGCAGGCTCTCTCTATATTGCTCCTTTCTTCCAGCTAAGTTTCTCTTCATCTCTCTCTTTCTTATCTTTCCACGACTCTCTTTCTTTTCGTGTTTCTTCTCCTTATCTCCTGCTTACAGTGCTCTCTTCGTCCCAACCCTACACTGTGTATTGGGCGGTATTTTGCTACTTCTTTACCACTTCTTATTCCTTCCCGCCCTCCTTTCCTTTTTATTTTCTATACATTTACTTCACTGACCCACAGGACCGGTTATGGAGGGGTCCCCCTTTCTTCAGGATAAATGCTGGAGGAGCGGGTGGACTTCCCTCTGAG
>NW_006356674.1:0-618 GCF_000327345.1 Myotis davidii
GGCTGTAATCTCTGACCAAATGATAGTTGCCTTGTTTCATATTATGTGGCAGGACAAAGTCTATAATGACAGGTGTTTATAACTCAGACACGATGTAAGCACTCTAGCCTTACCCATGACAATTTCTCTTATGTGGCCAGGACAATCATGTCATCTCCCTAACCAGGTCTTGCTGTCTGAAAATAGAGGAACCAGGCAGGTAGGAGGAAGTGGTTCAAGAACAAAAGTCTGATTTACAGCCATCTAGTATCAGTGTGGAGGCCTTGAAGTTACAGTTTTGGGGAGATAACCATTAAGGAAAGTGCCTGTAGTCTGCAAAGTGAGTGTATAGTATAGGCAGCAGTGAGCTCTGTGGCCATGAACATTGCTTTTGAGCTGTGCCTATTGGAGGCAATGCCATTTGTGCATGCCACATAAACATCCTCTCTTCTCCTTCCCTCAACCTCTATTCTTCTACTTCAAAGGCAGATTTATAAAATGTCTTCACTGAAATTTTAGGGAACATTTTACTTTAAAAAACAAAAACAAAACTATATAAGGCCCTGACCAGGTGGATCAGTTGGTTAGAGCATTCTCCTGATACATCAAGGTTGAGGGTTCGATCCCTGGTCAGGGCAC
>NW_006356675.1:0-618 GCF_000327345.1 Myotis davidii
CCCAATGCCAACACGCATTCCCATACCCAATACACATGTACATACAGAACAGATTCCCCAAAACACTCCTCCTAACACATGTGCCTTAATCACACATGCACAACCAACATATACACATACACAACACCCAATGCAGCTCCATACACCCAACACACACTGCACATACAATACACACCAAACACTCAACCACATTCTCAAACTACCCTCTCTTCATATAGGCACATACCATGTGTCCTCCAAACTCAAATCCCAATACATACACATACACACTCACCAACCACACACACATGCATATTTATGGAGAAGTGTGTCTGAGAGTGTGTGACAGGAGGATGTATTGATGTGGGTTGTTGAATGTGTGTCTGAGTGTGGTGTTGGGGGTTCTGGGTATGCTTTGGGTGTAGATGTATACAGGGGTCCATGGGGTATGCAATGGGTATACATCCATCTCCACCATATACTCCTCCAACCACATCTTCAATATATACATACCAACTGCATAAATTCCCCATCTCACACCAAATCCCTTACACACCCCAATCATAATCCCAAATATGTACTCTGCAACTGTATACATTCCAATCACACGGCAAACAAGTCCCAAACACCCTCACAGAG
>NW_006356676.1:0-618 GCF_000327345.1 Myotis davidii
CTTCTCTGACTAGCTATTTATACTTCTGTTACCTTTCTGAAAATCCTCACTTGCTCTCAATGTTGATTTTATCTTCCTTTTCTCTTCATTAGCCTCCTACATCAGATATCCCATCATTACAGGGACAACCTCCAAATACAAGTAACTGTAAATTTCTTAACAGAAAGAAATGGAAAAGGGGAAGAAGAGACACAAGCACTGACTAATCTACACACTGCTAGTCAACCACTGGAAAGAGAATCCATGTTTCCTGGGAGAGGGACAGAGCGGATTTATAATGAATGAACTATTCAAATTTTTATTCTTGTTTATAAAAATAATAGAGAGCCCTTATTTCCAAGTTTGGAAACTTTCTTTAATACTCTTTATATAATAGGGTCCTGTATTATCTGGAGATGACATTTACATTTATTGATCTAGGAGCTATTGGATTTTGAATATTAACTCACTCTGTTCCTGTCATGCTCCACAGAAATAGATTGTACACAAAGCAAACACCTGAGTAAGAAAAGCTTACAAAAACTAAATGTGAACCTATATGAAAAATCTTAAAATGAAATTGTTTAGGGTAGTTTTATGGATATCCTGCCCAAACCCTGCAAACTTTCATTTACAAAA
>NW_006356677.1:0-614 GCF_000327345.1 Myotis davidii
GAGGAACACTGATTGGTTGCCTCCCGTACACACCCGACCAAAAGCCACGTATGTGCTCTGAGATCAGGAATCAAACCCGAAACCTTTTGGTGCGCCCCTTCTCGTCACATTCACCCTCAACTCATCCCAGACAAGAAGGCCCCTCCTCTCATCTTAACAGCAACAGCAAAACCCCAACACACTTGAGTGCTGTCTGTTTTTGAGCTTCATTCTCATCACCCCACATCATGAAAATCAAGGTTTCCCACCCATTTGGAAACGGGGCAAGCAGAATGCAGAGCACCCCTGGGCGGCAAAAAGAAACAGTGAATGGGGAGCTTCGCGAGAGGGGTGCACCCCCTGGAGAACCGGAACTCCTCTGCCTGTCACTCACTCATAGACAAGGTTGCTGTGGCAACCGTGTGAGCAGATGGAAAGCCTGGCTGCTGTGGAAATGCAGGTGGCGTCAACATGTCAAAGCATGAAAAGGCAGAAGCGCCCGATGGAGTCCCTGTCCTATAGGGAGATCAGGAACAGCTCACAGGCAAAAAGACCCACTTGGGCTTCTGGCTTTGACCCCCCTATGCAGTTAAATGCAGCATTCCCACAGTCACCCACGTGAAACAGCTGGACGG
>NW_006356678.1:0-618 GCF_000327345.1 Myotis davidii
ATCCATGTAATTAATATATTTACATAATAAAATAGTATCATACATAACATTAAAAAACTTAATTTTTAATTAAAAAATATATCATGAATAGATTCCTAGTTTAGTTCATATAAATCTACTTTAATTTTTGGAAATATTGCTTTGCATTATATTCTAATTTTTTACTATATTTAAAGAGTCATTTATTATAACCATTTAAATTATTGCCACTGTTTTGCTATTGTAACTTATATTTCAATAAACTATACACAGGGTTGTATATAGAGAGGCCTTTATGTACTCATGCTAGTATTTCTGTAGCTAGAGTTTTACTATTATTCTGCCATGAAATAAGAATAATTCATCCTAAAATCTTGCCTCCAAAATGTTGACACCAAGTTGTAACTACATAAATAATATATTTGAATGTCTGTCCTCAAAACTCTGAACACCAAATGTTAAAACTTCACTCTCAGAATTTATTTAACTAATTCGTTCTTACAATTGTGCAAGGTCAGATATAGTATATTGCTACCTCTAGAAACATCAGATGGTATAATTTATCGTTATACCATAACAGTAATTGAAATGTGATTATAGCCAATGTAGAGGCCTGGTGCACGAATTTGTGCACTGGTG
>NW_006356679.1:0-618 GCF_000327345.1 Myotis davidii
AAATTGTTTTAGCTACCCAGTCTGTGGTCATTTCTTATAGCAGCCCAAATTAAGTAAGACCCACTCTCTATCCCCTTGTACACCCTGCATAATCACTGACCATCGACATTTTGGTTGCCTCGCTGTCCCATAAGTTTCTTGAGGTCAGGAGTGGTAAGAAAGAATAACTAATCACCATCCTTTGGAGTCAGAGAACAATCAAGATGATGCTACAGAATTATTAACCAGTCCTAGGCTTACTGCTCTACCCCATTACTGCACTGGACCCAATTTATTGAATTGGAAACCAAATTTCTTATAAATACATCATCCTCTCAGATATGTGCTTGTGCATTGTCTGGGGAAGGAAAAAAAACTGGAGGATATTACAAAGACAATGATAAATGAGAGGGGTGCATCTGTCACCAGCCAATCCTGGAAAATTTTGTTTTTTAACCCTCATAAAGCTCTTATCCCTACAATTACATTGTAGGATCAGTTTTCAGGCTATGAGGGCAGAGACAGATCCTTCTTCAAAAATGTATTGGTGATTCTTAACCTTTTTGAGATGTGGGTCTTAGAGAATGCAATAAATCATGTCCTGTTTTCCCCTTCTGACTTCCAGTCGGGTGAGAATAA
>NW_006356680.1:0-618 GCF_000327345.1 Myotis davidii
CTGTTTAACCTTCTCTACAATGTTTATTTAAATGTCCTGCCAATGTTGATATGATTGACCCAAGAATGTAACCAGGTTATGCACAGTTAGATATCATTTATTTACAAACTACAGAACTTTGGTGGCTTCTCCAGAAACTTCAAGAAAATAAACTGAATGCACAACTGCTTTAATCAAACAGTGTCAACATATAAAAGTAAAACAAAATTGAGACAATTCCAACCCTTAACAACTTTGTTTTTCCAACTTAAAGATTTGACCAGTAGCCAAATAAAGAAATATTAGAACAAATAATACAAGTTCAGGGTCTCCCTCATCAAAATCTCACCCACTTCTCTAACTTTTGTATCAATAATCAATCCATCCTATCAAAATAAAACCAACCAAAAACCCATTTTCTTTTGCAAAATGACTATAACTCCACATCTTCTCTTGTGACGGTGTTAGCAGAAGTAAAAGTCCAGAACACTGTATTGTCCTCAGCACATGGGTTTTAACATCTCAAATACCTTGACTTTTTCAGAGTACCAGGGCTAAATCCTATAAGCAATTCTAACATGAATAAAATGTGCTTTAAAAATGGAAGAAGGAAATGAACTCTCAAATGTCTCCCCCGTA
>NW_006356681.1:0-618 GCF_000327345.1 Myotis davidii
GAGTCTGAGCCTTTCATTTCATGGATGAGGAGAGTTTATAAGTCTTGCCCTGGGACAGTGGGCATTAGCGTTCCAACCCAATTAATTTCCTTCCCATTGCATGAGGGTTTTGGAAGGTGATGCTTTTGGTGGGATTCAATTTCAGGCACAGAGACTGCTGGTCAGCTTGTCCGCAGAGCCCCCTACTGCTCTTCCTCCAGGGCTGGCACTCATCTCCCTCAGAAATGAAGGGTTCTCTCCTAATTAAATATCACTGGCAAAAGGAAGTAGTTATGCCAAGAACCACAGTTTAGGGCTTTGATTCTCTTGGAATGGTGCATTACAGTAGTATTCCTCTTCACTACGAGTTTTTGGCACCCTCTTAAGTTTTGCACACACCTCATTGGCCTCACTCTAGTCCCCAACCTGCCTGGATTTACCACTTCTTGGTTAGGGGGAAGAGGTAACTGGCTCCTATGGAGCAAACTTCTCCCTGGCGTGTGGTAAGTATGGGAACTTAACCAGCCACTGAACATTTAAACCACCCTCATGGTTTCGTAGGCAGATTTCCTGTGTACATTGTGATGATCACATGACCGATGTTTAATGCTTGAGATTCTTCAATGATAAAACCAGCCA
>NW_006356682.1:0-618 GCF_000327345.1 Myotis davidii
TTTTTTTTGCCTTCTTTACAGATAATTCAGTGTTTCTTCCTCTTTTGAATGTTTAGCTCTAGAAGCAGTGCCACATGTCTCATAGCAGGTTGAGGCATTCATATTTTTTCCTTCTATGTCATGTTTCCCTAATAGTAAGAATTGATTGAATATTTTTATAAATCAGTGTATTTTACACTATATAAGTTGTCCTTACCTTACTAGATGTTAAAGAAAGACTAATGCTTATTTTCTTTTGTGGTTTATTTGTTCATTCCACCTTCCCAGTTGATGACAGCTACTGTACATGTATAGTCTGGGCTTTGCCCTGCTTTCAGTCTCTCTGTCTCTTTCTAGTCTGAATTTAGTTTCTTTCATTCTTCCTCAGAGGCAGTCTTGCTGGTGTATCAGCCCAGTCATTGGTGGAGCTTCATCAAATATACATCAAGGAATTCCAGCCATCTCATGTACGACGGCCCAGTATCTCAGACTGATAATTACTGATGAGAACTATTTGGAAGTTACAGGTATTAAGCAGCGATTCTTAATCTAGGGTCTATGGATAGAATTCAGGGTGTCCATGAACTTGGATGGAAACAATTTCATTTCTAGTTTCACTAAATTCTAATGGAAACTTCA
>NW_006356683.1:0-618 GCF_000327345.1 Myotis davidii
TTGATTTTTCCCAAGGACATATAGCTAGCAAGCTATAAACCTAGTCTGTCAGGATCAAATTCAGGCATTTTCTCCCTAACAGAATAGATTATCCACCTTCAAAATGGAAAAAAGCCAAACTCATAAAAACAGAGAGTTGAATGGTGGTTTCCAGGGGCTGAAGGAGTTGGAGTTGAGGAGATGTTTAAGAGTATGGATTTGCAACTAGTAGATGAATAAGTTTTAGAGATCCAATACCTAGCATAGTAATTATGATCAATAATGATGTATTATAAACATCAACATTACTAAGAGACTAGACGTTAATTATTTTCACCACAAAAATGCAGTGCTAATAATGTGATGTGATAGAGGTTTTAGCTAGCACTACAGTGGTTACCATATTGCCATATATAAATGTATCAAACCAACACATTGTATACCTTAAAATTACAGTTATATGTCATTTTTAAAACATGAAAAATAAAAAGGGAAAACAGAGCTATTGCCCAAGATCCCACTTTCTTCCCAAGGTTTTCCAATCTATTTTTCAGTCTCTCATACTCTGGTTCAATATTCAAGAGTGTCAATCACGTTAAGACATCAGGGTAAGAATGTGAAAGGAAGGCGAGATCTCAT
>NW_006356684.1:0-618 GCF_000327345.1 Myotis davidii
ACAGAATAAGACTGACATATAGAGAGCGCTCAATCATCGTTTACACTAATGCCTCTTCACTCTTGTAGTCTAGTGGTGTCCCACTCATATCTTAAGCCCCAGTTGAAACGAACCCCTCTGTGAACCACTACTTGCCCCTCCTTGGAGGGTCAGTCATGCTATTCTTGCTGTTTTAAAGTTCACCAAACCTACATCTTCACTATCCCTTCAATGTTCTCTACTATTCCTTCCAAAGCATCCTCATTAACCTGCAATCTCCATCAGAGCAGAGGTATTGATTCATGCAGTTGTGCATCCCCTGTGCCCTTTGCCATGCCCTGTACATGCCAGATGGCTAATAAATGTCTGTTAGATATGGGATTCTGGGTGCATCTTTACAAATATAAAGATGCACGTGGCAAGGGAGCACAGATGAGTCCGTTTCTTCGCACATTAGAGATAGGCACAGAGATCTAAGTTTATGATAAATGTAGATTTCTATTTTCTTACCAAAGCTGGTTACGAGGTTAAATAGCAATAAAAATCCCTCTTGAATTCTGGATATGAGTATGGAATCATCCCATCAAAAGACAAAAACGGAACATTTGTTTCGAACTAATTCAAACTGTAGAGCCCCCA
>NW_006356685.1:0-618 GCF_000327345.1 Myotis davidii
GTGCCATTTTAAGGTGGCTGATCTGCACGCCAACATCATGCCACTCTGGTGACGCTTCTAACAGCGTGACTCGACCTAGAGAACAAGAGCTCCGCAGAGGCAGGAAGTGAGGGCCAGCGATGACCTGGGGAGAGTGGGCTGCCCTGAATCCTCATACACCCAGGGGGGCCATGGCTTTCCCGTGGGACTGGGGAGCCCACCCAGTCTCCCTCTCTAGGAGTGAGGAGATGACCTCTGGATACACAGGTCACAAAAGGCCAGAATATTCCTGCTTTGCCAAGTTCCCCGTAACCTGGTGGCCTTCCCTCCGAGATCCTGTCGGAAAGGGCATGGCCCACTCGGCTGGGAAATGTCATCAAGGCCAACTGGAGAAAGGCCACCGGGCTCTGCTGAGAAAAGTCCTGGCGATCTCCCCTGACATTACCAGCGCAGGTCATTTGGGGGCATGTCGTGTGGGCTGCCGGCCCTCGGGAACCCACCTCCACCTCTCAGCACCCCCCCACACTTGTTCTTGTCTCAGCCAGTTCTGTTTCTTCTCTCCCCATTGAGGGTTGTAGCTCCTGGACTGGTCTCATTATTATTTATTATTATTATTGAGTTCAGAGAGGAAGGGAGAGG
>NW_006356686.1:0-618 GCF_000327345.1 Myotis davidii
AGCCTCCAGAAATGTGAGACAAAACATTTCCATTGCTTGAGCCACCCAGTCTGTTGTAGCAGCTCTAGCAAACTCATACAGACAGCAACTGACTTTCCTGGTGAGCATCCAGCTATTTTTCAAGAAGAATAATTACAAAGGGAATGGGGTTAAGTAAAAACTAATCTAGCCACCCATGTGGCCACCAACCAACCATGACAACGGGGCCCCACCTACTCTGGTTTCTCTGTGTCCTCTCTTCATCTCCACCATCACCCTTCATGTGAAATTCCTCCTGGGCACTTTGGGTACAGAGGGGACTGGTGTCACCCTGAGCAGCTCCAAAGTCACATTGGCAGAGGCCCCGAAGAAAACATTCCTGGCCACCTCACATAACTCTTTTGGTTAAAGGGAAACATTTAATTCAGACATAGGAATAAACTCATTAAAAATGTGTCTTTGATGGTTAGATCCACTTAATCAGAGGTCTTGGTTGACTTATTTTTGAATCTATAGAGCCCAGGATAAGCATGACCAGGCTAGGTGTCCCCTTAATACTTGCCAAGAGAACCAGTGATTTAAAACACTGATAGAAAAGAACCCCCAAATCTGATATATGCATGCAATACATTAGAATTA
>NW_006356687.1:0-619 GCF_000327345.1 Myotis davidii
TGTCATATTTTCTTCATATCATTGAGGTATTTAGAGGTACACATTAGTGGGTGAGCACAACATATAAGGGATTTCTTCCTAATTATACCATTGAGCATTTTGTTTCTGTCTTTGATTGTTAAAGTTCTTGTTTTCAATAAGTAGTGAGATTCAGGCCTTATATATTCACTCCATTGCTAATTGCTCCTGACTCTGCTCACTTTGCTGTTGGCATCATTAATTTCATAGTTTCTTTTAATGTGTTACAATCTTGTTATAGTTACAAACCAGATAGCTCAGTTTGGATATTAATGGAATAGTTACCTTTTCTGGGTCAACAGAACAGTATTTTTTCCCTATTTAGTCATGGAAAATACATGGATAAATAAGTAATCCTTGCCCTACATTCTCAGCTTTTTTGAATTGCCCAGAGGGACTATAATAACACAGGCATGGGCCCGTGGAATCAGACTACTTAGGGGCACTTTCAAGCTCTGCATGTCCTAGTTATCTGACCTTGGCTGCATGACTTAACCGCTCTCTGTAATGAGGGATTAAGAATAGTACTTGCTGCTCTGGCCAGTATGGGTCAGTGGTTGGAGCCTGGGCCTGTGCACTGAAGAGTCTCAGGTTCAATTCC
>NW_006356688.1:0-619 GCF_000327345.1 Myotis davidii
TGTACAGTAATTTCCAAACTAGTCACATTTGTTGTGACTTTAGCTTTTCCCACATTCTCCTCTGTGTGCTAAGTGTCTTTTTACATAAATTGTTTTAAAAGTGTCTGAATAAATTTTCTTAGGGTTTCCTTAGGATGGATTTTTGAAGTTGGAGGATTAGATTTAGTAGTGCAGAACATTCTAAATATCACTGGTACACATTTTGAAATGCTACTGACTTGAACATCTTTACTATATTATTTTTCCATTTATTGTTTTTTCAAAAGATGTGCATGAAGTCTTTTGACAAGATACTGTGTTAAACTCTAGGAATACATCCGTGAATATATAATGTCTCTTCCATAAAGGGGTTTACATTCTACCTGGAGAGACACACAAATAAACAGTTCAATTCAGAGAAATAATGACAATGTTAGGTTACCATTATCCATGAGAGCTAATGTGTAAGTATAAATAGTTAGGCCCAGGGTTACAAAATCACGAGAAAGAAACAGCCTTCATGTGAAGGGAAGTAAGCTCCTTAGGGAAAAGGCAGGATAGAATGAAAGAGATTAAGAAAACAGATTTTTCTGCCCTGACTGGTGGAAGCATCATCCCATGCACCAAAAGGTTGTGGGTT
>NW_006356689.1:0-619 GCF_000327345.1 Myotis davidii
TTCTTGGAGACTGTAGTCTGCAATGCTATGCTAATTCTGTGGTACAAAGTGTTCTGAAATTTGTGAACATTTTTTATTTTCTTTTAATTTTTTTGGCACCCTCAATTTGACTTTTGCTTTTGTTTGGCTTCTTACACCACAGGTCCATTCAGTAAGCATTTTTTTAAAGTTTAATACATTGAAAGTTGTCTTTTGGCTTAAATTATAAACAATTACATTTGGAAATTAATGCATTTTCTGAAATTTAGTTCAGTCTCTATAAAAAACAAAACTGTTGGTAGGGCAAGTATAGTTGTCCTTCCCTGATTCCATAGTCTGTCATACATTTTACAAGGTATTTTCACACTGTTGCCTTCAGAAAAATTCATTCTACTAATCCTTCAATTCCTTCTAACCACTCTTTTCAAATGTCTCATCTCATCAGTGGCTCAGTCCATTGATCATTGCTCACTCCAGAAATAAAATTTGGTGATATGTTGTTGTACAGGTACCACCAGTTCACTTACTCTCAAAAATCATTATCTTTGAAACTTCTCTAAGTAGCCACAAAACAGTGATTCATACCTTGAAAGAAATGGTCATTGAAATCAGCATTGTTTGAGAATTAGGGAAACATTTT
>NW_006356690.1:0-619 GCF_000327345.1 Myotis davidii
AAAAAAAAACTCCTCTTATTGATTCCCATCTTAGCATTGCTTCTTTTCCATCAAACAAAAGTGCAAGAGGAAAAATTCAATTATTAGAAGGTTCCAGTTAATTGGGTTCCCATGTAGCTTATTTCCCATAGTCATTAGTCTATTCGGCTACAGCTGGCAAACTTCAACTATGAAGGGGTGCTCTCTGATCCTCCATCTGCGGTGTGGTGGGTTCTCTCATGGCATTTAATCAGTGACTGCAAATGACCCATATTTCAAACAAAGGAGTATTTAACAATTTAATAACAGAACCCATCATCATGAGAGTTAACAAAATAATGAAACCAATAAAATATCAAATACACAATTATAAGTACATTGTATACTGGTTAGGTCTCTAATTGTTTCCTGGGTATATGTCTCAGGCTTGTGTAAGTCACAGGCTCCCTGAGGGAAGTGGCTATGTCTTCTCTTTAATTTCCTCTAAAGGCCTATATGATGAAAGACATATAATCAAGTCCCAATTGAAAATATTACAGACTCCCCCCCCCAATATATAATTCAGCTCAGAAACCCTCCTAACACAAATTATCTGTAAGAAAGTCCAACAAAGCCCTGACTGGTTTGGCTCAGTGGATAG
>NW_006356691.1:0-619 GCF_000327345.1 Myotis davidii
TCCATAGCCACAGTTAATGCTGGCTGTTAAAAGTATGTCTGTTTGGAAGTCATTCTAGGGTAACAATGATCAATGCTGGTGTTCATTAAAACAACAGTGACAAAAACAACACAACCCACAACCCACCTGAATCAAAATCTAAGAAAGATGGTCCATAGTTCCTATAGAAGGTATAGAAATAGATCACTAATAATCCAAGTAATCCAATTCCAAATAATGGTAATATGGAATATGCTTTTTTCAAACATTATTCTCTTCTTCCCTCCTTTTCTCTTTTCCTCTTCATTCTGATCACTTCTCCCCCCTCCACCCTGTCCCCTCCATACACACTTCTCATCCCCCCATTCCCCTCTCAGTCATTAGTATCTGGGACAAGGCCAGTTGAAATAGAAGTAAGGAAAACTGGATTAAAGATAATTTAATGTAAATTGCCAACATGCATTCTAGGTGCTTAACATTTATTGTGTTAACTACTTAGAGCGAATTCTATGATGGATGCTTTACATACATTCCCTCTAATTCTTAAATCAACCTCATAAGGTAAATTTTATAGATGAAAAAACTGAGTCTTGAAGAAAGAAGCTTGCCCATGATCATGGGTAGGGAATGTCAGGCTCAC
>NW_006356692.1:0-619 GCF_000327345.1 Myotis davidii
TCTCATCTACCTTAATGTTACTTCTCCTCTCTCATTCCATTATCCATTATTCCTGGCACTCCTGTTATCTCCTTGGTTCTTGTCATCGACACCCCCACCTCCCCAGGCCTCTTAATTGCTTTTCCCCAGGTTTCTTTATGGGATTCTTTCCCTCTACCTACCTCTTAATTTCATGTTCCTCCTGATTATACTACCTTGCTCTTTTACTCTTCTCACTTATTAGCTCTGATTTGCCCTATGGTGCTTTCTTCCACAATGTGAATTACGAATCATTGTTGAAAAACCCTGAATTAATTAGGATGCTTTTGTATAGAAATATAACAAACAAGCTTAAGGCATAAAACTCAATGACTAAAACATTCAGGGGGAGGTTAACTAAAGGCTGGATCGGGTGGCTCAATAGTATCAGCAGATCTCTATCTTCCTTAACTAGTTAGCTTTTTCCCCTTCTGTATTGGCTGCATGTACAGACTTGACCTACATGGAGACAAAGATTGTCATGGATTACTCTAGACTTACTTGTTCTTATAGCTAATGATCCTGCCGTAAAGAGCTCATCTCTTCCAGCATCCTTATATCATTTTGTTTTCTGATTGGCTTGGCTTAGGTCAGTGATGGC
>NW_006356693.1:0-619 GCF_000327345.1 Myotis davidii
CTTCCTTCCTTCCTTCCTTTCTTTCTTTCTATCATAGCCATTCTAACAGGTCTGAGGTGATATCTCATTTTGGTTAATTTGCATTTCCCATTGAAATGCAAATGTTAAGCACATTTTTATATGCCTGCTGGCCCTTTGTATGTTTTCTTTGGAAAAAATCTATTCATGTTTTTGCCCATTTTAAAATTGGGTTATTTGGGGGATTTTGCTATTGAGTTGTATGACTTTCTTGCATATTTTTAATATTGAATGTTTACTGGATATGTAAATTATAAATACTTTATCCCATTGCATAAGTTGCCTTTTCATTTTGTTAGTGGTGAGATAAGTGGTAATGTTTTTGCTATAGTCAAATGTAATAGGACCATATCATATATTTTCTTCTACAGGGGTAAAGATCATATATTTTTAAAAATTGGGTAATCATTCTTCATTTGACCATTATTGTACTGAAATCATAAAAACACCCCAGAGGTACATTATTGTTTTTCTATTGTATCCATAAAAACATTACCACAAACTCAGTGGTGTGAAACAATCCAAATATATGTATTATCTTAGAGTTCTGTAGGTCAAAAGTTCAAGTACAGTCTAGCAAAGCTAGTTTCTCTGCAAAAAA
>NW_006356694.1:0-618 GCF_000327345.1 Myotis davidii
TGGTAACATCAGGCTAAGCTTCCTAGAAGATAGAGCTCCTGACACTATTTCATTCCTGCACCCAGATGATCCTTTTAACATGCAATTCAGATTACATTGCTCTTCAGCCCCAAACTCTTCATTGGTTCCCCACTTTCTTGGAGTAAAAACCGAAATCCTAACAGTGACTTCATGGCTCTTCTGACCCTTCTGACCTTGTGTCTTGCTAGTCTCCTCCTCACTCACGCTGCTTCGGACATGCTAGCTGTGCTGCTGTGCCCAGATCGGTCATGCTTTTGTCTTAAGGCCATTGCACTGGTGGTCCGCTCTGTTCCAGTATTCTTCTGCCCACATACCTGCATGTCTAACATGCTATATGATTTATGTGTTTTTATGTTTGTTTATTTTCTGTCTCTTTCTTTGGGAATGGTTGCTTCTCAAAGGCAGGGGTTATTTTTACCTGTTTTGTTTCAAATTTTTTTTGATTTACTAAAATAGGGTAAACACTAAGAAAATATAGGCTGAATGAATGACAGGTGGGTAGGATAACCACTCTTTTATGCATATTCTGAAATGAAAGCAGCAATCAGTTTATACAGGACTGTGTTTATTTTTTTAATATATTTTATTGAATTTTTA
>NW_006356695.1:0-619 GCF_000327345.1 Myotis davidii
TCTTAAAGCATCTTTGCCATAGATCCACTTATCAAAGGTATAATTTCATGTATTTTCTTATGTCAATAGCCATAAAGACTCAGAAAAAAGCTCCATACATAATAATGAAAACAGTACCAGTTTTACTTTGTTCCAACTCTTTTGCATTTGCTCCTTTAAGGGAAAATAGAGTTGATATAAGATTATAAGTAAATAACTCCTGGCCTGTGAATGGCATATACCCATTGTGTATATTGACTGTATCAATACAATAGACTACAGTTGAGCAATCTACATCCATCCCTCCATTTACCTAATATGACCTGCCTCCCAAGCCCTACTTAGACATTAAACCACGGTCCCATCACCTCATACCCACAGCTGGTTTGGCCCCTTGAGCTGGGAGCACACTTCTGGCATGGTTTTCATTATGTCCACTACTGTGTGAGTTAAAGCGGCTTTAGTCATAAAGCCTGAATGGATCAACCCATAGAGGCTACTGTTCTGCCCGATCATAGATGAAGAAAGCACAATGCCATCAAGTATGTTATCCACAGAGTCCTGGTGACACACCTGAAAATGCAGAAAATTTAAGCCTGTGGGCACTCTAGTTAACAATACTGCATTGTATACTTGAAAG
>NW_006356696.1:0-619 GCF_000327345.1 Myotis davidii
CCCCTTCTCCCGCTTTCATCTGATAGCTCAGTGAGGCCCCAGAGGGAAATGTTAGGAACAAATGCTTATTTGAGCTATAAAATTCCCTTGAAAAGTGAAGCTTGAAATCCTTTAGGGATCCCAGTGTTCTTTCAGGATTGATTTTGACACTGTAGAACTAACATCCTAACTAACTTCCAGGCCTAAATATATTGTGACTCGTGCTTGGAGAGTTTAAAGAATATTTTAAAATAAGTTTTCATATCAAGAGCAAAAAGACATAGTTTGTAGTCTGTGACTTTAGAATTACCCTTAAGTAGCATTTGCTACAGTGGTGCCAGGAAGAAGTGAGAACAAAGGATAAGTTGCAGGGGATGAGATTCCGTCCTAATAGAAAAACATTGAGTGACCAAAAAATGCACCAGGAAAAAAACAAAACAAGAAAACTTTTTATCAACAATAAAAATTCATGATTTCTAACATTTATTAACCACTCAAAATATTCCAGGCATTTGTAAGCCTTTACAGTAATTAATGCATCTAATATTCATAACAGCCCCATGGAGGAAGGTACAATTAATATCCTCATTTTAAAAAGAGTGTATTTGCCCAGCTGGTGTGGCCCAGTGGTTGAGCGTCG
>NW_006356697.1:0-619 GCF_000327345.1 Myotis davidii
TTCTCTACATTGACACAATCATTAGAATCTCCCTAATTGAGTGTGCCATTATGTTCTCCCATCTTACTAGCAAGCTTTAGGGGAAGGACAGCTGGGGCAGCCTGGTGCTGGAACAGAGAAACTCTGTACTTCTTCAGGAAGTTACATTTATGGGGATTATGGTGTGGCATCAGTAACTCAGAACCTCATGACAAGTACCAGCTTATACTAGTGGACAGCGGCCTCATCACTTATTCATGTTTGACACATTTTTACTGGTTCGTTGCTTTATTTTAAAGCATTGTTAGCGGTAGCTGCTACAAAAAGGAGGCAGTCACTAGCGATGAAAAAGAGTACCACCTGCATTCCAAGGGTCAGATTACTTCCTTCATGGAGAGGGTATTGGCTTTTGAAGCCCTAAGTGAAGGGTTGGACACCATAACCTAATAATATGAATGACCCGTTTATTCTCATTTAACATGTGCTTGCACCATGAATTGAGAACAACTCTTACTACTTCCTTAAAGAATCACAGACATTTAGAATTGAATGGCTCCTTAGAAATGATCAAGTCCTTACTCTTTATTGTATTTGAGAAGCAAATATCTGAAGAACTAAAGCAAATTTCTAAAAAAAAAAA
>NW_006356698.1:0-619 GCF_000327345.1 Myotis davidii
GTATGTTTTGAAACATGCTGTTGTTTCTTCCATGGCCATAACTGTACTTCAAAACAAGAGTCTAGGAGGGGATAGAAGAATTAAAGCTCACAGAGATTCTGTGAAGAGGAATAGCATATATATTGGACATGGTAAAATTTGATGTCAGCACATTTGCTCCCAGGAAATCCATAGGGATCCTTGTATTTCAAAGAAAACTAATCTATTTTCTTCATAAGTGGATAATGTAATGAAAAGAAACAGATTCAAAATAAAATTAGCATAATAAAGCAAAAACAGTAGTTCGATCCAACAAATGTGAATCCCTGTTAACATAAATTAAGATCTATTCTAATACTAATAGTTGTGTGAAAGTAATGGGATATTCTATTTTGGTTAATAAGTGCTTGGTAAGACATTGCATTAGAAATTATACATGTCAACTATGGCTTTTCAGTATCCTACCCCTATCCCAGGTACCACTATTCTTTTTTTATAGTTAAATTTTAATCGTTGATAGTTTTCTATTTTCTTTCATTGATATTCATATTTTTTATAAGCTACCCTACTGTTGTAATATTGGAATTTTAAAAATTGTATTTTCTGTTTTTGTTTTTTTTTAATATGTTTTATTGATTTT
>NW_006356699.1:0-619 GCF_000327345.1 Myotis davidii
TTTGGTGTATGGGATGATGCTCAACCACCTGAGTCCCACGGCCAGGGCGAATTTACTGATTCTCATGAGTCACATTTTCCTGCTTCTTGGCATGTGCGGTAACATTCACTGGATTTCAGACACTCTGATTTTTGTATTGTTGGGTGCTGGAGTTTTTCTGAATTCCTGTAAGTGCTTTTGTCCTTTCTCTTGGACTCATTTGCGTTCCTTGGAAACAGTTTGACCCTTTTGGAGGCTGATTTTAAGCGCTGTTAGGACAACCCAGAGCCGCCTGAAGGGTTTGTTTGGTCCCACCACTGAGGCTACGCCTATCTTAGGTTTTCCCCGATGCCGCATGTGTGGATGGCCTTTGGCCAGTCGGTAATTATTCCCGGCCCTGAGTGACGCCTGCGGGTTGCCCTGCCTGCTCCTTGTGTCTTTAAAGTCACCTTCCGGTTTTGTTATGCTTTTATTTTGTGTGTTTTTTTCCTTATCATTTCAGCTTTTTTATTAAAATAGGTTATATTATGCTAGGTTATTGGTGATAGCTTCATAATTGCCTGAAAGCATGATCACACCTCCTAAAACACCTAACCCAGTGGTTCTGGACCTTCTGGCCCTTTAAATACAGTTCCTCATG
>NW_006356700.1:0-619 GCF_000327345.1 Myotis davidii
TGGAAACTAAGATTTTAGAGAAGGAGAAACACTTCTTTATAATGCTCTCACCAAGGATTGTAAAGTTAAATATTTTAAATATGCACATATGAATATGGAAGTGTCTCCTGAGTCATAAATGCAGGGCCACTCCTAAACAATGCAATGAAACAGCAAGATTTCTGAAGTAGAAGGAGAATAAGAATTAACATTAATTACAACATGCCGATACTCACAAAGTAATTAGAGAAGGTAAGTAGCTAGGGTGGACCTGTAAGTTAATATGAGCTACTCAAGCACATAATTCTCAAAGTGAACCTACAAAAAGCCAGATGAATCTGAGAACTATTTAGGTCAAACATTGTATTTTTCTAGGCACAGAAAGAAATACCTTTTTGCTGACACCTTCAAATTCTCTAATGCTTCCAAATTAGCCATCCATAGTTGACCTCTATGAGATATTGGTAATGAAGTCTTCTCATGCTACTTTACAAAACATCGTGACATCTGCAAGATAAAATATTATACATCTGATAAGAATAAACTTTATAAGGGACAAAAATATATATATTTAGAGAGAATGCCTCTAAAATAATGTTCCATTTTTAGGAAGCAGATATAAAACTGTAAATACAGCATG
>NW_006356701.1:0-619 GCF_000327345.1 Myotis davidii
GGGCCAGAAGGTTGAGAACCACTGATCTAACAGAATGTGAAGATCGAATAAGAAATAGATGAGGTTTTCTGTAGCATTTAGAGAGAGCAAGATGTGGGTGGTAGGAAACAGGATCTGAGCTCATTGATTTGTGAAGTTCATCAGTGTCATATGTTTCTGTCCCTTGAACATGTCGGCCTCCTCCGTGCCAGTGCCCAGTGCTGACTTCCTGCTTCCTTCTAACTGGGTGAGCACCCAGGGTCTGTGCCAAGCTCTGGACCTTCCTTGCTAACCTCTACCATCTTTATTGCATGTGTCCTGACTCTGCTCCTTTTAGAGACTGGCTCTGAAAAGGGACCGTTTGGGCATAATAATCAGAAATGTCTTGTTAATGGCTAGATAATGAGCTAGGTTCAACATTAACAACTGATTAGACATGGTATATATAGATCAGTGCTGAGTACAACAATTGTGAGTTCTCTATCCCTTCCTTCCCAATATACACAAATATACACAACAATATAAAATAGATCTTCTTAAATGTTTGAGGCCAGGCAGCATATAATTTTAACCCCCCTTTTTTAAAAAAAATTTATTTATTGATTTCAGAGAAAGAGAGAGACATCAATTTGTTGTTCCA
>NW_006356702.1:0-618 GCF_000327345.1 Myotis davidii
CCAGTCTATGCCAAAGGTTTCCCTCACCTTTATCTAGGAAATCATCAACTGAAATTGTGAACATGAGAATTCTTGTCCATTTGTTAAAATTCTCATGTTGTGTAATGAATCAAACACAGTTGATTTCGTAGTAAGGTTTCGGCCCTTTTCAACTCATCCTTTTATCACCTCCATAAAGGGTTAATTTGGTGACCTTCTAACCTGATCATTAGAACTCAAATCCGGTGCCTACACTGGGAAAATTATTTCCGCCTCTCACCAAAAGGTGCCTCCACAGGCTCATGAAGAAGCAGCAAAGTGCCGTTGCGAAAAGAATGCGCTGTTCTACCGGGAATGCATGTTTGGGTGGCAAAGCAATTCTTCTAAATATTCAGAATACGCACTGCCCACCGCAGAGCAGGCTTCGATTCATTTCAGAACTAGCATAGGGACTTGCAGCCTGCAAATGCTCACTATCTATCAACGTTAATATATATTTACACACGTAACTTCTTTTTCACGCACTAGGGAGGAATAAAGCTCTGGGCAACTGTACCAGGGAAGATGCTAATATTGCCTAATACATGTCAACTGGCAAATATAAAGCCCAATCTGTGTAAAAAATTATAAAGACCTTTC
>NW_006356703.1:0-619 GCF_000327345.1 Myotis davidii
TCAATGCTCAACCACTGAGCTATGCTGGCTGGGTGATTTATATTTTTCTAATAATTTCCTAGGATAAATTCCTGGAAGTAGGATTTCTGGGTCATAGACTATATCCATTTTGAAGGATTTGTGGTACAATTTTACAAAGTGCCCTTCACGATAATAGTAGCAAGTATTCTCCCACTAATTCTGTAGGACGGCTCATTTTCCCATGTACTTGCTATCACTGGATATGATTGTTATACACATTTAGCAATCTGTTGGCTGAGAAATTGTAGGTCTTTTAAAAAATTGTTTTACTTATCTGATTACATATAGCAAGGATGTATTTCCTTCTTTTTTTAATTGAACAACTATAGAAATGTAAATTCTTCATCACAGTATTTTAAATGTTTGTCCAGTTTTTTTTAATTCTGATGTTGCTTTATTGTATTTTTTCAACATAAAAGTTTTATATTTTCCTTTTTAAACATATTTACATATCTTGTGCTTTATGGCTCTGCCTTTGGTGTCATGCCAAAGACTTTTATTTACCTAAAGTATAAAATTATTCACCTAGTTCACATTTTCTACTACCTTTATCATTTGATATTTACTTAAATTTTTAAACATACCAAATACATTTTTT
>NW_006356704.1:0-619 GCF_000327345.1 Myotis davidii
TCAAAAGATTCTTTGGTGGCCTCTGTTTCTTGTCTCCTTTTCTAAATGTGTGCTTTTCTCAGCTGTCTGAAAAGAATCAAAGTAATTTTTTTCCAGTCATGTATCTGATGATCGGCAGTGTTAGGAACAGAACTCTTGCTTCTCGGCTCTCAGTTCACTACGCTCTGCTGCCTCGCTGATGTATGCACTCTTCACCTAATGGTGGCTCAGTAACCTCCATGGGTGGTGTCATAACAGCACAATAGTTCCTAATTGTCCTTTAGTACACGTACTTTCAGGTAAGTGTAAAGACAGCATAAATTGAGACTTTTTATTCCAATTCCAAAATAACCAATAAGTTGATTTACTAAATGAAAATACATTGGTTAACAGGGTGATTATTGAGCAATTTGTAGGCCAAAAATATGGTTTGATGAAAATTTTAAAATTTTCCTATTATGCTGGCACTACTACAGACACCTCTTAACAACAATAACCAGTAATGATATCAATTGATAGTCACTATATAGGTACTTTTATTCACATAAAACTAGGCACACAAAAAATCATACTTCAGGGTAGTAAACAATACAATATACAGAAGATATACTACAGAATTGTACACCTGAAACCTATATAA
>NW_006356705.1:0-619 GCF_000327345.1 Myotis davidii
TGATATCTCCAATGCCACAACCCATACTTCTATAATCACTACTTCTATCTCGAACCCTACCACTGCTCCCTCTACTACCACAACAACAATCCCTTCACTTATCTTTCTCACACATCCTACCCATATACCTAAACTGAAAAAAATCGGGAAAACACTATGTGTATCCAACTGTACACATAGTGACAAATAATAATTCCTTATTCTCATACTCTATAGGACATTTTGATTTTAATACCTCTATCTACTACCATAGCACCTATAAACTCTGCCCTGCATACCTTCCTGCACACTCTTGCCAAACCCTTGCACTAAATTCTGAGCAAACGACTCTTAGAGCTCATTACCACACCCAACTGAAAACCTGCACGCCACTTCAATGGTTTCAAGATGCACTCACCACTAGATCAATATCAATCATAGACACACGGCATTGTGAGCCATCAACTACAACATACAAAATCATTAACAAATCCTCTTATTCTCAACCCATCCAAACACAGATCCCTTTGTTACTCTGTGTACAAAGAGCAAATCTCACTGTCACTCCCTTTATGGAAAGACTAATGCATTTCCGGTACACGGGGAAGAGGGAGACAATTGTGAGGATGATGAGGATTTG
>NW_006356706.1:0-619 GCF_000327345.1 Myotis davidii
TTCATTTCTTTGTCCTCTGTTGTGCTTCAGGGAGTGCTTGGGGGACATGCAAAGTTATTTTTTAAGTGTTTGTTGGATAGAATTTTGATGTGCCATGATGTTTTTGTTTTCCTTTAAAAAAGGCAGGACTAAAGTATTAGCTTTAGTATTAGCTTCCCTACCTTTTCTGTTATATCATCAGACATATTTATCAATATTGGTCAGTCTATATAACTACATGAGTGTCCTCAAAATTCACAACTGAATCCCATCATGTGTCTGTTTAACTAAAGGCTGATTTCAGAAACCCCGAGTCTGTCCAACTCTACTGAGAAGGGAAGAAAGTATATGCCCTAGGTTATAAAATTGATAGCTATGCAGGGAAACCACCCATAAAATGTCAACTAGGAAGATAAGAATAAGGTGGCCAAAATCTTTTCTATAACTTTTCATAGAATATGTGAGCATGGGCTAATGAAACACAATTCTGATTTAAATCCAGCAAACATTTATTGAGCATCTACTATGATAGATAATGTGCAAGTTATAGTCCTATGTAATATCTGGCTTGACCTTTACAATAGCAGCAATGCATCTGTCCTAAAGTAGAAGTGTTGAATTAGAACACTGAATAAAATAA
>NW_006356707.1:0-619 GCF_000327345.1 Myotis davidii
ACCCTCCACGGGCAAAATGATGACAACTCACTTTATTGCAGTGGTCTGGCACTGAAACGGCAAAATCTCTGAGGTTTGCCTTCATGGAGCTCACAATCTAGTAGATTATTAAAGAAAGACCTTTTGTATTATTCTGTTAGAACCTCCCAGAAAAGTAAATGGTTATACAAATAAAGGGGAAACATTTTACCATGTAAAGATTGCCACTAGCATCTTATCTTTTTATTATAGTTATCAGCCACACATATTTACACAATTAGATGAACTTAGTGGTTTGCAGAAACTGAAGTGACATTTCAACCATGCCATATAAAAACCTGAGCCCTTGATTTCGGGCTCTGTGACTTCTGTCTTCCCTTAAAGGTTAGCGCTATCAGGAGCTGAGATAGTCCAGCTTCCTCCCCCACAGCAAGTCCTTGGTTCAAGCCTCCTAATGGTCTTAAGAGCAGGGCTGAGCCCTGTGGTTGGGCTGCAGGAAGCACTCTGTAGTCCCTCATTTCAGCCAGACAGACCATGGAAGGGTCCAAGAACACACACAGAGAAAACATGAAAGTGTACACTCATCCATTTTTATGGAAGCAGACATAAATGTGGGGGAGGTGCTTTAGCACATGAGCAT
>NW_006356708.1:0-619 GCF_000327345.1 Myotis davidii
GTCATGAGATGAAAAAGGTTGAAAATCGCTGCTGTGAGCAAAAGAGAAAAGTGACATTTTTCAAGATGAAAATAGGAAACAGGTAATAAACATCTTAAAGTGCTACCCAAGGCTGTCTCAGTCCCCAACCAAGCCATGCCACTGTACTTGTCCCTGAATTGCAGCAAGTCATACCACATGGACTCCATTCTAGGAAAACAGTAGGCTACTCGCTCCAAAGTTCAAAGCAAAGATATTTCATTACCAGACTCATAAAGCAGACACTGTTGGTGGCCTACTCCAACCCTCACCCCAGCTTTCCGCGACAGCAGAGCCCCTAATTTCATCCATATATTCATCCCTGGGAAGCCATGTACCCAAGAAAGGTGTGCCTATTCTTACACCCCAGGGGGTGGATCTTGATGAATTCTATTTCCCTTGTCAGTGACTGGTTTGAAGAGATGCATGTCACCCAATCCTAGCCAATGAGACATGAGGGGAAGTCTGCTGAAGGGCTCCCGGGAAATGGTTACCACCTCTACAAACAGACAATACAATAATGGAATGGTCCTCTCTTTCCACTGAATATTGTCATGTCTTCATAACAAGCCCGGAATTTGAACAGTCACTCTCCAACCTC
>NW_006356709.1:0-619 GCF_000327345.1 Myotis davidii
TGAGTTGTAGAAGTTCTTTATATATTCTGGATACCTGTCTTTTGTTAAACGTGTATTTTGCAAATACGTTCTTTCAGTTTGTGACTTGTCTATTTGTCCTTTATTTTCATGAAGTTTGATTTATTATTAAGTGGTTTCCTCTTAATTTTGTTTTAAGAAATCTTTGCCTATCCCAGGTTCAGAAAGATTTTCTCCCATGTTTTCTCATCCAGTCTTTTACAACTGAGTATGGTGCTAGTTGCACGCTTTTGTAAATGTCCTTGCACAGGTTGATATGTTGAGAAAGTTTATCATAAAAGAAACATTTATCAAATGCTTTTTCTGTATGTATTGAGATGATCATATTAATTTCCATTTGTTCTGTTAGTATGCTGAATTACATTAATCAATTTTTGAATTTCAAATCAATGTTATTTTCCTGAGATAAACCTCATTGGATCATGATATAACATCCTTTCAAATACTGCTGTGTTTAATTTGCTAGTGTTTTGCTAAGGATCTTTGCGTCTATATTCATGAAGGATATTGATCAATGGTTTTCTCTTTTTATAATGTATTTAACAGGTTTTTGTATCAGTGATGCTGGCCTCATAAATGAGTTGGGATATGTGCCTCCTTC
>NW_006356710.1:0-619 GCF_000327345.1 Myotis davidii
AAAAAAATTCTACACTGATGTTGACTCTGAGTTCCTTTACAGAATTCACTGATCTTAGACTAGCAGTTAAAAATAACTGCTCTGTATCTTGACATCTTGACTCTGATGATGGTGACACAAATCTACACATGTTATAAAAACTAAACACAACACATATACCCGTGTATGTAAAACTAGTGAGATATGAATAAAGTGGATGGATTGCATCAGCATCAATGTCCTTGTTGTGATGCTATACTATTGATTTTAAAGATGTTACCACTGGAGAAATCTAGGTGAAGTGGTATACATTATGTCTAGAAAAACTTCTTGCAATTTCATGTGAATTTTAAAATAGAAAGTTAAATATTAAAGTGGGTTTTAACTGCATAGTTTGTCTATACTGCCAACATAGCTTACTGTCATCATTCCAATTATATGTACTATGAGAGAAGTATGTGCCTCTGATGGGCGTGTGGGCTTCACATAGGAGAACATCTTCCAAAAGTCTTGTGTATTTCAAGAATGTCACTGTCTGATAAATCTCAGAGGGAAGGTAGAGGTGGGTAGGAAGAGGTTAATTAAAGAATTTATATGCATATATGCGATGTGTAACCCATGGACACAGATAATAGTGTGG
>NW_006356711.1:0-619 GCF_000327345.1 Myotis davidii
TAAAAAAATAAAAAAATTATCTAAAGGTGACACAGTGTTTGAGGCATCCTTTCCATTTCAAACCAAACTATAGCTGTCTCCAGCAGCCACTGGAATCAGGGTCATGCCAGCAATTACGGCAATGTGCCAGGCACTGTTTTAAGCGCTTTACATGCATTATCTCATTTAATTCCCACAACAATCCTATGAGGTGAGTGCTTTGTAATCCCTTTTCTCTCACTCAGAAAGAAACTCAGGCCCAGGGAACGGAAGCCACCTGCCAAAGGTTGTACACTTAGAAGCATGAATTGGTAGAGCTAGACTTCCAACCTGAATAAACTGAATCCAGACTTTAGAGGGAGAAACCTCTGTCATGACTTATTTAATGTTTATACTTATGTCTCCATATTCCACGGAGAGGTTTTTCTTTCTTCTTTATAGCACAATCTGAAACTCTCCACTTCCCCCCCTTATTCCTAATGTCACACTGAATGTCTCCAAGTCCTTACTGTAGGAGCCCAGTTAACCACACTAAAATGAATTTAAAATTCCATGAATAATGCAGCCTTGCTAGTTTGTGTATGTGAAATGAATGGTTCTTTTTTCAAATATATGTTTTTATTGATTTTTTTAGAGTGAG
>NW_006356712.1:0-619 GCF_000327345.1 Myotis davidii
CATACTCCAAGAGATATCTGAGTAACTAAACCTTGCTGTGGTTTCATAGCACTAAACTCAGGAATGTACTGCTTGATTCAAGTGGGATCATCATGGAGGGGAGTAGAGAAGAGAAGTTTGTTCAGAATTAAGTGAACATGAAACCTACTTTATACTAGCAATCATATTGTGCATTGTACAACCCTAAGATTGCTTAGAAGCTCCTGGCTCAGGTGTGGGAGTCACCAATATACATCTGGGCAATGCTATGCCCCAGCCTGGATAACCTTCATCTTCTCAAGGCTGGACTAATGGAGGCAGCAGAGCTTTCAGAATGTAAGATGTGACCCTTACGCAATGAGAATCATCCCCAACTATTCTCATAATGAGGACTCACTGAGGAAGCCCAGAAGCTTACGTCAAAGTTTGTCAGAAGGTAAAGTTGCTCATTTCTCGGCTGTCAACGGTGTGCTGACTTCACATTCTATCCTTTAGAAAAGTAAACTTTGTATAATTTGCTAAAGTTAAATCCATATCTGATCCTAAATATTATCACTTGCCATTTGTCCAGATTTTCAATACGTTTTTGACAAGAAAATAATACCCCCCAAATTAAACTCTTTTCATCTTTTAATTGGTT
>NW_006356713.1:0-619 GCF_000327345.1 Myotis davidii
GAGAGAGAGGAAGGGAGAGTGAGAGAGAAATATTGATGTGAGAGTATAGCATCAATTAGCTGCCTTCTTATTACCACCTCCCCCCCTCCACTGGGGATACTGCCTGAGAACTGGCCACCCTTTGATGCATGGAATGACGCCCAACTAACTGAGCCACACTGACCAGGGCAAAGTAAATCTTATTAGCTACTATTAGTTACTTCCACCTCAGCATGAACTTACTCCTAAATGCTACTCCTCTGAGCTGTTAACATACATTAAGCCCGAGGCTCTTGGTCTTGGTTGCACCACAGAATTACCTGGGATAATTTTTGCCTGGGTTCCACCTCTAGGACTCCATGTATTCTAATTAGTCTTGGATGCTAATTGGACACAAGAATATTTTAGAGCTCCCCAGTAATTCTGCTGTGCAGCCAAGACCGAGAATCCCAGTAAGAAGCCATTCCCAACCACGGAAGGAATGACTTTGGTCAAAGTTGAAGAATTTCATGAAGGGCTGGAGGATCTGTAAACTCTGACAGATTTAGCATCTTCACATTTCAGACAGGAATCAATCTTGGCCTCCTTTAGGAGTAGCTGCCATTTCATGAACGCTGGGAGCTCCATGAGAAAGGTATAT
>NW_006356714.1:0-619 GCF_000327345.1 Myotis davidii
TAGCCTTTTCAGATGGGCTTCTTTCACTTAGTAGTTTGCATTTAAGATTCCTCCATCTCTTTTCACGGCTTCATAGATCTTTTATTTTTCTCCCCTGGGCTGAATGATATTCCATTGTCTGCATGTACTTCACCTAATGAAGGGCATTTTGGCTGCTTCCAAGTTCTGGCAATTATGAATAAAGTTGCTATAAACGTTTGTGTGCAGGTTTTGTGTGGATGTAAGTTTTCATCTCTTGGGGTAAATACCAAGGACTACAATTGCTGGATCATAATGTAAGACCAAGTTTTGCCAGAATCTGTCAAACTCTTCTGAAGTACCTGTACTATTTTGCATCCCCATCAGCAATGAATGAGAATTCCTGTTGTTCCACACCCTCAGTAGCATTTGGTGTTGTCACTGTTCGGATTGCTGCGGACTCTCAGTGTTATCTCAGCATTCTTTTCATTCCCCTGAGGACATATGATGTGGAGCACCTCCTCATATGCTAACTTACCATCTGCATATCTTCTTTGGTGAGATGTGTGTTCCTGTTTATTGTCCATTTTTAAATAGGGTTGTTGAGTGTTTTTTTATTTTTAAAATATGGTTTTTAATTGATTTTTAGAGAGAGAGAGAG
>NW_006356715.1:0-619 GCF_000327345.1 Myotis davidii
TTGCCTCTGTGGGTTTGTCTTCACCCCCATCACCTACTTGACTTTCCGGTACCACCTTTGCTACCACTTCTCCTCTTTCTTTGGAATATATTTGTTTTATTTTCTACGTTCTTAATTCCAACATACCTGTTTTTCTTTAAATATTGAATCCACCATTTTTATACTGTTACATTTCATATGTGACATCTTTGGTCATCTAGAGAAATTTATCATTTGTTATTTCTGCTGAATCCCATGGTGGTTTGTTTCCTCTTGTGTTAGTTAATATTTTACTGGTTCAATTTAGTCTGAGCACCCCCTGAGGGTGCACATCGATCATGCTTTCCTCCAGAGGGTTTCATTTGTTCCTGTCGGAACTGTGGGCACTGCTGATTCACATTAGTCCTCTTAGATTGGGAAACTTCCAGATTTGTCTTCTCTAAATCCCTGTGTGTTAAAGACGGCACAACACTGAGGTAGGCGTTTATCCCGAAGTGACCTGGCTTCCACATTCTCTTGCCACCCACCATTCTCAAATCTTATTTTAGTTTTCTGTTGCTGTTGTTATTGGCCTTCTTTCCTTCTTCCCTCCCTCCAGCTCTCCATTTTTCCCTTCTTTCTTTCCTTCCTTCCTTCCTTC
>NW_006356716.1:0-619 GCF_000327345.1 Myotis davidii
TGATGCTCAGCCACTGAGCCATGCCAGCCAAGCAGAAGAGTACGTTTTATCTCACCCACTAAACAATCAGCTGTCTTAGAACTTGCCAACAAGATGACTAAAGTATGCACAAACATTCTGAGATGAGCCACAACAATGTAGCAGGGCACTTTGAAACCTAGTCTGCTACCTAAATATCCAGCAGGGACACTTTGAAACTTGTAAGGAGAAGGATATAAAACCCTTTGAATCCCTACTGGGTGATGTGCTCAGACTAACTGAATTGCCTGCTTGTGCTTAATGCCAAGTGTATTTTTAATAAATGTGCTTGCTTTGCTTCAACGCTGCTATCTGTCACTCGTCTGAAATCTTTCTTGTGAGATTGATAAGAGCCAAGGAGGGGACAGCCCCATCCTCTGACTCAGAGAGCAGTCCAGTAACACAAGAAATGAAAAGCAACAGGAATATATTATCCACCAATGGCAATATATCTTCCCTGATCAAAAACTGCTTTACAAGAGGCAATCTTACCCTTTCTGAAAAGTTTTCCAGGTTCTAAGCACTTAAATATAAAGCAAATAATTTCAAACCATGTCAGAACTAGGAATTATATCTATAATAATAAAAGCACAATATGCTA
>NW_006356717.1:0-617 GCF_000327345.1 Myotis davidii
AAAAAATGTGCTTTTCTTATATTGGTTTCATCCTTCCAATTTTTCCTAATAGCATTGTGGCTGTGAGGTTATGGTTGTAGAAGCCACTTTAGAGATTCAAGAGATTCAATTTACAAACACATTAGAATGAAAGCCGCATGTTACAGATGGTAGAGACATACAGAGGATCCTAGGACATGGATGGCGTCATGGAAACGATATATTAGCACTGAATTGTCTAACTCTGGAGTCATCATTGGGGGAGAAAAACAACCCACCATTATTAGGATAAACCAATATCAATGGCTTTGCTAAAGCAATGACCTCACTGGAATTGTGAAAAGGGCCAGGGGAGTAGGTAAAGTATAGTGTTTGCGAGAAGGGTCTGTAGTGTGTTCTGGGAGCCAAAGATTGATTGCAACATGTATTGTTTCCTTTCTCAGTGGTCTCTCTTCTCCTTTGAAAAATACTCCCTCGCTTTTGAGACATTACTCTTTTTCCCACCATTAAAAATCCCACTTCAAAATATCTGAAACCACCATTCCTTAAATAATTTGCTTTCATATTCATGGTGACTAGTGGAGTTGTGAGCCATGGAATAATACGGTTACATTCATAATACCTCCAGCCTCCAGCCT
>NW_006356718.1:0-619 GCF_000327345.1 Myotis davidii
TTTTTTTTAAAGCAACATTGTTAAGCTGCATTGGAGAGTTACAGATAAGTTTTTCCACACAATTCTGATATTTTATATTGAATATCTTGGACAGTGATTTAAATATCACCAGGTTCAGAAAGAAGGTATGAGCCTCTCATAGATAACCAGCATATGGACTGGTTATGGACTCTTTCATATGTTTATACAGGCTCCTAAACATACACACCAGGGGTCAGCAAACTGGCCATCAGCTAAATCTGCTTTGCCATCTGTTTTTTAAAATAAAGTTTTATTGGAACACATTCATATTCACTTGTTTATTGTCTGGGGCTGCTTTTGTGCTCCAGTGGCAGAGTTAATTGTGTTAATGACCATGTTATCTACAAGCCAAAAATATATACTCTCTGGCCCTTTACAGAAGAAGTTTGCCAACATTTGTTATCCACATACACTCATTAGTATGCTCATAATCATACATCTACGTAGGAACTCTTTCCTGTTTTATAAATACCAAATCATACCATACACATGTGTACTTGTTCTCTTCACACAATAACAGCTATCCAATATCTGCATGGTATTCTATCATGTGGACATGCTATAATTTATCCAACCATCCTCACATTTTTTTATTCAT
>NW_006356719.1:0-619 GCF_000327345.1 Myotis davidii
AAGCGACCCTAGTGTTGTTGTCTGGCCAGTGAACAAAAATTATTACCAACAACATTCAACTTATGTGGGGAAAAAAGACACAGTTTTCACCTCTGCCTGTCTGCAGGAGGCATGTTAACTCCCTTTCTCTGCTCCCCGGGATATTCAGTGATTCATCATCATCATGAAATTTCCAAGCTTCTCATTCTGAGAATATTGTGCCTAAGCTGTCTAGAACTTTGTATTTGACCAGCCTTCCCTTTATCCCTTGGGAAAAAATGTTTTCAAGTTGAAGTATTAGGAGAACCCATGTTCTAACTTAAGAATATTAAGTGATCCTTCATTTGAAAGCTAATAAAAAATTATACTACTAATAATACTCCCTATAATGAACCACAGTTTTCAAAGTATCTTCATAGACCTTAGTGCTTGTGATCCATTCTACGCCGTGTGAGAAGAAACTCAAAGAGATCAAACATGGGCTGAGATCAAACAGCTGGAAAATGGTTCAAGTAACTCTAAGCCTCACATCCTCTAAGTTTCAATTTGCCCGGCTTCCACCTTGCCACGTGGTCAGGGTTAGGGTTAGCTCAGCTGGAACACTCATCTAGACACTAAAGCAGTGGTTCTCAACCTGTGG
>NW_006356720.1:0-619 GCF_000327345.1 Myotis davidii
CAGTGCGTGTTTTTTAATGTTAAATTGCATGGGAAGCATTGTAAATAAGTGATTAAAAAAAACTTCTAGGATATATAGTATGGGTAAACAATTGTTGTAAATTAAACAAATAACTGGGTTTTGGGAAACCCAAAACAGCTGCTTAGTTCTTCTGGACTCCCTGGCAAACCCCATTTTTTGGTTTTCACATTCCTTCATACATCACCGTGCATTTAAGCTGGACTTAAGGTAGGTGAAGGAACTTATGAGCTGACATTATTGAAAAGAGTCATCTTACATTATTGCCAGGTTTGATAAAGTCCCTTTAAGAGAATGCCAAATAGGTAGCTGCGTCCTTTCACAGGCAGCTCCCAGGAGACAAAAACTTTAGAGATCACTGACTGCCAGTTGGAGATTCTGTTTATTGGAAAGGAGATCAAATGAAATACATTCTCCAACCTCACTCTAAGGGATCATATCAGGTGCCTAACTGTGAATGGATATCTACCCCTGACTCTGACACTGACCTCCACCTACAACAGGCACAGAAGACTCTTCAAGGACAAGAAGCCACTGACACCAGAGGTGGACAGCTATCCCAAATATCAACAAGGCCTGTATACCTACAGATTGATGTTGA
>NW_006356721.1:0-619 GCF_000327345.1 Myotis davidii
CTTGGAATAAAAAAATCTAATTGACACATTTTCTAAACCTCAGTCTTTTCCACTGCAAAATGGGGAAAATAATAGCTGTTCCATTGGGATGTTGAACAAACAATGCTTATAATACGCTTAGCACTAACACTTAGAGTTGGAGAATTAACAAAACCTTAGTTATGAATTCTTACTATTATTGTTGGTGGGTAAGAAACTTATAAAGTTTTCTTTATTAAAATAATGCTTAAAATATTTTCTTCCAGTGGCTTACAAACAGATTATTTTATAACTGCCCAACTATTGACTTGTGCTCGGAAGTGGAATTTGTTACAAATGTATTTGCATGAAATCGACATCTGAGGACCTGCAGTTTTTGGAAAGTACCACCAGGGGGAGATCTGTGTTGTTAGCACAGTAATCAGGCCAGGCAAGGCAAAGGACCAGGGAGCTGTCGGAAGGTGGTGCATCCGGGGTGTGACACAGTCCATGACACTTATTAACGGAGTAATCACCTATTTCTCGTCACTGTGGCACATCTGAAATAATTCCAACTTCCAAATGTGTTGTAATTTCCAATTACTTCGTTTTCAGTTTTGCGAACTCATTCTCAAATTTCCCACAAGTTTTGCAAATTGTG
>NW_006356722.1:0-619 GCF_000327345.1 Myotis davidii
TCAATATTCATCAAGCTTTACATTTACAGTTTTCACACTTTTCTTTATACAGTCATTGTAACTGTTAAAAGAAATAAAGAGTGATGAAAGCTGCAATGGTTTTCTATTTGGTACAAGAAAAGTTTAATGGACTTTATAAAAAATTTAACTACAAGAGTTTCAATGTTGGCCCAAACCCATACTAAACGTGGGCATAAAATATCAGTGCTCACTATAACTGTAAGATTGTGGAATATATATTTTCATGAAGTATGCTCTAATTATTAAACTATGTAGTATATATATTCTTTTCCACTAATATGGTGTTAGTAAATATTGCTTCCCTTTCTCTACATTTACCACATTTGTGATACTAAAAAGCTGATGTTGTTATTGTTAAAGATGAAATATCAGAAATAAAGATTGCAATATCATTTTGCAACCACTTGGGATGCTTATAATTTCTCAATTTAATAATTAGTTTTTCCATTTTCTCATTTCAGAATAGTTAAAACATGTAGTTATATAATCATTTTAATTGAGAGATTCTTTTGTGATTCCATGAATTATCATAAACTATAACTTGGGGGAAAAGAAATACTGGTATATAGGAAATTTTATTTAGCACAGTAAGTAGATA
>NW_006356723.1:0-619 GCF_000327345.1 Myotis davidii
TCTTATCTGTAAAATCAAGGGACAGATGAGATAACCCCAGGGACCGCCTCTGCTCACTGGCTGTCCATGCCCTGTGTCGCACAGACGCGGCTGGATGAATGAATGGAGTGTCCTCTCCAGTGACTCTGACTTCCTGTCCTCAGCACCCCGTCCAGCCCAGTGACACTGGAGTCTCATGTCAGGCTTACGTTTCTCTGTCTTCTGATGCCATGAGTGTGCATCCACAGTGATAGGAATAAGTCTCAACTGAGTCCCTTTAACACATCAGGCCGGGATAGAACCTTCTATTTAGAGGTCCTCATTCTTGAAACACCCCTGGAAAAAGATGTGTTATTATTCTAACTGAGTGAGGACACTGGGGCTCAGAGGCGTGAAATCACATGTCCAAGGTCGCAGCTAACAGGCCCGGGACTGCATCTAGGTCTGCCTGGCTCCCAAGAGCCCCCACCCCCACCCCACGTGACCACAGAGCATGATGGGGGTGGGGTCCTGCTTCAGGGGCAGGACCTTCTTTCTGAAGAAGAAGGCATCTTTCCACAGTGGGAGAGAGACACATAGTTTATCTACATTTCACCAGGCACAGCATAAGCGTCATCTGTAGCTCCCAGGTGGTTCAGAG
>NW_006356724.1:0-619 GCF_000327345.1 Myotis davidii
TTACTGCATATTACCTGACATTGTAATAATTACTGAAAGCAGTAGGAATGAGATAAGATAGTCAAACTAGGAGAATAAGATTGATCAAGATGTAGAAAGGATGCATATCAATTTTACAATTGGGCGATCATTTTTGCAAGACATACAATTTACATGGAACAATGGGGGAAAAGACAAGTTTAAATATTCTATGAATAAGCTGAGTGAATATTTAGTTACTCCAAAAAAGATAAACAGGGAAGTTATGTAAGACCAGGGCTTTTGTTGAGCAGGCGTTAGGCAAAGAATGTCTATAAAGGCTGTTAAGAAGTTCACCTTTGTTAAAGACCTCTTGGCTTTTAGTAATACTCTTTTATTAAAAACCCTACTATACATTATTCCTGGTGGTTACTATGGCACTAAGTACATTAAAAGTGGCTTGGTTGAGGGCACAGTCTTTCATTAAGGTTATAGTGAAATCTTTCCTTTGACCCTCTTGTAGGCTGAATTATATGCCTCCCCAAATTCATATATTAAAGTCCTACCTCAGTATCTCAACATGTGATTCTACATGGAGATAGGTCTTTAAAGTCATTACAATGTAATTATAATTATTACAATGTCAGGTAATATGCAGTAA
>NW_006356725.1:0-619 GCF_000327345.1 Myotis davidii
TAATATTCCATTGTATAGATATACCACATTTTAAAAACCTATTCATTAATTGAAGGGAATTTGGACTGTTTTCTTCTTTTGATTATTACGAATAATGCTGCTATAAACATTCCTGCACATATTTTTGGGCATACATGTTTTCATTTCTTTCAAGTTTATACCTAAGAGTGAAATTACTGGGTCTTATGGTAGATCTGTGTTTAGTTGATTGAGAAACCACCAGACTGTTTCCCAAAGTATTTGCAGCATTTTACTTTCCCATAGGCAATTATTTCTTAGATACAACACCAAAACTGTATTTCATAAAGGTAAATTGGACTTACTCAAAATTAAGAATTTCTGTGTTTTAAAAGATACTGCTAAGAAAATTAAAAGAAAAGATACACTGAAGAAAATACTTACAAATCATAAAAAACTATGTAACAAACTCAACAATAAGAAAACAGATAACCCAGTTTTAAAGTGGACAAGTCATTTGCACACACACTTCATCAGAGAAGACATATAATGACAAGCACATGAAAAGAAGTGAAAGCACCATAATGAGATAACACTACACACCTATTAGAATACCTAAAATTTAAAATATCCCAGTAGGGGGCATGCAGGAGGTAGCTGA
>NW_006356726.1:0-619 GCF_000327345.1 Myotis davidii
AGGAGGAGAGAAACATCAGTGGAAGAGAGACACATGGATTGGTTGCTTCCCGCACACCTCCATGGCCCCTCTCTGCCCCTCAGGGTCCCAGGGGTCCAGTCTGCAACTGAGATACGTGCCTTTCAGTCTAAGATGAGACCCTTCAGTTTGAGGGATGACACTGTATCCACTGAGCCAAATCAGCTAGGACTTTCCTTTGCTTTTCAAATAAAAGCCAAGCTCCAACATGTGAGCTGACTCTGCCTGCCTCATCTCTCCCCGGTGCTCACCCTATTCCATGACCTGGGCTTTATCGTGCTCCTGGAAAATGCCACATGTTGAGCCAGCATGCTCTCGGTTCCCATGTCTGGATGCCTTTCCCCAGCATGTCTGGCTCCTTCAGGTTTGAATGTCATCGTTAGTAAGAGGCCTTTATGAACATCTTTCCTAAAGTACCAGCCTGTCCACTCCCCAATGAACTGTGCTCTCGTTCCCACTTTGATTTTTTTCACAGCATTTATCAGCCTGAGACTATTTTGGTTATTGTTTGTTGCTTTATGGCTATGAATGTAAGTTCCACTAGAATGTCTGTTCTGTGGGCATAGGTACCTTTCCTGTTTGCTCATCACAGTATCCCCAT
>NW_006356727.1:0-619 GCF_000327345.1 Myotis davidii
TTTTTTTTTCTCCTTCCCCAGTTTGGACGTCACAGACTCAACCCAGAAAACAGAACCTTGGGGAGTCTCCGCAATGTTCTGTATCTTCTTCATCAGCGAGTCAGGTGCGTTCTCAACAGCCCCCTCTGCTGGGGAGCGCTGGGATTTGCTGACCTGGCACTACTGCCTTGGTTCAGTGGCAGCCTGGAAACTGCTCCCTTGGACTCTGTGCTCAGGCATTTCTCATTTTAGGGGTTTGGTGCAATATGACAGTACTTTGGGAAATTAGGGAAAAGTTCAAGTCCTTGTACTTTGTTATAAATATGCAGAACTCCTGTATAACGGGAACCCTCCAAAATCTTATATAGAGAGCATTGTGCTTGAGTGGCATATCCTGTGATCTCTCTCAGAGATAGAAATAAGCAGGAATTATACAGCAGTAGTCATAGTGAGGAAGGAAGCGGGGAGTAGGGAGAGTAATAATAATTATAATTATGACAGTGATGATGCTGTAAGAGTAACTAACATTTTTGAGTGTTTGCTTTGTGGCAGACACTGATTTTAAAGCTTTATGTGAGCAATATCACTTAATCCGAACAGTAGTCCTGTGAGGCATGTACTTTCGTCATTTCCTTGTTTT
>NW_006356728.1:0-619 GCF_000327345.1 Myotis davidii
CACTCAAGGGGCCAAAGACCCACATGTGGCTCGTGAGCCAGTTTACTGACCAAGGTTCTAGGTTCTAAGGTCTTGACATTTATTTACTCATTGATGCTTGTAACAATCATTTGATTCTTAAAGGTAGGTATTTGTGTTATAATTTTTATTAGCAGATGAGGAAACTGAAGCACAAAAGGGTGAAGTAAGTTGCCAAAGTAACATTCATAGAGAATCAAGCTAAGTTTGAGCCATGTGGTTTGGCTTCAGTAACTGAGCTCTTAACCATCATAATAAAGTTGCTCATCAATTTCCCCATTTTGTAAGTGTGAGGAAGTTGAGTTTTTAAATAGTTTCCCCATAATCACACTTCTGTAAATTGCTATAGCAGGGAATTGGACATGAGTTGCCCACCTGGGCTAGGGTTCTTTCTGCTACACCACAATTCTAGACATTTCATTATGACCCTGGAGACAGATTTCCAAGAAGTGCCAAAAGGTCAAGAAGATTCATCATCAGAGACCTAGTAAAGACAAAATTCACAAAGTCCCCATGTACTTCAACAAAGCCCTATGGTATCTATACATATAAAAAGCCAGTGATTGGAACGCCATAATGATCATAATGACTGGTTGCTATG
>NW_006356729.1:0-619 GCF_000327345.1 Myotis davidii
AAGGAAATACCAAAAGAATACAACTGAAGTTTCAAAATCGATAAGATTAGCATCTGATGTCAGCTGCAGTAATAATTACCGATTAAAGTGGAGATGAAGGAGGAGTTGGGATCAAAAGGACACCTGCCCCTTCCTCTCTCAGACCTGTGTGACTCCAGGTGAAACAGGGAATCCTTGAAAGAAAACCAAAAACACCAACTTTAATAAGAATTGCTTAAAGAAACATATTAACCTTAATTATTTACAAAACAGGTACTGTAAATAGGGCACTGGACAGAAACATCAAGTTATTTAGGAACAAAGTTTATAAATAAATGCATGGGTTTTGCAGTCCATATTTGGGTTTTCTCACTCCTCCTAAAATGTATGCAGGTGATGAAATGAATGAAATTAGTAGTTTTCATCACTTCATCAGACAGTATTAGTTACTCTGAGATGTGTCAGTTGAATATTCCAAAGGAATGAAAACCTGCTGAAAAAAGGTCACTAAGAAGAAGGTTCAGTGATAAACATGGAAATGGGCTTTTATTCCATAAGGCCATTATTGATTTTTTTCCCAAATAGTCTGTAAAGGAAGTTAATAAAAATTTCCATCAATAATCTGAAATATTTACTTACA
>NW_006356730.1:0-619 GCF_000327345.1 Myotis davidii
TCATTAACGAATACAGAAGACCAACTTTTTAAAACATTTGCAAGTATTATATGTACAGTTGAGTATCATTAATTTTTTAGCATTTCCTGGATTAAAAAATAACAAAATACAGCAAATTGAAATATTGGCCTAGTGTTTATAGATGTCTGAACTTACCATACTCTTTCTCACACAGAGTCATTTGCCAGAACTTTCTCCCCTCTTCTACACACTAATCCCATTACTCCTTTGATTCTCAGACTAGGCACCACTTCCTCTCAAGAAGCCTTCTCTGAAAGACCGCATTCCCTGTCTCACCAAAAGCTTGAATAGCCAAGGAGCTTGTCATGCACCCCAAGCTTGTGACTAAAGTAGCAAATATTATATCCTGTGTTATGCTGGTTTACTTGTATTTAGACTCAAAGAATATTCATTTTTATGTCATTGGCATCTAGTACATTTCTTGAAACCTATTAAGCATTCAAAACTGTTGTTGAGTGAATGATTAAGTATTAGTTGAATAAATTTGCTACACATCAAAATAAGAAAACTCAGATTAATTTATGAGTTTGGGATATAATATTATGCCAGTTACATCACACTTGTGTTCTTTGCTTTTAGACTTAAAAATATTTTATAT
>NW_006356731.1:0-619 GCF_000327345.1 Myotis davidii
CCCCAACCTTCCAGGTCGTTTCATCACCTGCATCTGAAAACTAAGACCTTGGTAAACATGGCCTCTCAACTGGTTTGCACCAAGTATGGAGATAGAAACCAACGTTCACTGTTTGTGTTATATCCATTCCTATGCTAGTCTATATTCACATTATCAACCTACTCATACTAGTTGGTATTTTTACTATAACTCAGAATAATGTTTCTCATAACGCAAATGCCATACTTAGGAAAATACAGATTGCCATATCAGCATTATATTTAAAAATCCTTGAATTCTTAAAATACAATGTTATCCTCTAATCAATCAATAATTAAATGCAATCCTATAATGTCTGAGCGCCATCTCACATTTATTCAGTCCTTCACTATCACTGGGAAGAACATGATTTACCTCTATCATTCCTTTCATGCTGCTGAGGTTATTGTTAAATATAAGATGGCTAGTTGTAAGAAAGGAAATAGAACAAAAAAAGATGGAATCAATTTAACAGAAATATATTTTGAAGGTGAGAATGAGCATACATTTAGTAGTAACCTCATGAGTGTCGTATACCTGGAAAAATAAAACATTTTCAAACTAACACCTAAAGACAGTGTTCAGGCTAAACAAATCAGAG
>NW_006356732.1:0-619 GCF_000327345.1 Myotis davidii
CTTTTTTCCAGTGCTCTACTGTCCAATCCTTGTTTTGCAGCTCTGAGTTTAAAATGTAGGTGTGCTTTTTCTTCCTGACATGTATTCATGCTGCCCTGGTCCTATAAATAGCTTAGCCCCTCATCTTTAGCTCCGTGCTCAGTCAGCCCATGTGAGGAAAGTACTGCTTTATTAACCTTAGTCCACAGCTTAGATACAAAAATGCACTTCTTCAACATTATAAAAACATAAGCAGGCCATTGGGACTGACAGTCAATTTAAAAAGCCATGAACTCTTCCAGTCACTCCTTCATAGGGTCATTTATGAGCCATAATTAACATGCAATGGCAAGACAGAGGACTCTCCAAACAGGAGAAGTTCAGTGTAGTGCAAAGTGCATGACCTGGAGCCAGACAAACTCCATGACTTCAAGCAGGTGTGTTAAATATTCTACCTGTCAGTTTCCTCTTCTATTAAATGGAGAGTGTCATGTAGTTTTCAGAAAAAGGCTGTGTACATAAAGGACTGGCGCAGTGCCTAGAATACAGTAGTTGTTCAATAAATAGTAACAGTGATGGTAGCAGTAGCAGTAGTAGTAGTCGTCGTGGTAGTAGAAGTTAATAGTGCTGGGGATGATAG
>NW_006356733.1:0-619 GCF_000327345.1 Myotis davidii
CTAGACACTGTTCTAGGTGCTGAGGATACTGCAGTAAACAAGCGAGAGCTGGTGTTTCCACAATGCTAATAGTTTTCTATTTTATTTTTAGCTATGAAAATGTGGGTTTTTTTCCCCAAACAAAATATCATCTGTCCCCCTCCCCTGTACGTAAAGCAGATAAGAATAAAGCTGCTCTATTTGAGGTGAGGGGAAGGGGCTGGGAGCTCTACCTGTTTAGCATCCACTTGCCCCTCCTTTCTCATTTCACATATTTCTACTTGGTCCTTATACCCTGAGATTGCTACCAAAACAGTAGAGATATCAACAAGGGAGAACAGTGAGTCCAGATGTTGAGGAAGTATGAATACTAGCTTGAGAGAGTAATCTTATGATGTAATTGAATTAGCATAGAGTGAGATTATTGGACAGTGATGAGCAGTAGAAATGTGAGGGAATGTTGGAAGGAGAGCTATCCAGTAGTTCACCTGATAGTAGTGAACACTGAGTAGATTCAGAAGATATAATGAGTCAGCATATAAAGACTGACATCACACATTAAAGAGAGATTATGTATTTGAGGGTAAAGTATGGGTTTAGGAATTAGAGAATTCAGGTACAGAACTTGGCCTTGGTACTT
>NW_006356734.1:0-619 GCF_000327345.1 Myotis davidii
TGGGTTGATATGGTTGTGACTCATACAAACTGTATAAAATATGTACTAGCTTCACAGCTTTACTATGTAACATACTAAGAAGTTGAGTTTCTCTCATTGAGAGCACTTAGGACATGGCAGGTATTTAAATTCTTAGAGTAATCTACCTATACTCCCATGGTGTATTATGTTAACAACGAAATATATGCCCACAGGTCAGCCTGATGCTTAAGAGACCAGAAAAGAATTCAGAATCCTAGAACCAGATTTATTGATGCTGTAGAGTCCTAATCTTTACACCTGTGAATAATCATTGTTATCCTCTTTTCTATGCTTGTAGCCTTCCTTAAACATTTGTACTGGGACCATGTATTTAGTATATCTCACAGGGCTACACTCCACTATCCTTCTTAGGCAAATTATACAGACTCTCTAAATAATGTAAAACATATGAAACGCTACCTATTCACATTTTAAGTTCAGTGTTCCACTGTAATCAGAGTAGGAAAATAGTAACTTAAAAATTGGAATCACTTAGCACCAGAATTTTTTTGGATACATAAAATAATGTATTACTTTAACCTTAATAATTGTTTGCAAATCTGGCCTTCATAAAATTGTACTTGTTCATATATATATA
>NW_006356735.1:0-619 GCF_000327345.1 Myotis davidii
AAAAGCTCTATTTCTGGGAATTTTGAGCTGAGATTTATGTGACTACTCAATCATTTGAAAGGTACATATAAATTTAAGGGGCAGGGGCCCCACCCTGCATTTGCATAGCTGTTACACATCCCTTTAAATATTAATACAGAATCAAAATACTTTCTACTTACAAACTCCTAAGCGATAGCCTGCTCCTTGAAGGTATTTACTATGTTTTAGTATTAAAGAGCCATGGTTTTCCCATTTTAATAAAGGATCATTTAATAGTTCTTTCCCCTCAATATTTTAAAAAGTTAGCTTTAAATCATGATTTCAAAAGGATACTCACATATTGTATTACGCACTTAATGAAATCACCTCATCCTTCAACGCATCAAGCTCAGAGAGCACAGCGCCAAAGCGAAGAATCTCGTGGCCTTCTCCATCTTCACCTTCCTTCTCCGTATTTCTAACCCTGACTCGGTGGAACACTTGAATCTGCGTCTTGAATTGTGAATTCATCCCACGCTCCGGAGGCAGTGGCGACCGCGGGTTTGGAATGGCTCAGGGAAGTCCCACTGCCTGGGTTCTAACGCTAACTGCCACTTAATAGCTGTTTTAATAGCGGATCGTTAGCAAGATTCTTAAC
>NW_006356736.1:0-619 GCF_000327345.1 Myotis davidii
TCATCCTAAACACACTGGAAATAGGATTCTTAAGCATCCTTAAAATTTCTCAAAGGCAAATAAGAAATGTATCTTATAGTCCAAGATTTATGACAGTGTCCCAACCTTGGACACATAGTTTTGGTTACTTTTTTTGGAGGGGAAAAGGGTTGAGAGGCAGCAACTGAAAAAAAGGAAGTAAGCAACTATTTGATCTGTAACATCCACATTTGCTCCAATTCTTCACTATTCCCAATTTTCATTTCATTCTAATAAACATCAAAAATGCTACTTTATCAGTTACCAGTACCTGATAGAATGGGAGCAATCAACAAAACCTCATCCTGTCACTCTTTCAGCAAGTGAATAAACTCATAAACAAATTAGTCACTGCAAGTTCCCATTTCAAGGACAGGCTTTTGTTGGAGCTCTCAGTTAATCATGCAATTAAGAAACGGGGCAGACTATTACCTGGCTGAAATGAACAGACATTTAAGTATATTTTTTAAGAATGCAAAAATAAATGGAACTAGTTTTCATCCTGAGGAAGAGATCTGAGTATAACGATGGGATGTACTCAACTATCACTGAATTAAATATTGTCATAATTAAGAATTTAGTCCCAAATTAGAATTTTTCA
>NW_006356737.1:0-619 GCF_000327345.1 Myotis davidii
TTTTACGTTTTAAGCGTGGCCTTGGTGCAATTCACTGTGGGTATGTAAATACGGCACATCACCTTTCTAATCTACCTTTTGTCTCTAAAGTTCCTGTTCTGGACGTTTCACATGCAGCTATTTCTCCGTATCTGCACATTTGTTCTAGGCCCTCCATCAATACCAAAGTCCACAGATGCTCAAGTCCCTTCCATAAAATAGCACAGTCTTTGTATGCACATCTTCCTGTGTACCATAAATCATACCTAGATTATTTATAATACCTAATACAACGTAAATGCTGTGTAAGTAATTGTAATATTGATTGTTTAGGGAATAATGACAAGGAAAAAAGGTCCTGACATCATACGTTTAAGTAGATGCAAAGGATGAATATTTTGTGCATTGTAAATATTGATACTCTGAGCTATTACTTTTAAATGTAAACAATGGAAGGTAAAGTACCCAAGAGAGTTGAAAGTTACCACGATAATTTTTTTAAAATTTTCACATAATTATTTTAGTTCTTGAATTTGTTGGTCATCTCCATTTATCCAATAATTGAATACAAGTATATTTTTATGCCTGAAAGTTTCTTTTTTTTTTCATTTATTGTTGACAGTATTACAGATGTCCCCCA
>NW_006356738.1:0-619 GCF_000327345.1 Myotis davidii
AATCACCTAGTATACCATTGTCACCAGAGTGACATTTACAACTAGAATCCAATGGGTTCAATATTTAGAGCAAAACCATCCTAAATTAGATAATTTATTTTATTATCAATATAATTTATCTTTTCCTTCAAAAGTTATATTGCATATATAATCTTTTTGCTGCCTAATAAGGCCTTATTTTAAAATTAGAAGGAACGAAGAACAACAAACATGGAGTTATTTCCAGGATCACAAGTAAGTAATGGAAATAGAGATGTGGAATGTTGACTTTACAGGGAGCACTATCTCCTCAAATGCCTTACTGATCTTCTGTGATTGATTAGAGCTGTAGGTTCTTCCAGGAATAGTAATTTACATTAACCACAGAACAGCTGGGTAATGAATTGCAGTTCTGAGGACGTGTTGGGAACACATGGCTTGTTCTTCAGGGGCACACAGAGCTCTGTTGCTGTATTTTATAAACAAGGATGAAGTTTTTCAATTTATGAGAAGATATTTTCCCTGAAAAGTTATTCTTGGCATTAATAAATTTATAGTTTCTAATTCAAACAAGCAAATAGAGTAGCTGTTTTGCATTTTATAAATATTTAAGAAATGAAAATTTTCCATTCCATATGTA
>NW_006356739.1:0-619 GCF_000327345.1 Myotis davidii
TCAATGATTCTCTCTCAGCACTGATGTTTCTAATTCTCTCTCCCTTCCTAGGTGAAATAAAAAATGTATTTTTTTTAAAAGTTGTTTTTCCATAACCAAGTCTTTAAAATAACATAATGAATCTGAAAAGTCAGTTTAACTGGAAGGCTTATTTTCTCATTTAAACTCTAGATAACTAGGTTTGATTCATCTTTTGACTAAAGATGAATGAAAAACCACATCAAAATCCTTATCTCTTCTACAGACCTAGAAGTAAAGTCCTTGAGGCTACAGTTATGTATAAAAAAAATCTAATAAAAGGATGTAAATTGTCCAAGTGCCTGTTGAAACTACCTGCCAACATACACATAGCATATAAGCACAGGTACTCTCAAATCACCACAAAAACATTCAAACTGTCAGTCCTTAAAATTAACAGATTCATCACCACCTCTATTTCTAAGCAATATATGTCATCACCAACTAACCAACAGAAATGCTCACTATTGAACCATTTTATGCCAATTCCTAGCTGGGGGAGAGATATAAAGAAAGGAAAAAGGGGAAACATCAAATTCTTGGCAAAATAATACCTTCCAGCCTGGCCAGCGTGGCTCAGTGGTTGAATGCTGACCTATGA
>NW_006356740.1:0-619 GCF_000327345.1 Myotis davidii
TTTTTTTGTTATTATGTAGTGCAATTAGATAAGCAGAAGTTTAAAACGTAGACTATTTCTGGTAACAGAACTAGAAGTATTAATTTATTTTGAATCCTATAAACCACAAGAAAAATCTGGTTACTATTGCTTTGCAGCAAATTACTCTAAAATTTGGTAGCTCAAAACAACCATTATTTATAATCGCTCATGATTGATGTGGGTTGAGGATTTAGAAGCATTTTAGTGGAAACAGGACTCTGGCTTGGTCCCGGGGTCATCTCAAAAGCTTCTTCATCTCTTCTCTTGGATTCTCTACTGTGGACCCTGAAAAAGAAGGTGTTTCCTAAGGACTCCTGATGGCTAGCTAGGCTCAAGTTAAACAAGCAAACAAACAAAACAAAACAATGAGAGTCTAGCTTGTTTCTAAACAGAAGTCTCTCAGACAGCCACACTTCAGGGAGAATCTTTCACTGAGCTGCCTGCCTATCCTGTGCTCCTGCTAGCTGAGCCGGCCCTTATACAGGAGTTCCTGGAATTGTACTTCAATCAGTAAGCCTGAGATTTCCTCTCTAGTCAAAGTTGTTCAGATATATTCCCATTAGTATCTTCACTGACCAATCACAGAAGCTCCATTTTG
>NW_006356741.1:0-619 GCF_000327345.1 Myotis davidii
AAAATATCCTTGGGTGAGAATTAACAACAAAATGATGGTCTAGTTCCCCTAATGATTGAGAGTGCCTGTCTTCTCACAGCCTTGACATTGAAGTGTGTTGATCTGACCGATAAGAAATATTGTTTAAAAGTTACTGATATTTTCTAATGAAAGCTCACTTTATTTGTTGGTTCTAACAGTTACCTTTAGTGAGTCTCTTGAAATTTACAAGTAAACACCATATGAATTATGCAGGCCATTTGGTTTTATTAAAAGGCATATATACTTTATCTTGGTTAATACAAGATGATTACAATTATGCACAAAAATGCAAAGAAAAACAAGTATTATTGATTTCTTGTTAGTAAGATTTTGGGAGATAAATTATTTAAGTTGAAAACCAGTTGCTATTTTACTTTGAAATATTAATTACTTTTTAAATTGAAGACAGAAAACCCATGAAGTATATTTTTTTACTAGAACATTTTCTTTTTGTTCCCTTTTAATTTCTACATCATAGGCCACAAAGTATGCAGAATAATTTAATTGTATGTGTAGTATGAGAAATAGATGAGTGCCAATCAACTGGTGATGCACTAACACAGATTCGGTTCTCAACCTGTGGGTCGTGAACAATGAA
>NW_006356742.1:0-619 GCF_000327345.1 Myotis davidii
AAAATATATAAAAAATAAAAAATCTAGGAAATTATGAGGGAAAATGTCTTTTGAGACATGATTTTAAAAAATCAACTGGAGATAATGAATCTAAGTTTACCTTTCAAAATAAAATCTGATTGCATTTTGCACCAATTCTTGGAAAGGGCAGAGAAAGTTGAGACATGACTCTTCTTGATCTTTGCAATAAAATATTTGAAAAAGTGCAACAGTAACAGGAACTTCCAGGCATAATCACCCAGCTTTAACCATTGTCAATGTGTGTTATTGTTCTTTATTGGAAACAATTTTTACCACAAAATTAGATAACTAGTGTCTGCAGAAGGCACACTCAACGGTGCACATTGTTGGCACTTTCAAGCAGTGAACTTCACATACATGGTCAGGGAGCAAGTGGATGTTAGGCTGGTGCTGGCTGCAGGATTACTGGATTGAAGGGTTTTCAGCATGCTGATAGATATAGCTGTTAGGACAAGAAAAAGGCCTCTTTTCCTTACTGTGATCTTTCATAAGGTATGAGAAGTACCTGGCAATTAAACCCCATGATTGCTAGCTCCTCTGATTCAAAGGGTTCCGTAAGCTACTTTCAATGCTACATTCTTACACCCACCACCTTCCT
>NW_006356743.1:0-619 GCF_000327345.1 Myotis davidii
TTCTTGCTGCTTATAGTAAAATGTGAGAAGAGAAAGATAAATTGGGAGGAAGGTGTTAAACAAAAGGAACCGGGATTGGATGATTTGGAAAACTCTTGAAGTAGCCAGGTGACCGAAAGAGGTAAGAATCTAAACTTAAGAGCGTGCTTCTGAAAGTGTGGTAGAGAGGAAAAGCCCGGGGTGCGGTTGTACAAACTTTTGTTAGTTAAAAGTTCGAAAACCCCAAAAGTTCAGAGGATTCAGTCCCAGAAAAAGCCCTTTCAAGAGACTAAACGTGGGCCTCACAGATTTTCTTAACTATACTGGAGGGCCTCTGGGAATCTCAAGGTAGCTGTCCCTCAGCCCTCCAAGCAGGACCCCCGAAGGAGGGATTGCCCGGAACTAATGTATGGGCGGTGCTTTTGTGTAATGGAGGGAATGCAGTGAAACCCGCACAGGTCTCACAAGGTTCTTGAGAAACATGACTGCAGGAACACTGTGAGCTTGGACTAAGAGGGAAAGTGGTGGTGCAAAATGGAAGAGGCAGAGGGCGGGCTGATCCCAGCAGCAGACACCTGCTACCCTTCACAAAACAGAAAGGATGGCTCAGAGGGTGGAAGCAAGGGTCTGGAGGTCAGAG
>NW_006356744.1:0-619 GCF_000327345.1 Myotis davidii
ATTGTGCTGCTATGAACATAGGGGTGCATTAGGGTGCTGCCTTTTACATCCACCTGGATGTTCTAGAGAAATGCAAGGCTCGCACTCATGGACAGAACTAACCAGAGGCCCTCTCTCAGAATTTCCGGCTTAGGGTGTTGGTAAATGTAAGCTAGCAGGACTGGCAAAAGTTAACAAAATTCTTACCGAATGAACAACCATGCTGTCAGTACTTCAAAGTGGGGAAACATAAACCTTCCCAAACAGTCTAGATAGTATTTCTTTTGTGAATAGACTCTGAGGTAATGCTGTTATGATAATAATAATTTTGGACTAAACCTATGTGTCAGAGACTTTCTGAAGTATGTTATGCCAGTTATCTTTTTTAAAAATTCAATCCTGCGAGGTAAGCACTATTATTATTCCCTTCCTGCAGTAGAATATGTAGGTATAACGCTCTCTAAAATGAAAGAGTAAAATGATCCTTTTTGTTCCACTGGAAAAACTTGAAGCTAAAAACATTGTATAAATAGCCTAGCCATCATGACTCAGTGGTTGAGTGAGTCAAGAGGTCACGGTTCAATTACCAGTGCGGACACATGCCCTCGTTGCAGGCTCAATCCCCAGTAGGGAGTGTGCA
>NW_006356745.1:0-619 GCF_000327345.1 Myotis davidii
CCCCAGTGTCAAGGTTGGATGACAGAAAAAAAGGTAATTCCTGTGCCCTGACATGCCAGAGATAAGCACAGCTGTGGCCAGGAGTTCTTTGCAAAGTGGAGATTACAATAAAAAAATTCTGTAGAGAGGTACTTGAGGTATCTGTTGAAGGAATTGTTTAAGGACAAAATATAGTATGTAACAGTCTATGAATATTTACTCTATCAGTTACAATAATTTTTAGGTATCAGTTACTTCAAAATGAGTACGAGGCTTAAATATTGACTTAGTGAAAATATCTAATCCAAATGTCTCCAGATGGATCTGATATTAGTCTATTCTTTGTTACATATAGAAATGAAAGCTCCCATCACATATTATTTAGTCATACATTCAACAATTTGTATTTAATTGCTTTAAATACACTCAAAGGCTGACTCTACACTGTTGATAAATAATAAATATATTTTTTGGAAGGAATCATCTGAAAATACCATGTCTTCCTCTTATATTTTGCAAATAAAGTGGACTCTGTAATTCGTTGGGTTAATGGAGTAAACAAATAAAAAGTAAACTTTTAATTTTAAAATATTGTATCAGAATTTTACATACTTAAGGAAAGTTATCTCATGGGTAGCCA
>NW_006356746.1:0-619 GCF_000327345.1 Myotis davidii
AAGATTGGATTCCCAATCCTGGACAATTCCACTCAGCTGCAAGTAAAGGTACCATCTGTTTTCCATCATTATGGTACTGTAGTAACATCATTAAAATTGTAACCTTGTGGTAGGCATTCAATCTGCTGGAGGTCAAAGTGCACAGGAAGTGGACATGTTTCTATTTCTAAAAATGGGGGAAAGTGTTAAAAGTAATTTAATGACAGTCTCTCAAGGTTATACTGAATGCTTCCTCATTCATTCATTTTGCAAAGCATGGTAAAATAGAGCAAACTGAAAATATGATGGAGAAGCTCCCCAAACTCCAAGTCTAGGTTGATTCTCAATCACTTGAAATTGTGCTTTGGCAGGAGCCGAATATGATTTCTTGCTTGTAAATGAGCTCTGTGTTGTGGAGAAAAGGAAAGGAATCCTTTTCATATCATTTTCCCTTCTCACAATGTTTCCCAATAATATACTTTTGTTTCTGAAATAAGTTAGGACTATGCTTTTATTCCTCTTAGATCATGATGATGAAGACACTCTTCCGTGCTTTACAGCTATCACTTTGTTTATAGTATAAGCTATGAAATGATAAAGATCTAGTGTCTGGGGAATGTATTTTTCCTACATAAAAAAA
>NW_006356747.1:0-619 GCF_000327345.1 Myotis davidii
TCCCTGCTACAGTCTCCCTTCACAACCACCCATTTTATCCTCCAACCTTTGTAGGTGAGGCTGTTCTTGCTGTTTCCTCCTACTCACTTCTTTTCATCAAAGGTTATGAAAGTGTATAAAGTAGACAGTCATCTCTGGGGTATGACTTCAGGGTGATCTGAGTTATTCAGGATAGGAGGGTTGATGCTGCAGTAACAATCATCCCAAAGTCCATTCAGGCTGCTTGAGTTTCCTTGCTCTTACAATATGCCTGTGACCTTTGTGGCAGGACAACAGAAAGCATGAGAGATAAATACCAGCTCTTTAGTTAGCGCCTATTGGTCCCTGCTTAACTGCAAATGTCCTGGGGAATTCAAGAAGCAAGCACACTACTTTAAAGTAATTACTGTCTCAGCCACAAACATCCATCCACCCAGGAATTTCTTAGTTATGAATACCTTACAGTTGTGAATAGCATGTGTCAGATGCTGCTCGAAGAGGCTTGCAGATGTTACTAATTTAACCCACGCGGAAATCCTGTCAGACATTTGAAGATGGAGTCCCAGTGATGTTGCATAACTTGCTTAATATCATCTGGAGACTAAGTGGAAGATACAGGAGTCAAAACCCAACAGTGTGC
>NW_006356748.1:0-619 GCF_000327345.1 Myotis davidii
CAGGCAGGTTTCATAATATCTTATCTGTGGATACCACAAAAAATAAGCTGAGCCTTTATTATGTAACTTATATCTAACTGTAATTCTGATGCTTGACAAACTCCATCCTATGGACTTTGAGGCCTTGAAAGAAAAGTTACATAAATGACAGAGAAAGCACAAAGGAAATTAAACAGATGTGATCTCTATTCCTATCCTTCTATAAACAAGGAATTTGAAGTTAATCTTTTTTCCCTTGTTAACTAAAGAACAGAGAAGGCAATGATTATGTATGTGGGAAAGTGTTTGCATATTTCATCAGTTTCTGCCTCCTAGGAAAAATTTGCCAGGTCTAGTAGAATGTCATAGTACTGTTGTATCTGAGAAAAAATATTAAAGCAATGTGTTACTCTAGCTGGAATAAAATCTGAAAGTCATTTTCAGCCTTTTTCTAACTTTATTTTTAATCAAATCTAGATGGAACAGCATAGATCTCTGATTAGCTATATGAAAATGCTAATTTCTTATGGAAGTGTGTTGGTTTCTGGACTCCAAAGCTTCCAAAAGACACAGTGAAACTTACAGGAAGTGAGGCTAAACATCTATGCTCTATCCTGCTGTTGGATCTTTTTTTTTTTTT
>NW_006356749.1:0-619 GCF_000327345.1 Myotis davidii
TCAACACCCTCAGGTGGACACTGGCCTCAAGCCCTGTGGGCTAGGAGTGGGGAGAGAAGGACACGTTTTCAGGGCTTGCCACAGTGAGCAGGAAGCCTGGCTGCTTATCCTGGAGAGAGGCCAGACAGGGACTCAGAGCCTGTATTGGGTTTGCTTCCCTTCCCCAGGTGGGCCTTGGAGAGCCTCCCAGACTCTGAACTTGCTGCACTCAATGAGAAGGAAGGGCACCTCCTGGCATCACTGGTGAAGGCCTATGCACAGAGGAACACTAATGAGCTGGACCAGCCTGAGGAGCAGGAGACGGAGGCAGAGGACTCCAGGTAAGGCTCCCCACTCACCTTGGCATATCCAGGAGGAAAAACCTCTGGCCAGAAGTCCAGTAGGCTGTCCTTGGTCACCCGGCTCTGGAGCCCGGCCATTCTCATGCTCCACAGAAGACCAAGGTTCTGGGCAGCTGGAGGGATTGTGGTTAGACACATTGAAAAGATCCGTTCCTGAAAGCTGTTAGGAAAGGAAATGAGGTGGTGTGGAATCACTTTCTCTGGGAATTGGTCTTGCTCTACTGAGGAGACTTCCCAGCATTGAATGAATTAAGACTGGTCAGTTTGAAGCCAGCAGA
>NW_006356750.1:0-619 GCF_000327345.1 Myotis davidii
TGTATTTTAGTTGTAATTCCAATTTGTTCCTGGAAGCATGTTCATGCAGCATATCCACTTACTCTGCCACCATTTTTAATCCCTATCCCACTCAACTACTTTCTGCATCTAGAGATTTGTCTTTTCTGGACATTTATTATAAATTAAATTAACCATGGTCTCTTTTTGCATCTGTTCTTTTGCATTCTTAATGTTTTTGAAGGTCATTCATTTTGACATATATCAGTATTTCATTTCTTTTTATTGTTGACTATTACCCATTGTGTGGATATGCCACATTTTATTAATCTATTCACCAAAAGATGGACATTTGGATTGTTTCTACTTTGGGACTATTGTGAATAATGCTGCTATGAACATTTGCATGTAAGTCTTTGTGTGGATATGTTTTCATTTCTTTTGATTAGGAATAGAAATGCTGAGTCATATAGTAAATTTATGCCAAAATGTTTTTTAATGTGGCTGCACCATTTTATATCCTTACCAGCGATGCATGAGGGGTCCTATTTCTCCACATCCTTGCCAATATTTGTTATTGTTTATTCTTTTTTATGATATCTATATTAGTGTGTATAAGGTGTTATCACATTGTGGTTTTAATTTGCATTTCCCTAATGAT
>NW_006356751.1:0-619 GCF_000327345.1 Myotis davidii
AGCACCTCTCAATAAAGGTTCGGCTTCTAGCTATGTGGTGATTACCTTTACCTGCTGTGATACAGACCATGAACTGGACTTTTACTAAAGAGTGAAAAAAAATCTTGCTTTGACTTAAGACTCTCATTTTGCTTCAAAAGCAAACAACAAAAACAGAAACTGTAGATAACGTTTTCCATTCTCAATCCCCTTAAGCCCAGGCACCTGATACCCAAATGTGGTTCAGAATTCATCCCACCCACAGAGCCTTGCTGTGCTTCTGGTGATTACTGACTGCAGAATAAATCTGGTAGAAGTGTGGTTCTTGTCCTTGGGGTGGTCTCACTGCCCCCTTATGTGCACTGCCTCTTTCCATTGTGTGGCGCTGCTGACCAATGGAAGCACTGTTCACAGCTGCAGTCAACCAGCCCCTGCAGTAGGCCACCCAATATTATTTCAGGTGGTCACGTAGGAGCTCCTACATGCTGTAAAGGGCATGGAAGAAACAGATGCTTGAAACTATTGCCTGGTGTCTGCTAAACTGGGTGATCTGGCCTCAGAAAGTTAACAGGTGTTGTTACTCTCAGGCAAAACTCCTCCCCATCCCTCCCCTCCTCCCCAACACACACACACACACACA
>NW_006356752.1:0-619 GCF_000327345.1 Myotis davidii
GAAGAAGAGGGAAGACAATTTTAGTGGAACAGCATAAAAAAGAAAGTTTCACAATCCCTGTTGCTGCATCTATGAAGCATCTTTTCTTGGGATAGAACTAGACTCCAGCTGTAATGACAATGAGGCCCAATTCCGTTACATTTCCTGTTCTTAGAATCCCATGAACTGTAATGCTCTCTCTTATAGTCCTCTCTCCTGAATACCTGACTCTTTTTGAAATAACTTATATGAATTAAAATTAACTCCCATGTTGCTTTGCCTAAAAGAGGCCCTCTTTCTATATGTTCATTAAGGGTTTGTCTATATAGTCAAATATATTTACAAGTCGATGGAAATAACTTGTTTTTAAAATATAAAATTGCTGTTTTCTAAGTGTTAACTTCATATCTCTAAGTAAGAAAGTGTATTACTCATTTTCATTTTATTTTCATGGAATTGGAAGTGTTCACATCCACCAATATTTTGCCATAAATGCAGTATAATTCCACAAGGATATGAGTTGGTTTTTCCAGGCTGTATCATACTCCACAATTTAAATTTACTTTCTAATTAACATAATTTTAATCCTACAAATAGAAAAACAGATGGATTCCTTTTTTTAAAGTGATTTTACCAAATC
>NW_006356753.1:0-619 GCF_000327345.1 Myotis davidii
AAAAAAAAATCAGGCATAAATTTCTGACAATACCTGCTTGCTTATTGGTAGTTTACTTTGGGAAAAGATCCTAGAAATCTAGAGTAAGATAACAAAACGGAGCAAAACAGAGGAGGAGAGAAAGACAATTCAAGAGTGCATTATTGAGTGAGGGCCCTCTGGATTGTGCAGAAGCACTAAGAAGTACCCCCCTAGACTTGGGAATGGGGAATATTAGCCCTTGGCTTTCATCTCCCATTGATCAAGGTTGTCAAGGGGGTGTTGACTCCCTTGCATTTCCGGGCACACCATGCATTGCATGGGTGAGTGGGTACTTTCAGTTCCTCATCTGAGCAATAAAAGAGCCCCGGACAGAAAGTATATAATGTGCAGGCTAGATGCAATAAGAGCACACCTGCATGGAGCTGGTTGACACAGTGATAGCTGGGAGGAAAGAGATGTGCCACCGGGAATGGGGATGAGCCTTTATAGTTTACTCCTCACACTGCTTAGATGCACTCATCATAGACTCTTTTAAATATGTCGTTGGTTGCAACCTCTACCAAAGGACTCCATTCAGAATCTATATTATTTTCCTGGAGCTCTAGAAACAAAGTACCACAAACTGGGTGGCTTAAAA
>NW_006356754.1:0-619 GCF_000327345.1 Myotis davidii
TAATAGCTGAGATATGTATAAAACACTTAGATCAAATCTCCTGTATGTACTACCTTTGGGACTTTATGGTTCATACTTAATTCCAGTTTTGCTTTGTTTTGGTATTACATGAGATTTATTAGCCTAAAATTGTGTTTTAGAGATATAGTAGGAAAATTGGCTGAAAATAAATAAAAATGAATGCAATTGGAATAATGCTTTAAAGTTTTCAAAGGTGCCATGCTGTTTCATACCAGTATACCTTTGCACCTGTCAATTTGTCTAAAATTTACTCATCTAAAATTTAATCCTTTCTACCCAGACTGTCATCCACCCTAGGAAATTCTGCATTTCTTTCTTTCTGCACAAACTTCACCTGAATCTCTCAGACAAAGTGAAAGAGTTCCTCCTTCCTCCTTGATCCCATTGTATTTTGCCCATGGGAGGCAAGATTGTACATGCCATGGAATTACTTAGGTTCAAGGGCTTCAGTGGCATGATACATTTTCAACTTCACAACTTTCTAACTTTGTTAAGTATATATCTGAAGAGACAATATTGTGTTTTCTCACCAGTTCTCACACATTTACATAATTAGTCTAAGTACACAAATATTTCTAAATACATTGCCTTACAGATA
>NW_006356755.1:0-619 GCF_000327345.1 Myotis davidii
TTTTTAATTACAAGGTTCTCTTTGTAGGTAGAGTAAACATTAATTATGATGCCCTAAAACTGTCAGGAAAATCTGAAGATTAAATATAAGATATGCCTGGCTTCTTCCTGATACAGATGAAACACTACATTATTGAAAGATTTACCTCATTCATAATTTTGGCATTATTCTGAGCCAAAACCATGTTCATTGAGTCCATCAATGTGGAATACTTCAAAGTGTCTGGGTGTTGGCGGTACTTCTTTTCACTGATAATCTCCATGGCTTTCTTGTTTTTCTCAGCCTCCAGGGAACCCAGAGGGAGCCATCCAACGCCTTTCATGAAGTCATCAAAGTCGGCTTTGTACTGATTCTGCAAAAGAGGAAAAGTTCCAGAAGAAATCAAAACTTCCAGGAAACACGTGTGGGTATTTGATATTCCATAAGTATATTGAACTTCGACTATTTTTATCCCTAAACTTCAACTTTTATGCATTTTCTTGCATGAGGAATTAAAAACAAGCAGTAATATTTTTGTGACTTGTGTTTCTAAATGCCTTTCTGAAGAAAAAGTGCTAAAAATGCCAAGTATATTAATTTACCAGTTACTATTATCTCAAGAACCGTGACTATGCTGGCC
>NW_006356756.1:0-619 GCF_000327345.1 Myotis davidii
TTTTTATCTCCTACATTTCTTTCAAAATATTACAGAAAACTTGCTCCTACAATTGTATTTTGAGCCTGCTAGACTTCCCTGAAGAGTACCAATCTTCTTGCTACTACAAAAAATTGAAGTTCAAAAAATTTCATTTCAGAAAATAAACGAATAGTATATCAATCGTTTCTTGTCTGTACTCCAAAATTCAAACTGACCTCCCTCCAGTTGTGTAATGTTTTATGATACAGTTTCTAAGGAACCGGCCTCAAAGATTCCTTCTTATAGAAGACAAGAGCATTCAATGTTTACAATATACCAGGCGAGAGCAAGGTGGATAAAAAGAAGGGTCAGGAAGGCTCCAGCAGCTAAAGAGCTTAAAATTTTGTAAAAGTTTACAGAGAGAGAACAGATATAACCCTTGATAAAATGCCATAGATGCTGGTAGAAATACTTGTTCAAGCAGTTGGATCTGGGGATTAAGACATGAATAGCGACTTTCAAGAGAAAAATATCTATGAATATGAGAAGCAAGAATATATGGAATTAGCAGTTAAAACTACATGTTTTTGAGGGCATGGGATAATGGCAAGTTTCTGATAAAACTGCATTAACCATCACCATGAAGAATATCCATTTT
>NW_006356757.1:0-619 GCF_000327345.1 Myotis davidii
GCTCAAAAGGTTCGCCATCACTGACCTAGGTTAATCAGTAACAGAGTCTGTGACACTTTGATATTTATTTCTCAGAGGAATTTCTCAAAGAGAGTAATTTGTCAGTGATGTTTTTCAGGATGGCCAGTGTCTTTACAAGAAGTTTATTTTTAAAGGCACCAATTGGCAGAAAGCTCAAGTTCACGTTTCACTTTTTAATTTACTAATTGTGAGTTTTCATATTCATTGTATGTTCACTTTTCATGCCTTTTAATATTGGTATTTATCAATCATATTTTGATAAACTTTCCTATGCCTACCTATGTTTCTCATATTGTAGTTTCGGTTAGATTAGCTGGGGGAGAAATACAGGGGTCCTGGAAAAACAAGCACAAAGAGAAAAGAGAAAGCATCCAATAACCTCAAGTGTCTTAACTGAGTAGCAGAAGCATAGTTAATGCAAATGCCATAAAATGTTTGTGGCATTGCCTGTCACTATCATCATTGAGAAAGCAATAGTGCAAACCCTGGATCTTCTCATGGGAAGAGCTGTCAGAAAAAGCATAGCAAGCAATTTTGTTTGCAAATACAAGGAAACCCAACTCAAATTGGCTTAAATCAGCGGTTCTCAACCTGTGGG
>NW_006356758.1:0-620 GCF_000327345.1 Myotis davidii
TGCGCTCACGTCAAACACTGATGAACTATTTAACACGTTCCCTGTGAAACTGACAAAAAGGCAAGGCCATGTTCATTCTTCTACTTCTATTTGACTCTTCTCTCCGCCACCCTTCTGCACTCCTCCATGTCATTCCCAATCAACCTCAGGACAGCAAATAAAGGCCTGGCCCCTTTATCTCCACAGAAAATATGAATGGGCTTCTACATTTATCATCTTTGCTAAGAACTTGAGCTGTTGTAAGGGTACATTATGATTAGAGTTGATTTATGTGGTTCTGAAAGTATTTATGCTTCCAACTTCAAATTATGTATATATTTACTACATCAGTCATAAACTAGATGACAAAACAATAGCCTGTGAAAGTTGTTTTTCTGAAACCACATTACTAAAGGCATGAAGCTTCAAGAAGAATAGGAGTAGGCTAAAAATTTTATGAGCCTCGTGTTAATCTAAGAACTATTCACTGAAATTTTGTGCTGCTGTTTCCTCATTTGTTAAGTGATATGAATACAAGGTTTTAATAAACAACAAATTAAGATGATGGTTAAGAAAGCAAATTTTACATTATATAGTGATTTCCTAAAATAAAATATAATACTAGAAAGATATAGAGCATC
>NW_006356759.1:0-620 GCF_000327345.1 Myotis davidii
TCGGCATGTGTTAAATTGTCGTTTCTATGAGGGCGGGGATTTTATCTGTTTAACTTCATCAGGAGAGCACTCCAGCTAATGTGCAGATAAGTGCTGCTGACGGCAAGCCTTTTCTGATAAAAATGATAGCCCGGCCATTAAAAACACCTTGAAGAAGAAAAGATCAAAAGGTATGGGACCCTGAGGGAACCAGGCTCCCTGCAAGGGCTAGGCAGCCGCCTCTGGGACGGACGCCCCCGCTCCCCTCAAAAGCAGGGTCTTCAAATGGCAAGTTAAATCCGATGGGAATCCAAGGTTATAGCGACACTGCCTGTGCTCTTGTCACAAGCAAAGGTGATGTGCAGGGCCCTCCCTGGGGTGACGAGGCGCAGACTGACTCCAGAGAGAGCCTGGCACTCCACCCGCAGAGGAGGGAGGAATGTGGATGTCTGCAAACCCGACAAGCTGGCCTCCGGCCAAAGCAGCAGGTCACGAAGACAGCACAGTGGCTGACACCAGGGACTCAAGAAACCAGACAAGCCTGACTCAGCACCCTGGCGTACGGGTGGCCCGGCAGCTCGTTGAACCTCTCTGCGCCCGTTTTCTCCTCTGTGAAGTGAAGCATAACTGCGAGATCCATC
>NW_006356760.1:0-619 GCF_000327345.1 Myotis davidii
TAACACGGGCTGTGGGAAAGGCTGGTGAGGCTGTGCCTTCATTCGGGCCCCTCTTCCTGCTGTGGATCTTAAAGGCCATTGAGGCAGAGCAGTCTCAATGGGTATCCCATTGGCACTCTGCCTCCGGCAGGAGAGCTTGCTGTGAGAATATGCCACAGAAATGCTGGGAGAATTGGTTAATTATTTAAAGGAAAAGTAAAATAACTGGCATAGTGCCTGATACAAAATATAGCGCCTAGTAAATGATCATTCTTTCAGGCATTGTGTTACACAGAAAAAAGATCATTTGGGGGCATTGTCTCAAAAGACTAATGAGACTGTAGCACATGTAAATTATCAAACAGTGTCTCTCACTTGGTAGGCAGTCAATATTTACCTGTTCAAAATGCCTCTTCCTTTGCCCCAAATCAAATGACTATGTCAGGGCAGAGCTGGGTAGCTGGGTCTCTAGGTATCTAATTAAGTGATCTTTACACATGTTGTTTCCTTTCTAGAAACTTAAATTTCAGGATTTCAAAATCGCTTGTGAAAAAATAACTACTTTTAAGCTGGAGAGAGATTTTTAAAGAAAGAATATATATTTTGTTCAAATGTATTAGAAATCAGAGAGGCATTGATT
>NW_006356761.1:0-620 GCF_000327345.1 Myotis davidii
TGGACCAAATATGGGAAATGTGCAGACCTAAATCCACATTGACATGGGAAAATTAAAATGAAATATGAAGCCATTATTCATATAACTTGATTTAAAGAGAATATTTAAATATTTACCCTAAAAGTGAAAACACTGCTAAGGGAAAGGCACCTGAGACAAACAATCTAAGTTTTCCTCATTTTGGAGCTGGTTCACTCAGCCTTGGGTTTGCTGAAAGTGAGGCGCTGGGAGCTGTGGACAGCAAGCAAGGACCAGGAAGGCTCTGATCCTAACCATGACTTTGGGATGGACACAGTTGTGTTACAAAATCCTTTAAAGACGTATCACATGACCTCACTTCTGTATGAAATCTAATTGTTAATGTAAGAAACATTCAAACCTGTAAATAATTGAGTTTATTTGAGCCAAACTCTGTACAATTGCCAGGAAGCAGAATCTCAGCAGTAAGATAAAGCTCAGGAGATCAGCAGTTTTTCACTATAAATTCCAATCAAAGGGGAGATGGATTTACCATGTAAATCCACTGGCCATAGATTAGGGAAGTGGGAGAAAGCAAAGCAGAGAAACCTCTGGGGTTGGATGAAAAGTAGTAAGATAGACACAGGCTTCTTTTACATAAG
>NW_006356762.1:0-620 GCF_000327345.1 Myotis davidii
GAAAGAGAAAGAGCAACAGTAGACAAAAAAGATGGAGGATGAATTCAGAGTCCCTGGTAACTGCCTACACTCTCAGGGTCCCCCCAGATGTGCTAGGAGGGTGATTATGTGTGCTCTTTCTCTCCACGGCACGACAGGACCACATGCCTCCTGTAGCATTCTCAATATAAAGAACTCCTTCCCCTCTGTCCTTACCCCACCGTCACCCTGCGAGCGGGAAAGGTGCCTCTGGTGGCGCTAATGCCAAGTGAAGTCAAGGTCACTGGGAAGTTTCTGGCGTGGCCGGGAATTCTCGCTCACAAAGCTCACAGCCGCGTGCATGGGAACGGGTCACTGTTACGGCTTGTCAGCCACGCTCAGTGGTGGAAGCTCGTACGCCATCTGTTCTCAGATGCCTGGTTTTGCCCAGAGCTATTTGTTCCTTCTCGTCTTCTTTTTTTTTTCTCCCACCAATTTTCACAAACACCAGGCAGGAAAACCTTCACAGATTTTGCTCACGCTGGAGTGAGGGAGTGTTAAAGGAAGTAAGCTTGGGGAGGCCGGCTCACAGACGAAGGCCGGGCAGAGAAGGAACTAGCAGTCGCCTTGCAAGCAGATACGATGCCTTTTCTTTTGGGTCC
>NW_006356763.1:0-620 GCF_000327345.1 Myotis davidii
CTTCAGTACATGTGCACCTGCAAAATGATAATGTAGACCTAAGGATAATTACCCAATGTCAATCAATTACCTCACAACCACGAGACACCTTATGTAAACTCGCACTAAATTACAGATGCAACATAACTGTGGTTCTCTGATATCTGAGACAAAGCAGATTAAGTATCAATGAGTCCTTCCTAATGTCTATAGGCAGTTTACGCAGCCCAAGGGTCTGAATCTCTCAGACCTCAACAGAATCGCTTGGAATTCAACGTTTTTGTAGCATCAAGATTTAATCAGTATAGCATGGTTTGCTTCCATTATGTGGTAGCAGCGAGTGCGCTTCTCATTGCTTTCATTTCCAGTTTCCTCATACCCAACACAACGCCACCAGCGATTGAGAATATAAATGCACCATAGTAATCAGTGTAGTCATTCCTGGTGTTTTACTCGATGTTTAATTTTGAAAATTATATTGAGCAGTTAACGCAGATTTGCAAATATCCTATATTACAATATAATTTATTTTCTCATCTCTCACATGGTTGCATGTGGAACCGAGCTGATACACCAGGCAATTAATAATAAATGAATGGAAAAAATTGTTTCCAGTTCAACTTGGTATACGACAGCATGGC
>NW_006356764.1:0-620 GCF_000327345.1 Myotis davidii
GGCATGCACTTCATGCACCATGCCTCTAGTACATAAATAAAGAACCATAGAAAATAGTAAAAGACAAACCAACTGTGCTAATGCTGCTCTAGGAATAACTTTGGTACTTAAAACATATGCACTTGAAGATATTCAGCCTGTTTTAAGGTTTTTCATTAAGATGATCACTTCCATCTATTTGTTTGTTTGCTGCCTGGTTTAGTTAGCATACATTTTTATATGAATTTGGAAAATGTAGAGGGTGTACAAGCGACTGAAGTTACCAACTTCCAGTGAGAGAATGCATGCTCATATGTCTCAGTTCATGGACATATTTTGATTGCTAACAATCAATTAAGATAATACATTGGCTTATGGGATTACTGCTGACCTTTTCCCAAAGGATTCCTGTCACAACACATTCTGTCCCTCATTCATAGCGGTGTTGTAGTTTGGAGGGCCAACTGGGCTCTAGCAGGGAACTGAACCAGCTTTGAACATTGATACTTGTAAAATCCTTGAAGCATAGCTAAAATAAGTTAAAGCATCAGGTTTGTAGGAGATCTTGGTAGCCTGATAAGGTTCTCTTCCCATCCCACCACCTTCTGCAAAATGAACACATCCTTTTCCCAGAACTTGTG
>NW_006356765.1:0-620 GCF_000327345.1 Myotis davidii
ATTTCAAAACTATATGAATATGATTGTAAATGATTATCTCATTTAATCCCTCAACAACACTAGAGAAGACAAGGTTCAGAAAGTGTTAGGAACTCAGTCAATTACCAGTGTATACTTTCAAGCCTAGACTCTTCTATGCCCATGCTTCTCTTGGGATTTTGGTTTGCAGGAATCAGGTGGACTACTGACCCTGGTTTGTTAAGTGAAAGGGAAATACACTTCCATATTGATTAGTCATTGAATTTTAGAGTCCATTTGCTAACCATTACCTTCAACAAATACACCCTGCAATATTTTTCAACCAGTAATAAATGCTACTGGTATTTAGGTCTCAGGTTAAATATTCCTTCCTCAGAGAAACTTTCCTAACCTCTGGATGTAAATAGTTTTATCTTGTACATCCTAACTTATGACCCAGCTTTTCTTCTCTTAGAAATACCAGCATCATCTAGAACTCTTTTTAACTTATGTGATTATTTGTCTCGCTCCTTCACTAGATTGTAAGCTCTATGAGTGCAGGGACCACGTCTACTCATTCACCAGCATTAACACACTGTCTGGCACTGAATTGACACTCACTAAAGATTTGTTTCCAGATCTTAGCTATTCTAAATAATGCT
>NW_006356766.1:0-620 GCF_000327345.1 Myotis davidii
TGTCTAATTGTGGTAAAACTCTTAAAATACACAGTGATCGTCAAGGGAAATGATTAGGAACATGTATGAAACACTTGAAATACATGTAAATAGAGCGGTTAAATCTCTATGGCCATGTTCAATCACCGACATTACACGGAGAAAGCTGTGAAATGAGGAGAATATTGATAATGTTTACAATTCCGGCTACATTAGTAGCCTTTTTCAGAAGAACATGCTTTCAATACTATTTACTATTGAGGCAGAATTGGTTGGCTTTTTTGAATAAAACAGTTGAATCCTAAATATTCATATATATACTGCTAACAAAACTTTCTAATTTTGGAAAAACTCTTAAAATACATAATGATAGTCCTGGGAAATGAATGATTAGGAACGTGTAAGAAATATTTGAAATACACGTAAATAGAGTGGTAATATCTCTATGGCCATGTTTAATCACCGGTAGATTACAGGTAGAGAGCTGTGAAATGACGAGAATACTGATAATATTTCAAATTCCAAAAAAATTAGTTGACATTTTCAGAAGAACGTGCTTTCAAACATTAGAAATTACTGTTAATAGAGCTCAGATTTGGTGTGTGAATCCTTTAAATGATGAGAATACTGTTTATTTTTAC
>NW_006356767.1:0-620 GCF_000327345.1 Myotis davidii
TTCCTTTCAATGTGCACGAATCCATACACCGGGCCTCTAGTATTCAAATAAAAGGTAAGGGTTTATTACCTAAATCCAAACATCCAGGTATTTGAAAGCATTGACTGTGGTACTATAAAGTCAGGATATTTAGATGTCAGAGTGAGGATTTTCTCCTTTGTCCTTGCTCAGAAAATAGCACAAACCCAACCAGAGTCTAAGCCTGAGTCCCAGATAATCCAATTAGCTTCCATATTTAGATGGTTTCAACAGAATTATTGATTTTTGCATCAAAGTACAACCCAGGGAGCTGAACAAGGCCTTTGGAGTCATGTAGACTTGGGTGTGACTTTGATTTTATTCACTGAACACTTGAGGTCTATGAAGCTAGAGCTCCCTGAGACTCATTTGTCTCCTCTGCAAGATGGAGACGATACTCTGTGCTGTGGCCCGAGGAGGTGAGGGTCAGATCAAAGCGCGATGATTTCTGTGTAGGACTCAAGGGCAACTGGGAGGAGGAGCTTTTCCTCACAAGAAGGGGCAGAGCATAGACATGGCAACTAGGACAAGCAAGGCTATGACACCAATTTATGTCCCTTACACCCCATGGCCCAGCAATCCCATTTCTGGGACTTTCCCTA
>NW_006356768.1:0-620 GCF_000327345.1 Myotis davidii
CCCACCCCAGGAAACACTACCAAGCCTCGCATTGTTATGTAGAAGAAGTGTCTACTTGTTTTTTTACTTTTTATGCAACCCTCAATTCTTCTCACCACTCCCCTTTGCTCTCTCCCCGCTCCCAAATCTACCTCCAATAGATACCCTGTAACCCCCTTCTGCTTTCTCTTTTGAGTATAATGTGTAAAATACACCAGAGAATGGCGAAACTCCCAATCCGTTAAAATTTTGCTGCCCAGCAATGATCAGTTGGGTTCAAATGAACTCATCAAGATTCTTACAGGTTTGGAAGTGTTTTCCGCCGGTAGTTCCTTCCTGCCCTTTGACCTTTCAGTAGTCGAGGCAGCGGGGCAGAGGTGAGGAAGGGTGTTAGGGTCACGGAAGGAAGAAGGTGACCCTAATAGAGGGCACCTTCACGGAGCCTGTAGGTGCAAACACAGACCTGCCTTCTCCTGGATTCTGCCCCTAACGGAGCGCCCCCATTCCCACGGCCTGGGAGGATTTTCACGTTTATCTACCTATCTGTATGCATCAACTTGCTCCCACATCTCAACTCTACATCCCCAAACACAAAGATGCAGGAAGAATGTCCGCTCTCCCTCCCCCAGCTAAACAGGGGC
>NW_006356769.1:0-620 GCF_000327345.1 Myotis davidii
CCTTTCAATGTGCATAAATCCATGCACTGGGCCTCTAGTAGTTTATAATCATGCAAACTAAAAAGGTCCTAGATTTCCATTTTTAAAATTATTTCTCAAAGTTAAGTTTAGAATATACGGATATTTTCACCCTGAATTGTTATTTATTCCTATCTGATTAAAGCAATTTGTAGTTTCTATTGATGACATGCTCAGGAGCAACTGAGGCATTAAATGGAAATACATTCGTTATTTGAGTATTTTCAACCAGAAAATGGCAGTTTCATAAAATCCAACCCAAAGTATTAAGTAGTTCGTGTTTTCTGATGAGAGTTCAGCACAGCAATATCACATGAAGGGGAGAAGTCTACTGATACACTGAGGTGTGACTCAGCTAGAATTCAAAGAATTCTCATCTATATATTCCTTCTATCTAATTGTCAAACCATTGATGATTATCTCTGTATTCTCAAAGCAACACATCTCCATCCCTGTTGATTGACTTTTACTGGATTTTACAATGGTAGATGGTATGTTGGGATTTGAACACTTACTCAAGTTTGAAATAATGCTTTCCAATGGAGGAGACTGATAAGACATGGAAATATGCGTCACTGGGACACATGTGACAGAGGAATGAT
>NW_006356770.1:0-620 GCF_000327345.1 Myotis davidii
AAGTTGATTCGAGATACAAAGTGCTGGCAGAAGTAACAGAATCTTAGATGTCTCTTTATTCAGAATGGAAAATAGATAGGAAACAATCAAGGGAATTTCCCCACCCAAGTATATCTCAAAACTAACTGGAGACAACCCCTTAGCAGTGAAGAACATTTGAGTCTCCTAAAGAATCAACTTCTTTGGGAGACCTAGAAATAACATTGTCCAGTTATATTGGTGACTTTGTGATATTGATACCTTCTTTCTTAGGGTAAGGCAAATTGAAAGTCCCTACCCATAAAATCAGCCACACAGTAGCAACTTGTTATGCTTCACATTGTAACTGTTCTGAGTCATCTTATCATTCATGTATGTATACATATTTTTGTACAGATTTTTGTTATCAGAATCAATTGACAGTAATCTTTAAACAATTACCTGCCTTTACCAGGAAGATGGCAAAATGTAAGACGTTAATAAAGATAGAAATGTTAGAATTATATAAAGCCAAATAAGACATCAAATTTGAAATAAAGAGCCTTTCAATATGTAGTTTATCCTCTGCCAGGTGAAATCTACACTGAGTGGCCATATTATTATGACCAGCCTGATTATTATGACCACCCCATCAGTACTTC
>NW_006356771.1:0-620 GCF_000327345.1 Myotis davidii
TTGTTTATCTTCCTTTTGTTAACTTGTGTGAGTGGGACAATCTTGTCTTAAAATATGATACCCAGCTTCTTTAGAAACTATTTAAATCATCTTTTTCTCTACTTTACTTCATCAATCAGTTGATTCCCTCTCCCTTCTTTGGCTTAATAGAGTAATGAACGAGGCTCCGTGTGAGAGCAAAGAGGAAGAAGGGTGGGCAACTACAGAAAGAATCACGGTAAAGTTAGTGCTTGTGTGCACAATGAGAATGAAAACGAGGTTTGGACTGGTCTCAAGTCCTTATTAATCTCCACTGAAGCTGAAGTTGAGAAAAAGTGGGCTTTATTGTTGGTTTCTCATTCAATCAGCTTGAGGAATTTACATGGTGATTTTGAGTGTTAATTTTTGCCTTTGTGAAACAAACATTAGCCAGGCCAGAGGCATGGTGGCTTTGTGGCGTCCAGGGGAGGAGGATGCAGCCCTCCTAATGATATTGTCCCCGTGCTCCTCACTGCATATTGGGTCCAGGTTGATGGTGTCATGGTTGACATTGAAACATGAAAATTGAACTGGAACACGTGATGTCCCTCTGGGCAGGGTGATTCCCAGGTCCTTGTCCAGTGGAGTCGAAGAATGAAACC
>NW_006356772.1:0-620 GCF_000327345.1 Myotis davidii
TTCCCTCTATATTTTCTCTTGCACATTATTTGTTGTTTGTTTTTTGTTAATACATAATTCTCACAATGTTGATTTTTGCTGCTTGCACCTGTGTTGTCATTTTATTTTATGTATTATATTGTTTTCTATTTGTGTGTGTATAAATTTGAAGACATTTAATGTTTCTACATTTATTCTACAGTGTAGAAAAAGTGGAAGTTCATATCTGTGGGTCACTATAAAAACATTTAGAAGCACAAAAAAGAATAACACATTTCTATTCTCACCATCAGGAGCAGGGGACCTTTGGGAAGAGGTTTCCACTGAAACCAACAGCTTCTTTGAAATCTCTTTAGTTGCTGCTACCAGATATAGTGCTCATATTAGTAACGATGTTTGGAGAAAGCAGTAAATTTATTCTATAAATATCGATTGGGCATCTCTGTGAAGGGCAAGGGATACAGAGATAAACAGAAGATGTCTGCCTTCCTGGAGCTAACACATGAGCAGGGAAGAGGAGCTAGAAAAGAGCCACGAGAATCAGGCTTGTCCATCTCCCCTACAATTCCTAGCTTTTGGAGTCCAGTGCTTATCATTCAGATTCAGAACCTGTCTTCTGTTCTTAAGTTACAAAGAACATT
>NW_006356773.1:0-620 GCF_000327345.1 Myotis davidii
GAAGAGTAGAAATCACACGTGAAAGGCTGTGGACAATGGACATTAGTAGTAAAAGAGGTCCCTTTAGAGATGGGGAGGATCCTAAACAATTCTCTAACTTGGAAGTAAGTAAGCGGAGGGAAGCTGGAAGAATTTGGTGAGTGTACCCTAAGGAGTCATTGTAATAGTACAAATCTCCACACTTCATTCCTTAGTGGTGAGATGAAGACAACTTTGTATTTATTTGAAAATTTATTAAACACCTGCCATGAGACCACGCAAGGAAGTTTATATGTGCAATTACATTTAGCCCTCTTAACAATCTGTAAAGAATGCATTCTTACTTCCTCTCATAGACGAAGAAGGTTGTACTCCAAATGTGAAGTGCTCCATGTTGCACCCCTCCTCTTTGGCCAAGACAGAATTTAAACCAGAGATTTCTGACTCCAGTGCCTGGGCTGTCTATACTACAGTATACTGCCTGTCCCACACACTGTCCTGCATGGTTTAAGACCCAGTGTTTGATAGAGACACTAGAGGGTCATACAAGGCAGTCTGTAATCAAGCTGTCAGAGTTGGCTAAAGATTTTCTCCTACCTTGTTTTTATTCTTACAGATATTAGTAATGTATACCTTTTTTT
>NW_006356774.1:0-620 GCF_000327345.1 Myotis davidii
TACCTTCTTCCAAGGAACTCTGAGTCAGACAGACCATGGCACCAATGCAAGGGCCTGGCGCAGAGCAGACATCGCGCAAACTAGGATATGCCGCTGAGTAACTTGGGGGGCGGAGAGAGGCGCTTCTGCAGCGCCACAAACTGGAAGGCACTCTGGCTCTTTGGGGTCAAAGCCAGGAGGGCCCTGGAGCGCGGGCCAGGCTGGGCCAGGCTCAGGGATTGCGGGGGGCTGCAGGGAAGTGCCTGGGGAGGCGGAGGTGCCCCGCACAGGGCGGACCCTCAGAGCGATGTCTAAGGGGCGGCCCGTCCCCGGGAGCAGGGCCACACAGGAGGAAGACTCAGCACACAGGCAGGAGCCTCATGAGACAGTCGAGCCTTCCAGAGCTCTCAGGGGCAAGAACCGCCCAGAAACCAAATCTCCAGGAACTCAGGCCCCGGGAAGTTCTAAGGGGATTCAATATTGACTTGATACGACCAGCAAACGGTCTGTTTGGGGAGGTGGTGGGGGGAAAACTGCTAAGCCAGAAAGGTCAAAAGTTGTCCTCCAGGGTCCTCGCCCGTGTGGCTCAGTGGATAGAGCCCCGGCCGGCGGACTGAAGGGTCCCGGGTTCGTTTCCGGTC
>NW_006356775.1:0-620 GCF_000327345.1 Myotis davidii
CATCACAGTTTTAAAAAAATATTTGGAGACATCATGGGCACCCATGAAAAATTCCGATTTGCTTTTCACTAATGCAGTCTCTAAATAGCGTTTTAAAGAGCTTGCTATTTTGCCTGGTGTTACGCATGAGAGTAGACGCAGGTGATTTCTCAGGATTCTGTTATGCCGCTTCCTGACTCAGATGCCCTGATTAGCACCCCATCTCCTCCCTCTTCATGTTGGTGTGCAGATGTGATTCATGCATGACTGTCATATCCCACTACTCAACACCGTGGGTTTCTTATACTGATGGGAAAAAACTTCATATTTCTATCGTGAGTTTCTTGATTTCTTGCCTGGGAGAATTTATTCCTTCCATCCTGGAATGGTCTCCTACATTATCAATTATTCAAAAACTATTCTACTTTCATAGCAACTTTGACACTTGCACCTGACCAAGTCTGCAAGCACAGATAGGATCTTCCTTGCATCATCTTATTTAAATGTATATGCTCTTGCCTTCTGTAATTGACTGTGGCTTTTTTGAGGATATAATCAGTGTCTGGCTAATCTTTGTATGTCTCGCATTATGAGCACAGTGCTGAATCTTTTTGTAATTGCAGGAATGAATGAGTGGATGG
>NW_006356776.1:0-620 GCF_000327345.1 Myotis davidii
TTCCCTTATTAGAGTATTATGTTTAAGTCTTAGAGGTTCATAGATAGTAAGTCTCTTAACCTCTTTGGTTCTATAGCTTTATCTGTAAAACGAACAGGTAGTTGATTTCATAGCTTTCTTTTCAGATACAACATTCTTTGTGGGCCACATTTCTAGGGGTGTACTTTCCCTAATTTCATTAAACAACACCCAGAGAGGACTGGCTGAAAGGAGGAAGGTGAAGTCAGAGCCAGGGAGGTTCAGAGTGTATTGTGCTTCTGCATCTTACATTTGGAAACTGAATAAAAGTGATCTTTTCACAAATTTCTATAAACTACATTCTAATTAAACCCCTAAATCAGCAATACCAATGTTTTAAAAGATCAGAATACTTGAACATCAATGTCAACATACATTTCCTTATGAAGTTAAGCTCCCATATAGTTATTACGTTTTCAGTAGGAATTCAACAGTATAATAATGTTCCTGAAATCGTTACATAGACAGGTGAGGTCAATATGAAGCCTGAATATATTTCAGTGTTTTAGTGAAGCTGCAAGGATAAAATGCTCTCAATGCCAAGGCAACAACACAGGAATCAAACACCAGTGTTTTCATGGTCCTGCCAGTGCGTGTGGGGG
>NW_006356777.1:0-620 GCF_000327345.1 Myotis davidii
TTATCTTTAAAAGCCAAAATAGTTTAAAAGGTTGTGGTGGATATATCACTGTCCCTGGGCTATCTGCACATCTAAAACTTTCATTCACTTTGATATAACAGACTTACCCTTCAGAAAATGAACAAACATTTTTCACCATTAGGCCAACGAGAGGCTAATCTTTGACCCTTTTATTGAATACCAGGTCTAGAAGCTGCCATGTGACTGCATACAAGATTCAGCAATGCTTCACTTTCATTTAACTTGTAGTAATAACAGTCGCTGTGTATTTATCATCAACTTTGTTCCAGACATTATGCTAGGTACTTACTTACAAATACTGCTTCTAATTGCAAGTTAGGAACTAATATCTCCATTTTACACATAAAGAAATCAAGGACAAGTGACGTAAAGTATATCAATTATACAGAGCAAGTAGGTGGCTAAGCTTACCTACTTGACTCTTAAGACCATGATTTCCACTACTCCAAATTGCATCTCTGGAATATGCTAATATTTTGATTATTATATTCCATTAGACTTACTGCATTTGTAAACAGTACATTATTTTTTTCCTTCCTTTCCTTAATCATCACTTGAGGACATGTTTATTCATTTGAGAGAAAAGTTGATGTGAGAGA
>NW_006356778.1:0-620 GCF_000327345.1 Myotis davidii
TTCACAGCCATTATTGGCTTTAGAATCTAACTCCAGTGAAAACTGTCTGTCTTAATATAGTATAATTGAGTTTCAACGTCCAAGAATTACAACTTGTTTTGATTAAAACAAATAAGAACTATACAAAAGATGTTACCGTAAATTAAAAATAGTCACTGAGAACCATTGTATCATTTTGTTTATGGTGTTTTTGGGTTACAACATTGGGGAGAGAGGAGGAAGGTGCTGTAGGGTAATATAGCCAAAAGGTATTCCCTGTTTGCCAAATAATTTATTTTCTTTGTATTAGAAGCCAAACTTTTAACCATAGGCCTCTTGAATACCGAGAACAATCATTTTAGCTGCTCTGGTGTGACAAAGACTGTGAGTGTGAAGCTTGGTTTGTTTTCAGAAATAATAAAGAATTAAACTAGGAGGATGGGATTGTGGTAATTCTTTGGAAGCTTTGAAATTCAAACCTGTTTATCTTGCCTGTTCCCCCTTGCGTTATAGGCTTTGCAACATAATGAATTTTTGGGACTAGACTTCTGCCCGGGACTCAATGTCACAGCAAACAGTACCTGTAACTTTGCAACGTAAGTGATGCGTTTGGTTACTGTTTGGTATGACGGAGAAAGGCC
>NW_006356779.1:0-620 GCF_000327345.1 Myotis davidii
AGCCCGGAAACCATCCTGCCCAGGGGAACACCACAGGTTTCCAGACCAAATTTCCCATTTCACCATGTTAGGTAACAGGGCTACAAAATGGCTCAAGAATCTAATACTTAGCTGCAAAATTCCTCATTTCTACTCATTTTAATGATAAAGTCCCTGCATGAAATTTTCTGAAAGGCTTTCTCTTCCCGTATACATTTTTAAACCACTTTGCAGGAAAATTAAATGGGAAAACATTTACTTTGTGCATTTCCAGGAATACTATATATTGACTCTACAAAGGGAAGCAATAAGGCTGGGACTTAGCCATTTCACCTTCATGGGATCAGGAATAGAGTGAATATCCAACATGAAAATAATTCATGATATTTGCACTTATTGTACTTATGTCATCACAGTACATACATTTCCCTTCAAATAATTAATCACGATTTACATTTTAAAGTAAATATGTGACTCTAACATCAATTTGAACTAGGCAAAGAGTAGACATTAAAAATTGCACTGGGACTAGAAACACAGATATTTAACCACCCATTTAACATGCGCCAGGGATAAGAGGCAGGGGAACATCATTATGGATTAGTGCAGGTGGGCAATCCCTGGCACGTGTGCCAAACATG
>NW_006356780.1:0-620 GCF_000327345.1 Myotis davidii
ACCATGTTGTCTCATTTCACTTTTATGCTGTACAACTACAAGTGGACCCTCTCTGCTTCCAGGCAACAATTCTCCACCCCCCTATTGGACTCATTCTCCCATTCACTGAGTCCATATCTTCTTCTGCCTCCAAGATCCAGCACACCTTTCATCTTCCTCATTAATGGTTGATACCCTTCCTTCTTTTTTCACTGGGAGAATGGAAGCAATTAGAAGAGAGTATGCACATTCTTCCACCTGTAAGGCTAACAACATACTTACCTCTGTGCTAAATATTGTGTCTGCCTTCCTGTTACAATTCCTCTACCTGTGCATTGAATCCTATGCCTTCTGCCTATTCAAGACATTCTTCCTAAAACTAGTATCTCCCTTGCATTATCAGTTTTTACCCTTACTACTAAATCATTGTCCAGTGGTGATCCAGACTGAAAAAGGATTATCTTGACTGCATTTCCCCTCTGACAGGAATTGCACTGTATCTGTAGTTTACCTTGGGTAGTGTGGACATTTTAATAATATTAAGTGTTCCAACCCATGGACACTGGATGTATTTCCATTTATTTGTGTCTTCTTTAATGCCTTTCATTATTGTTTGGTAGTTTCCACTGTACAAGTCTTTT
>NW_006356781.1:0-620 GCF_000327345.1 Myotis davidii
TATCCACTGAGCCAAACCGGTTAGGGCTGGATAGCCCTTTTAAAACATCATTCAGTTATTGTCCTTTTTCTTATATTCTAAAAGAAAAGTTAGGTGCAACGAGAAGAAGCGCTTACTGCCAGAAGAGACAACGCATTCCAGTCAGTTAGGCAGTAATTCAAGCTGCTGACTATGGCAATTAAAAGCCAATTTGGGGGAAAGTGGATAGTTCTGGGTTCCCTCTGCCATCAACCACTGATTCCGGCCTTTATGGATGGATTTTATTGCAGGTGCACAAAATCATTGGTCAGGTATGGAACTATTATAAGGATGTTAGAAAAATGGGGCATTGATAGGCACCAGAAAATTTATCACTTAATATTTCTTTTTCCGTCAGTTCTCTTTCCGCGGGATTATGATTCTACACATGCCACTTGAATGTGTTCTTGAAAGAGGGCGACAGAGATATTTTTCAAATAAATGCCATTTATTGCCAATAATACAAGATGCATATCCCGTGATTACTATTGCTCACATCTATATTGTGAGGCCAAAGTTAAGTTAAAATGCAGCAAAAGCCATGGTGTAGTAGGTAAATTTTGTTTTCCTAAAATCATAAATAATGTGGTGAGTAAAAGTAT
>NW_006356782.1:0-620 GCF_000327345.1 Myotis davidii
GTAAGATCTGTTTTGGTGAATCACCAAAGTAGACCATAAGATACCAATCACAACAGACCTAATTTTAAATGCTTTCATAAGATACTTTCATGTCCAACGCTGTTGATTTAAATACTCTCCTTTGTTCAACCTACAGTTGTTAGTCTGCCAGTAATCATTCCTTAAAGAACATTCTTTATTTCCAAAGTTCTGTCCTAAATTATAAGTTCACTCAGGGACTTCACAAGTGATATCTAAGGATAGATCATTACAATCCATTTCAAGATTGATTTGATGTGGTTTCAAAATATGTATGCTGATTTTCCTAAGACATTTCATTTGATTCAGGCATACATTATTAAAAATAACACTGATGCCGATTTTATTTGTTGACTGTTATTTTAACAATTTTTGGCAGAAAATTATTTTAACAAGCTACATTAAACTTTTTATCATCCAAAATTTATATCAACAGTTTATGAAACAGCAACAATTTTTCCTCCATTTACATTAATGGTTCATGTATATTTTGTACTTTTCTTTGATTTTTTTCATTATTGAATGATTACCAGTCTTGAATGCCATTTGTCCTTTTAAATTACTTTGTGAAAATTAAATAAAATAGCAATACTACCTTCCAT
>NW_006356783.1:0-620 GCF_000327345.1 Myotis davidii
GTGAATACAGAGCCATTGTTTCTAAAGGAAATACAGGATTAGGTTCCCACGAACCTTTCTTCTGAGCCTCTGATGACATTTTCATTAACCAATTAACACCACCTTATTTTATTTGTGTTTGTGCTTAAAGACACTTTTTGAAGCATAAATATTGTTGATCCATTAACACTGAACTTGTGGCCAGCAGCATTATAACCCATGCCTGGACAAAGGTTATGTGTACCTCCATAAGGCACATCATAGTCTTCTTGTGCTTAGGAACAAAGGACAGCACTTTAGCACTACACTTAGGGGCCAGTTTAAACAAAAACAAAACAAAATCATCAAAAAAGCACTGACATGCAAATATCATGACACTAATTAGATCATGGAAGGATACTTGTTTGCAGTATGAGAGCTAAAAGCAAAAAAGCAGGGCATTGCCTTGTTTAATCCCAGCTGGAAATATGTGTATCAAGAAATTCACGTTTTTTGTCATTTCACACATGTTAGTGAATGAGTGCAAACATGCCATGAGCATTGATTTGCAGTTACAAATAAACTTCAGTGACCTAGGTGCATTTGTAAATATGAAATCCATAAATAATGAGGATAAGCTGTATGTGCATATGTGTGTGTGT
>NW_006356784.1:0-620 GCF_000327345.1 Myotis davidii
AGAGGAGGTGGGATGTGAAAGTGATAATGCATCTGCTAGTCAGGAGCACCTGCTGTGTTCTGGTGCTTTCATATATTCACAACCAGGTAGAGTTTATTATGGACATCTTATTGCAAACGAGGAAGCTGAGCTTCAACAAATTTGAATTATTTGCTCAAGATCAGAAAATTAGAAATGGGTGATGTTGTTGCTCAAATCTAGGTCTTTCTGGTCCAGATGCTTGGCTTATTAAACTACATCACTTTTCCATCAAGCCCCTCTGTAACAGAAAGGACACATAAAGAGCCATCAGTTAATCAGGAACTGTTGAATTAATGCCTGTGAAGGAGCAGGTGCTGCCGAATTTCTAGCTACTGCTTTGCTGTTCATGTTTTGGCCAATGAGCTGCAGGAAGAAAAGTGGATCACTAAATTATGCAGCATCAAAGCAGCTGCAAAGAGAGAAAAAGAAAGAAAGTGAGCTCTAAGGAGGGGCACACAGCATGGCTTTGATAATGGTGCTAAAAAATGGCATTGGGTTAAATTATTCGTAGATCATTATGTTATGGAATTGGCCTGGAAGAAGACAGTTGAACACTGGGGAGGTTTAGGAAAGCCTTTATTCAAAGCAGCGCTGCTGGT
>NW_006356785.1:0-620 GCF_000327345.1 Myotis davidii
TGTGTGTGTGTGTGTGTGCACACTTACCTACTCTGGGAGGGGGTTGTATCATTAATCCCACAAATCTTTCTATGTTTATTTCCTTATACAAGATTGCTTACCAAACAGAGAGTACCCTTGATGTTGTTCTTTAAATCACATTTAATTTGACCTTTCAATGAGTACCATCATCGTTTGAGGTTATGCTTCTTTGTATTACGATCCCTTTCCTATTTTATGTACCCTAGAATGTGATTAATATGTGTGCATCACACCAATGTGTGAACATAAACAGGTATGTGGTATGCACACACACAAATACATATATACACATATAAAATATTTTTATTTATCCAACGGCATGTCTATGTTCTTTATCTTTCCTTGAATTTTAATTAACTGGTTCTTCCCAATTTAAACATTAGTCTCACGTAATAGGTTCATGCTGCTTACTACCTGGGATAAATTGGTACTAAAAAACAAACAAACTGTAAACACAGTTAATAGTAACTCAGCTGCCCCTCTCCTCTGACAAATGGTCCAATTTTATTCTATAGAAAGGATCCTTGGAATCTAATTTTATAGCATACTAACTGAGTTAATTTAAGAACTAATCTAGCCCTGGCTGGTCTGGCTCAGGG
>NW_006356786.1:0-620 GCF_000327345.1 Myotis davidii
AATATCCTCGGGTGAGGATTAACAAAAAACGAATTTATCCGACAGATATACTTGCCCAAGTATCCCATAGATATACAAAGATTTTATATTTTTTCAAGGATGTTCATTGTAGCTTCAGATAATAATGAAGAGTATATGTCAGACTTAATTGGATTTCCAAGGTATATCAAGTGAAAAAAAAGTTTCAGGATATTTTCACCACCCCAATAAAATTCCAATGCCCATTTACAATTAATCCCTGTTGCCATCCCAGGCCCCGGGAAACTGCTAATCTTTTCTTTTTTAATCTCTGTAAACTTTCCCTTTCTGGATATTCAATATCAAATACAACATACCATATGTGGGTTTTGCTTCCACCTTTGCCCCTGAATGACAGAGCACAGACTGACAGTTCTCGCTTCTTTTTGATATGCCTATGGGCAGCTTGAAACAATGTGGCACATCATCTTCCCTAAGGGCGTGAAGTGAGGCTTGGCCAAAATGTTTATAGATTGATGAGGATAGACGTAATGATTAAACCCAATCATTATACCAGGGCCTCTCAAATATTTCCAAACTACAGACAGCTTTAACAGAATGAATGTCTGCCTGCCACCTCCACAGGATTATACCTCACACAC
>NW_006356787.1:0-620 GCF_000327345.1 Myotis davidii
CAAGCTCCCCAGGTGATTCATATGCACATTAAAATCTGAGGACTACTACTCAACAAACAGAAGAATTAGATGGTGAGACTGATTGGAGGTAATCATGGATGATCATGGAAAGACTTACACATTTTGCTACAAGTTTAGATTTAACTTGATAGGCAGTGAGGCTATATTAAATGTTTTCTTTTATCACAAATGCATCAACTGGCCTCCCCCTCCTCCCCCTGCCTACCAAGGCAGAGCCATATAGACAGCTGTGACATCCTAGACAGTGTGGCATTGGGAACACACAGGCCAAGAGTTTCATTGCTGGCCACATCCCATAATGATTGGGGTGCAATGAAACCTATGTGGCTGGTTGTTAAGAAGGCACCCACTTCCTTGGGGAATATGGGGTATTTTCCACAGCTGAGGTGGCACTACACTACAAAGATGCAGGAAGTCCCAGTAGTGCAGGTAAGAGATAACAGAAACTTGCAAAATACCTACTGGGAAACAAAAGGAAAATAAAACAAAACATCTAACAACCAACTAAACAGTCAAAAGAAAGTACTTAATTTTTTTTATTTCCTTAAATACCCAGGCAAAGAAGTAATCCATCAAGTACCATGAATAACCAAGGTAAC
>NW_006356788.1:0-620 GCF_000327345.1 Myotis davidii
ATGTGTCTCTCTCAGATCGATGTTTCTCTCTCTACCCCTCCTCTGCCTCCCCTTCATTCTCTCTAAAAGATCAATGAGGAAAAAAATCCTTGGGTGGGGATTAAAAAACAAAGAAAAAAACAACAACACAGAGGTCCTTTACCACAAAGCTCACATCTTACTCATCTCTGTATCCAAGCACCTAGCACCATGTCTCTCACTTAGTAAGCACTCAGCAAAAGTTTGTTGTTAAAGGAAAACATGCCTATTTCAAAGCTTATTGCTCTTTGAAAAGCAAAATGAGATTGTATAATCTTTCAGCCAATTTTGTTCCAAACTCTATCTAGTGTACATCAGAAAACATCATGGGAAAATTAGTGGAGATACAGATTTCTAGACTACACCTTCAGACCCCTGAGTCCATCAATCTTGAGTTTTCCTGGGCATTTGCAGGAATATAGCTGAATCCAGTGGTCTACGGACCACACTTGGAGAAACACTTCTTGAAGCATTCCGAGCAGCAAAACGAACAACTTCTATTAAACTTGTCATTTGGAAGTAGCAGACACATTTCAGTTACATGTACTTGGAACAACTTCACATTTGTTCTCTTATTATTTTCTCCTTGAAGCATTTTTTTT
>NW_006356789.1:0-620 GCF_000327345.1 Myotis davidii
GGGACCCAGAAGGAAGGAGGGACGGTGAGAGACTGGGGTGCCTGGCCCCGCCCCTGCCAGGGTCACCCTCCCTGTGTCACCCTCCCTGCGACACACAGCTGCTCAGGGCCCGGTGTCTCCCAGAAGCCCCCTGGCCAGGTCCCCTCACCTTGGCCTGGCCCTTCATCAGCACGACGCTGGAGATGACGGACGCCTGGGCGCCCCCCGAGGGCGGGGCCAGCTGTGCTGTGCTCAGTGACCGCGTGGGCCTGCCTGTGCCCTGCAGGGAGGACCGGGAGGGGAGCTGAGGCCACGGACAAGGACACACACCCCGCACCCTGTGGGGAGGGGAGGGGCCCAGCGAGGAGAGCACCCCGTCTCATGGAGCCGCCTCCCTGCAGACCAGCCCCAGGCGCACAGTAGGGCCGTCCAGGCAGCAGGGCCCGGAACCGGCTCAGCCACACTGACCAGGACGTGAGTCCTTTAACCAACATCTCGAGCTGGAGAGCCAGCTGTCAGGGGGGGCCTCCACAGAATTGGGGGCAATTAACGGAGCCCCCTCTTTGTGCCAGGACGGGGGTGTGGGCAGGGGCAGGCACCGAGATTGAACGTGGACAGCAAGTGTGTCAAACTCGCGGCCC
>NW_006356790.1:0-620 GCF_000327345.1 Myotis davidii
TTATTAAGGATACCAAATAGTTTTTTGACATTTTTCTTCTGGTTCCTAAAGCAGATTATTATAAGAGGTAAGTGCTTCTTTTGAGTCTTTCAGATCATTTATCTTTCAGTCAAGTGTCTTTTCTCAAGACAGTTCTAATTGTTTTTCTTTTCCTTTAGTCTCAAATTAGATGAAATCAAGTCCCCTAAACTACAACCTCCAGGGAAAATAGCTTCTAGCAAAAGGTGATCAGGATACACATGACTTCGGGAAATCGAAGGTGGTCCACACACAATGAATGGTGACTTTTAATGCCTCCAGGCAATGTGTGCCCTGGCTGACCATGGCAATTACCTTAATAATCAGTCCACTGAAGATCAGAGATTTAAAAGGACAGCTATCATGGACACCAGCTGGATTTCACAGCCAGGTTATAAAGTGGGTGTCCCTTCTCTAGAAAACTGAATGAAGTTCAATCAAACTCATTTCAAGGTAGTGGGGAAATTGGTCTATTAACATCAGACTCAAGGATATAAATACTTATGTGAACTCACATACATTAAAATATGACCCTCTGCTTAATAACTCCCTGAGATTCCATAAAACTCCGTTTAGAAATGAGAGAATAAAAGTAACCATCG
>NW_006356791.1:0-620 GCF_000327345.1 Myotis davidii
AAGTGAAGGTTCTAGTATTCTGGTTACTATTGCTGTGTAGCAAATCATTTGAAAACACGGTGACTTCAAAGAGCAACTACCATTTGTTTTGCCTACACATCTGTGATTTGTGTGGGATTCAGTGAGGAAGGCCCATCTCTGATTCCCATTTCTTCAGCCTGATCAGCCTGACTATGGCCCGAAGGATTCCTTTTAAGGCAGCTCATTTTTATGATTGACAGCTTGGAAAGGTGCTGAGAGATCTACCAGGACTGGGAGTAAAGGCCTCAGCTCCTTTCCACACGAGCTTCTCCGTGGGATGCTTGGGCTCCCTCACAGCATGGTGGCTGGGTTCCAAGTGTAAGAGTCCCAAAAGAACCATGAAGCTGCATGGCCTTAACTAATGCAGCCTCAAGGTCACAAAGCATCACTTCTGCTGCCTCCTATGGATCGCAGCAATTACAAGCCCACTGAGATGTAAAGGGAATGGAATTTGGCTCCAGTTCTTAACAAGAGAGTGGCAAGATTCTTAGAGAGCATGTGGGCATGTGGGACCAGAGAGATCCTTGCAGCCATTGAAGGGGGTTGGGGGTGGGCACCAAGGAGAATGGTGCAGAAGAAAAGATTTAGAGAAGGAATTT
>NW_006356792.1:0-620 GCF_000327345.1 Myotis davidii
TGGAACTTGAACCCAGGCAATCTGGCTACAAGGGTTTCACGCTTAACCACTTCAGATGGCTACCTCTGAGAATACTAATAAAGGCGTGTTTAGCAGTGACTAATTGACACAGGGTGGGGGTGATCAGGAAAGGTGATGATGCTCGCTATGCTCCCCGCTACTTCCTCATGAGCTCTTTGAGTTCAGGGACTGGGTTTCATTATCTCAATATCCCAGTGCACTTGGTGCTTAGTAATCCCCTTTACCCAGGGTTATTGAGCAGAAGTTCCAAAAATCTCTGATGGAAAAAGGAACGCACAGTGGTAGACAGATTAGAAAATGTAGATGGTCTTTCTTCACCACTATTAGCTCAACCACCTTGAAGTCTTCAGGTTCAAGAGGAATGGGGATGGTGGGCATTAAAATATGGCATAGCTTGCTTCTGAAGGTAACTGTGATTGTGATGTGGACATCCAGACCAAAGTTCTACTGGACGGGTCAGGATCCAGCCAAGTGACACATCCTCCTCACCCATCAACCATCCTGGAAATGATGCATTTGATCTGTAGCTGTGTGGCCAAACACAGCAGAAGCTAGCCTTTATTAACAGACTAGAAGCCTGGTGCATGAAATTCATGCAC
>NW_006356793.1:0-620 GCF_000327345.1 Myotis davidii
AGGTCAACGCCCAACCACTGAGCCACGCCGGCCGGGCTAGCTCGTAAAACGTAAGCACCAGGAACTGAAAACTCCCCCGGTAAAGGTGACTTCTGGTTTCCTTGCCTTCCCCCAGTTCCCTAGACCAGCAGCGCCGACCCCGCAGCAAGACGTGTGGGGCCTGGGGCTCAGGGGCCCTGTGAGAAGTGAAGGCAAAGGCAGGCCCCGCCCTGAGCTCGGGCCTTGAAGCACCTGTGTTCCTGCAGCGGGCGCTCTCGGGTAAGGGATGGACCAGGGGCCCCTCGGTCAGAGGAGCGTTCGTGTAAACCCAGCCTTCACTCTGACCCCGGGTTGTGACTTCCTCGGAAAGTCTGACTCTGTGTGTTTTGTGGGTGGGCCTCGCCTGGTCAGGCGAAGGCCTTTAGGAGCAGAACTGGGGTTTCTCTGGGGAAGAAGGGACTCCGCCAGTGGACTCAGTGTGGCTGCCCGAGAGGTGCCCGCCTGCCCGGCTGCCCTCCAGCCCCGGGTCACGTAAGCCATTTCCTTGAAATGAATCTTTTCATCTCCACCTCCTTCCGCTGTTTCTCCAGCAGAACTCTGACTGATACATTCTCTAAACCAGTGATGGCGAACCTATGACA
>NW_006356794.1:0-620 GCF_000327345.1 Myotis davidii
TTTAGATAGAACTTCAAAGTTTATCTGGTCCAACCATACATACTATATCTCAATCCCCTTTATATCACGCCTGCCAAGAAGTTACCTAATTTGCACTGGAATAGCTGCAGCAATAAGGAGTCCATTACCTTTCATATAGTTGATTCCAAAATTTCTATTAGATTGTTCCAACAAATTAGCCATAGTGCTACTTTTGAGGAATCTTACAAATAGTAAATCCTATAGGATCCTAATCTTAGGTTTGATTCTTCTAAGATGTCATTGCAATTAAGATGAGTATGTTTTGTTAGACCAGTAGACGAAGTCCAAGTATTTTACTTCCTCAGAGAAATTGAGAACAATTCTCTTCACATGTTTGGAGAAACCTTCCTTGTCCTTCTCCCTGTGTTCTCTTCCAAGAGCTAAACATGCCAGATACTCAGTCATTCTGTTTCAATCATCGGTACCAATTCTCATTCTGAACTCCTCCCCTTTCCTAAAGAATCTAATATAATATTCCAGGTGTGTCTGGACAGGCACGAACGTTTTGACAGCTACATCATACTGTTAATTACAATCCCAGTCTGCCATCGAGAGACCTCAGATGGGGGGTGCCTCTCTGTGCCACAGTTACCTCATCT
>NW_006356795.1:0-620 GCF_000327345.1 Myotis davidii
AGCAGCAGCAGGAGCCGATCGGATCCCAGTGGGGTGCCCTGAGCTGTTCCCCCCAATCCCACCACCCCGGGATCACAACTGTAGTGACGGGACTGGTGACAGCCCCTCACGGCCCACCGCCCGGCTTCACACTCCCTCCTACTGAGGCCCCACCTTGTGGGTGAGCTGTGCTCCCCCCACGTCACTAGTGGGGAGTCGGGCAAGGCCTGGACCCCTCCGCTGTGTGGCTGCGAGTGTGGAAGCCGCGCTGTCAGCCGCTCCCAGGTGGAGAAGGTCCTAGAACGGAGTGAGGTCACGGCCGCTCTCCTGGGGCAGGGCCCTGCCAGGAACCTGTCCGGGGGCAGCCTGGGACCAGCCGGCCATGCAGGGACCCGCTCCAGCCGCGCAGGGGTTCACATGGGGCACTGGCCGCAGGGACTGCCCCTCCTTGGGACCGGTCCCCTGAGCTTTGGGGAGACTGGCCCCCGCCCTGCCCGAGGGCAGCTGCTCTGGGGAGCTCGGGGTCATGACCTGGCTCATCTGCTTTGCGTGGGGAGGTGGACAGGCCGTCCCAGACCAGCTCCTCAACAAGGGCCTTTGGGGGGCTCTTCCACAGCATGGGGGTCCTGAGCCCAAGAATC
>NW_006356796.1:0-620 GCF_000327345.1 Myotis davidii
CCCTGTCCCTCTGTTTTGTCACCCTGACTCCCACTGCGCATGTCCAAAAGTTTCATTACGTCATCCAGTTCTCACCGTGCCTGTGCCCAGCGGAGGAATTTCCTCCCCCACCTGTGGTACTGGGTCTTTAGCATTTCTAAGGAGGTTTCCTGTTCCCTTTTCCAGGACCAGTGACAGCTCCCCTCTGCCCCGCAGAGTGTGTAATGGGTCTGTTACTTGTTCCTGCTTCTCAGTTTATGAAAATTGTTTAATTCCCTTTTGCTTTCTTCCTTAGACTAATAACTCTGCCTATGCTGACACTTCTACTGAAATGCAGGGAACATTATTCATAGACGAAAGAAAGGAAACTAAAGAGAACAGCTTTAAAACAGCACCTTCATATTTAGCCTCATATTGCATATTTTACAGATCTTAATCATATCTCACTTCCTTCCAAAACAGACTTGGGGCTGTTTATAACAAGATAATGTTAAAATAACACAGATGCAAAATAAGACAGGATTGGGGACTGGTGGAATAACACCAGGAGACTCATTCTAGTTACTAACATTGGGGGTGAACTTTTATTTAGGACAAATGTTTGGCATTTACCTTCTTGGCACGAAAGTAAAAAAAAAAAA
>NW_006356797.1:0-620 GCF_000327345.1 Myotis davidii
TAAACCTACTTTTGCCCACCCCTGTATATCTTGGAGTATCAGGGGATGAGCATTATATAGTTTTTCCCTTCCTGACATACAGTCTTAAATGTTCTAATTATCAGTGGCTTTTGATTGGCTTGTCTGAAGGCCTTTTGTTCATGGATATTCACAGCAATTTCTGAGTCGTCATGGTGTAAATGTTGCAATGCTCATTCCCATCCCTGCTCTTCTCTACAGGAAAAGAGTGATAAAGCAGTGCTGGAAGAAACGGCATTTGAAGAAATCGAAAGGGATTTTCAGGAGGTTCTCAATGAACTTTTAGGCGACAAAAGTCTGGAGAAATTTAGGCTTGAATATGAGAAGCTTCATGCTATCATGAAAAAGTCTTATGAAAATGAAAAGCGTCTGATGGCCAAATGCAGAGAACTGAACGCGGAGATTGTGGTGAATTCCGCGAAGGTCGCCACTGCCCTGAAGCTCTCTCAGGATGACCAGACCACCATTGCATCCTTGAAAAAGGTCAGTGATCGTCTAGAAACGAAATCAGTGGAGAGCAGTGTCCTGTATGTAAATGCATTCTTTATTTAAAACATCATCTTTTCATCATATTGACAGCTCTGGGCTGGTAGTAAATGAGT
>NW_006356798.1:0-620 GCF_000327345.1 Myotis davidii
TAGAATGGGAGAAAATATCTGCAAATCATATATCTATACAAGACTAGCACCCAGAATATATAGAGAGCTCTTACATTTCTATAATAAAAAGGCAAGCAATGCAATTAAAACATGGATAACAACCTTGAGTAGACATATCTCAAAAGAAGATATATAAATGGCCAATAAGTACTTGAACGGATGCCTGACACCATTAGTCATCAGGGACATGCAAATCAAAACCCGAGAGAGAGGCCACTCCACACTCAGTAGGATGGATATAATAAAAAAGGCCAATGCAGCAGGTGTTGATAGCGTATACTACTGGCAGGAATGTGGAATGGTCACTTTGGAAGACAGTCTGGCAATTCTCCAAAGGATTAACAATGTAGTTACCATATTACTCAGCAACTCCACTCCTACGTATATAATGAAGAAAATTTAAAACATGTTCACCCCAAAACTTGTTCACAAATGTATATCAGTATTACTAATAATAGCCAAAAGATGTAAACAGACCAAACGTTTACATCAACTAATAACTGGATAACCCAACTGTGGTATATCCATGCAACAGAAACTTATTTGGCCATCAAAAAGGAATAAACTACTGATACATACTACAACATGGATGAGCCTTG
>NW_006356799.1:0-620 GCF_000327345.1 Myotis davidii
CTATGCCAAAGCAGTGGAGCTACTGGTGGAACTCGCCTCGCTGCAGGTAGGCAGAGAACTCCCGCTGTTTGGCTTCTAATATTTGAGTGCGGGAGATTCAGATCTTGGTTTAGAGTGTCCTGAACTCAGTACTTCAAACTGTTTTCATGGCCCTCTGTGAAACAAGTCAAAGATGTTTTGATTTCTGAAATAGTGACTTCTGCACCATTGTCCCATCTTGTGTTACTAACAAAATGTGCAGTGGTGGTTTCGCTCTGCTAGATGAGGACTGCAGCTTTCAATGCAGATTTAACACGCTGTATGAGTGAAAAGCCAGGTTTTCCTTTGTGGCCAGTTAATGTGAATCTAGGTCATTTGTGCCTGATTCTCTCCTCTTGCCATTTTTACAACTTTAGGTAAGTCTGAAGTAAGTTATAATAGCAGGGAGATAGTGTTAGCTCTATGGAAATCTCACAGTTTTTAACTTGTTGAAAGTACTAGTCTTGGTTTCCAAATGTCCTCGACAGGTGCCGTCTGAGTGGATCCCCAGAGGAACAGGGCAGAATTAGGAAGACTTTGTACTTACATTTTATTTGTCCTCTGATTTTAGACTTCCTTTGTTACTTTGGATGAAGCTATTA
>NW_006356800.1:0-620 GCF_000327345.1 Myotis davidii
CAGGAGGGAATAGAGTTATCTTGACACAGCAGTTCATTTCCAGCTTGCCCCTCTATAACAAAGGGACTCGTCCCTGAAACAAGGTTGGGCTTCTTTCTCCTCCAACTGGTCACTGAGAGTTTCATAAAGCCATAGGTGTTAGATTGATGAGAGGTGTGAATACTAGTCTAATAGGAGACATGGAGGCCTGAGTCACCTATTCGGGTACCAGCCTCATCACTAATTAGTCAGGAACTAATTCTTGACTCAGATGCTTCAATTTAGGCATAGGCAAAGCTCACTGACACAGTTTGCAAAAAATCAAACACAAATGAGAAATGCAAGTGGACATATGAAAAATTGAAAGACAGTAAATCATGTAGCTTTTGAGTGTAGGATGTAAGACTCATTCTTACTGTGTACTTAATCCTGATTCTCCATCTACTAGTTTTGTGACCTTTAGCAAGATACATCACCTCTTCATGCTTTCATTTCTTCATTTGTAAAATGGAGATACTAAACTCTAACATTGCTCAACTCTCTCTTCTATAGTAAGTGATTTATTTTGCTGGACACAAAACTGATAAAGATAGTTCTCCCAGCATCACTTGCAAGTGTGTGTGTGTGTGTGTGTGTGTGTG
>NW_006356801.1:0-620 GCF_000327345.1 Myotis davidii
AAAAAAATGAATAAGGAATAGTATTACCATTCAAGAAATCTATATTGTACAGAGACAACACATAAGTTCACTACAATTCTTTGTAATAGCTGTGTTGATGAGAGGTCAATTTGATGAAGAAGATATGGGCTTAGATATGGGGACCTGAACATTGCCTCTGCCACTTATTAGCAAATCATTAACCATCACGGACTTCAGTGTCATTATCTTAAGACTTCAGAAAAAATGCAGGTATACTTTGCAAGATTGTTTAGAGAAAGCACACATAAATCACTTATACTGGTACTAGTGTGTACTCATCTATAAAAGACATTATATACTTGACAACTATTATCATTATTTTTATTATGATGATAAATATAAGCCCACATCATATTACACATAGACTCACAAATGACTCAGAATTCATGAATCCACAGACACTTCTAGAATTCAGCAATGGCTTAAAATGATACATATAAACTTGGTAAAGGAAGGAGAGAAAAGAGTGAGGGTTGTTACAACTGCATATTTAAAGGTACAGAGAAACATGATAGTTTAGAGACTGCTGGTGGGTCTGGATGGCGGCAGCAGAGAACCAGGAAAGTAACTGGTGAGTTTGGAGACCAGATCCCAGAAAG
>NW_006356802.1:0-620 GCF_000327345.1 Myotis davidii
AAAAAAACAACACCAGCAGGATTTGACAAAACCTTGGTTAACAAGCAAACAAGGATTAAATGTTTTGCACGTTCCTCATACAGATTTCTGTCCTTGGTCACGGATGAAAAGTCAACATTTGCAGATGGACACAGTCCAAACACAATAACACGTGGCCAGGCCAAGCAGCAGATTCTCTGCTGGGCAGGATATTGCTATTTGGACAGACGTGATAGCTCACAAGAAATGAAGAACACTTCCATATAAATCTTTCCCTTTATTCTGCATGACATGAACATCAGCTGTGTTTTTCTCATCTGCTAAAGTTAACTGCCGAAAAGAAAATGATTTTTGATAACTGTATTTATTCAGCATTAGTATTTGACCTTGCAATCGATTGAATGGCAGTGGTCTAAGGAGATCGGCTTTCACTGATTATTTAAATTGACTTCCAGATTTGGACCAAATTGCTTGATGTGAACTCCTTATTTGCATTTTTGTACATCATATGTACTTTCTTTTATGGAGTACCATTTCTTTTAATCATATTTGAGATCTTCCATTTGAAACTGTTTTATAGACTGTCATTTCCTGAATTATTCTCCATTTCTTGAATTTTGCATTATTTCTCAAAAAAAAAA
>NW_006356803.1:0-620 GCF_000327345.1 Myotis davidii
ATTACATATATAAAAGATGGTGTGTCACAGGTGGTGGGTTTGCTCCTCAAAGTCACTCAACTCACTGATGGGAAAGATAATTCTAAGCCTCCTTTGCAGCTGGGCATTGTCATGGGACAAAGTTCTGAATTGTGAGAGGTAGGCAGATTTTCTTGGGAGGACTAGACTTTGCAAATATGCAAAAATAGGAGGGAGAGGGAGAGAATGATTCTGAGATTCTTCAAGAGAATGATATACAAAGAACTGTACAAAATTAATGTGTACAATTTGATGAGTTTGGACATGTGAAAACACCCATGAAAGCATCACTAAAATTAAGATAATAGACATAGCCACCTCCAAAAATGTTTTCATGCCCCTTTCCCTCCTTCCTCTTTTCTTCCTGTGTGGTTACAACAGTTAATGGGAGATCTACCTTCTTGATAGATTTTTAAGTGCATAATTCAGTACTCTTAACAATGGGCCCAATGTTATTCAGCTGACCTCCAGAACTCATTCATCTTGCACAACTGAAACTTTATACCCATTGAACAACAATCTTCCCCTTTTGTAAAACTGGAACATGGAGCTGCCTGCAGAGGCCGCAGGCATGCTCAAACCATGATTATAAAAACTGTAAA
>NW_006356804.1:0-620 GCF_000327345.1 Myotis davidii
TGTGCAGTTTCAGAGTGGTCAGGCCAGTGGCACAGAAAATATAATTTATGGAAAAACAAAGGAAGTAAAATTGACCAGGAGGATATCTGGGAAAGATGATTTCAGAGAGAATGTGCAGCAAATGCCATGGATTTCAGGTGAATGTGGCCTGCCATGCTCAGGGATAGAGAGGAGCCTGAGAGCCTGCAGGGGAGGAGGGAAAGGGAGAATTGAAAGAGCTGAGTTTAGAAAAGAACAGGATGCCTGATCGCATGACAATGATCCACATTCAGACATTCAAATAAAGTCCACACCTTAGGCAGAATTGTTAAACAATGGAGGTATTAGGGGTCCATATGAGATTGTTCCACTAGATTGAGATCATTGTCAATCAGACTCTGGGGGTAAAAACAAGGGAGCTGGACATAGTAAACAAGGAGTGAGATCAAGAATTCAATTCAGCTTTTATGGAGAATCACTGCCATGGGCAAGTCACTCTAAGAAGGTTCGAGTTAGTTGTCAAGTCATTATTTCAAGGCTGACTTTAGTTCCTCAAGGGAAGGGCAAACATTTAGGTATGTTAACAAATGTCATGGGGCCTGGCAGGTCTGGCTCAGTGGTTGAGCATTGACCCATGAACC
>NW_006356805.1:0-620 GCF_000327345.1 Myotis davidii
AGAAGCATCAATGGTGAGAGAGTATCATTGACTGGCTGACTGGCTGCCTCCTGCATGCCCAACCACAGAATCACACCAGCTGGGCCCCAAAGCACACATTTCTTACGTGTAAAACCTGATACATTCTTACATATGTTCACACCCAGGCAACCACCATTCAAGGTCAAGTTACAGAACACGTCTGTCACCCCAGAAGTTTTCCTTATACCTGTTTTGGAACTTCATGTAGATGGAATTATTACAACATGTTTTCTTTAGTGTCTGTCTTATTTGTCATTGGATTTGTGAGATTTCTTCATGCCATTGTATGTAGTAGAACTTTATTTTATCTTTGCCATATAAAATTCCATCGAGTGAATATTGCCATAATTGACTTATCCATTTTCCTACCAGTGAACATTTAGGTCATTTTCAGTTTTGCCTGTTATTAATAAAGCTGTTGTGAACATTTTCATCTATGTCTTTTGGTGGACATAAACACTCCTGGAATTGCTGCGTCATAGGATAGGTGAATGTTTAGCCTTGGGAAATACTTCCTGGCTTTTTTCCAAGTTTACACCCTTACCCACAGTTCTTGAGAGTTCTGGCTGCTGGTTAAAATCATGCATAGATAGGTAAGG
>NW_006356806.1:0-620 GCF_000327345.1 Myotis davidii
AAAAAAATACATGCTCAATAATTATTCCTAGTATATTTAGCCTTTTCTTAGTTGTAAATTGAGGAGTTAGATTACATAATCAGTAAGTTCAATTCTTGCACTAATATCCACCAAGCCTGTGTCTTCCATAGGTTTTTATATTAATAAGCATCTGGGGAAACTGTCATTGCCTTTCACTGCTGCGTTCTCCCTTACGCACGTCAGCAATGTTCTCAACCAGCTGGAACTTCTCCTGTAGGTCGCCAGCGTGGACCCCGGTGATGGCTGGCCCCCCGTCACAGGCGTTATTTCCCCGCTCTCTACCAACACTACGGTTCTCACTGTGTTCCGCACTGAGGAGGCTGCATTTCAAAGGCATTTTCTCCAAACAGCCGTGGCCGAGAAACCTCTGGACACCGCGTCCCTTTGCTCCGATGTTATGGGTGTCATATTGAGTCCAACCTCTGGCTTACTGGGAGACCCTACCACCTCCGGTAAGTTTGCAGCCAACAGCTGACACTCCAGGGCAGTGGCTTCAGGAATTGCCCCCTGCCCCCCATCTGCTCTCAGTAGAACCCCAGTATCTGTTATAAAACAGGTGAAAGCAAACTAGTACTTCAGGCAATTTAAATCGTCATTAT
>NW_006356807.1:0-620 GCF_000327345.1 Myotis davidii
TTCTTCTTGTCCCCATGCTCTGCTATTGATTGCTCTGGCTTATATGAGGCTTGGACAAGTGCATCGCTTCTAGAGAATAGAAGACTATCTACCCTCACTAACAGGGCTGTTTCTGGACTCCAGACATGTTAGATATGAAATGTTCTTAGGAATAGGACATTTCTTCATCTTCATCCCACATCATTCGACAAGTCTCTCTTTCATGGCACCTCAGGCCAAGTAGTTTGGAAGTGGATTCTGGGAAAGTGCTCATGCTACAAGAAGTGATTGTTACATAGGTGTCTGCACATGGACAAACACTAGAAAGAAACTGAGGAAAAGAGAATGGTGGAAGCTATAGCATGTGGCTACATTTTCCTTCATTCCCATTTCAGTTAGTTGTATACCACTTTGCAGAGTATAATAAGCAGTAAGCATAGTTAGGGAAAGTTACTTCTGGTTCAGACTTTGTGTTCATGACTGATGGCAATTTGTTTAATTTCAAGGGGTAAACTCCTACCTCTTGGCAAATTCCAGGTATTCCATCAGTGAGTCCCGAGAGTAGATGTCTCCCAGAGGATTATTGGGGTTGATGAGAACGAGACCTTTGACCTTTTTCCCCTGAAAGAACCAAACATAAC
>NW_006356808.1:0-620 GCF_000327345.1 Myotis davidii
TGTGGTTTCCTATACTTCCTTCTAAAACTTTAAAGTTCTGATGTTTACCCTTTGTCTTTAATTTATTACAATTCATTTTTGTGTGTGGTATGACGTAGAGACCTAATTTTTACTCCGCTTTTCCTGAATGGGTAATCAGTGATCTCAGGGCAATTTACTATGTAGTTTCTCTTCTGCCAAACATCACATTTTTATATCTGCATAACGTTCTGGTCATTAGAGCTCTTGACAGATATTCCAGATTTTCTCTTTCCAGGCACTTAGTGGCATGGCCATAGACTTTAAATGTGAGCAAAGGTGACATTTCCCATTTTCTGCTTTAGTAATCATGGAAGCATGTGCCTTTAGCATGCACTTGCTGTACAACTTAATACCTTTTGATAAACATCTCTTACATTGTTGTTTACTTTTAAGATGTTTCTATTATCTTCCCATTGGATTATAATTATTTCAGAACAGAAATCATATCTGTAGCATGCTTCTTCCTAGCTCACACAGCATCTATGGCACTACTGTTGATATCTGATAATTACTGGTGAAATAAAATGAACAACAGTGAGATAGCTGTTAAGCTAGCTGTTGTAGAACTGCTTGCACATTTCAGGTACAAGAAATAATGG
>NW_006356809.1:0-620 GCF_000327345.1 Myotis davidii
TTCTAAAAATTCCCTAAACCTGTCTCTGTTCCCCTAAAATTCCTGTTTCAACCAGAAGTGAGGCCTATGCATATCATGTATTTCCAAGACAAGCAAAACATCACATTCTGTTAAAAATGCATAACCTCCATCCAGTCTTGAGGAAATGCACACACATCTACATTGAGGGGCATTCTGCAAAATAAGTGGTCAGTACTCTTCACAGTTGTCAAGATCCTAAAAGATGCTGAATAACAAATGTCCCAGATTGGAGACTGAGGAGATAAGATAACTCATGCAATGCAGGATCCTAGATTGGATGTTGGATCACAGAGGGGATAGTAGAGGTACAATTGGTGGATTTTGAGTAAGGTTAATAGATTAGTTAATCATATGTGCTGTTAAATAATAAAAGGCCAACCAACTAAACCTTAATGACCTAATGGCTTTATTGAAGGATTCATGAATCCAGCAGCATCCTATCTAGTAAAGAGAGAGGTGCTCCAAGAAGTACTGAGCAACTGGGAAGAACAAGGAAGTTATCAGCAAAAGAAAATAAAGGATTGTTTTAGACAAAGCTACTTTTCTCTAGAGCTCCCAGGCCCCTAATTCTATGGAAATGTGCCTTCTGCTGTTTCCAG
>NW_006356810.1:0-620 GCF_000327345.1 Myotis davidii
TCTTGAGAGAAGCTCTTTTATTGCTTTTGTTTTCAGCATAGGAAAATATAGAATCAGGCTGTGGGCCAATAAAGGAATAATCAAATAGAGAGAGTGATGCTTAAATGATCAGAGGGCAATTTATAGAAAGTAAGTTTAAAGGTCCTGGGAAAAAATGAGAATTTATATTATACACATAGAACTTAAGGCTAGAAAGAAAAAGATATGCATGCTTTTTTTTTTAATAAATAGAGAAAGCAATGGAGAAAAAGGAAAAGATATTTTGAAGTGAAAGGGAAGAGGGCTGATATAATTTATATTATCCACTTAATCACTTACTACATATTTATCGGGAGTCAGTTGCCTAAGAATGAAGCCACCACAGAGGGAAGCAAAACAAAGAAAGAGAGTGTATCTGAGTTTAATAACATTTTTGGGACAATTCCTGGATATTAGTTTTACTCATGGGCAGTTATGAGGTAATGGTGACTATATTTTGCTTAATATAGTTTGGTTTTGCTTAAGATAAATATCTGTCACTTGCAATATGACCTCATTAACTGCAAGCATAGTTTCCTCCTTCCCTAATAATTCAAGTTTACCCATGGCTATGGCCATATCACGCACTACCATTTCCAATA
>NW_006356811.1:0-620 GCF_000327345.1 Myotis davidii
CTCTCTGAAATTAATAAAAAAATATTTTTTAAAGTATATCAGGCTAGATAAGGGGAATTTCAGTGATATTTTGTTACTTGTGTATCATGATTTATGTCCTGGCAAGAATACCTAGAGGAAATCTTAATTAACTGCTGGGCATTTACATGAAATGTGTGTGTGTGTTTGTTTGTTTGCTTTAATGGCCTATAGCATATAAGGGTTTGAACAATTGCCTTGGCAGAATGAGGAAGGGGTCAAAGGACTCAGAAAGGTGGGCATACTAGAATGGATTTGTTTCATAAGAGTACCCACCAACTATGTTCCCCAAGAGGTTTCTTGTCTCACTAAAGCAAAAGGAAAGTGTGGGTAAAATGGTCACTATCACCATATAAAAAGTCAGTGGTGACTCACCTCCACAGGCAAGATGAACATATGTACCACAACGGGCAGCAAAATACAATAGTGACTGGGGACACTGACCTCTGTAGACCTGTGGTGATGGCCAAAGTTTTCATACCTGATTCAGTTCTCAGTCTTAACTCATTGCTGGAAGGGGAGTTTGAGATCCCTGAAGAAAGAAAGCAAGGCCACAGCATATAGTGAGAGGGTAGCATTTCTCTCAGAGAATACTCAAAAAA
>NW_006356812.1:0-620 GCF_000327345.1 Myotis davidii
GGGGGCATGTCTAATTTCTAGTGTGGGCCTTCCTGTTTTCCTCACTTAGCCTGTCTTTCCATTTTTGAAAAATGGCAAGAGAAAACCCTATTTTATTTTGCCAGCTGAGCATGAAGAGTTGTATGTGTGCTTTTGTTATTTTCTCTGAAGTGCCAGGTCCTTTGCTTCCTTGGCATGCATTTATCCTGGACTCTCAGCCGCTATTCTAAAATAGTCTCCAGACTGTCTTAGCTTTTAAACTCTTCTTTTCAGTTTTTCCCCTAACAAATGTTCCCGCTTGGCCATTCAGCTCTTTTCATGAATAATAACATGAGGCATTTCTTTGGGTTTCCTTCGCCCTCTGGAGAGTAAAAATGGCCCTGACAACTGCTCGCTAGTTTTTCACCCCTGATTCCTTCCTGCTAGGCTCCCAGTCATGTCTCCAGGCCAAGTTCCCCATATTTCCTTCCATCTGGATTATTCTACAAAGCTGCCTTCTCAGAATCTTTACCTCTACCTGTCCCTTGATCAGTTTTTTCTGCCAACCTAGTTGGATCCCTCTACTGCCAAATCTTTTAGCCACTCAACAATTAGTTGACTGTTATAAAAAATGCTTCAGTAAACATGGGAGTGCATATGTA
>NW_006356813.1:0-620 GCF_000327345.1 Myotis davidii
TGGCTGCCTCTTGCACACCTTTTACTGGGGATTAAGCCAGAAACCGGGCTTGTGCCCTGACAGAAATGGAACTATGACCTCCTGGTTCATAGGGTAAAACTCAACCACTGAACCATGCCAGCCAGGGTAAATTTTAAATAAAAATGTGATATTTGAGCAAAACCTCAAAGAAGATGAGAGAAGTCATGCAAATGTCTTGAGAAACAGTGTCCCTGGCAAAGGCTGTATTGCAGAAGCATGTCCAATATGCTTGAGGAACATCAAGGAGGCCAGTGTGCTGGAGTGGATTGAGGGAGTGGAAATAGTACTAAGGGAGATATCAGGGAGGTAAGGGGAGGTGGCAGGGCATATTATATAGTGTCTTGTAGGTCAATGTAAGCCTTGCCTTTTACTCTAAAGGATTCCTTTTAAAAGGATTCCTCTGGCTATTGTTACAATTAGCTAAATGGAGAAAAAAGCAGGGAGATGCCAGTTAACACACCATTGACACAATCCAGGCTAGATAATAGCAGCTCAGATCATGGTGGCAGTGGTGCAGGTTAAGAGAAATGATCAGATTCTGGTTGCATCTGGAATTTAGGTAAAACAGCACTGATTCTCATTGATTGGAGGAAGGGCAG
>NW_006356814.1:0-620 GCF_000327345.1 Myotis davidii
ACTTCTTTAGTAAAAGGTTTATCTTTGCCTTAACAAGCCCTGTTTATTGTTCTTGTACATCAAGGTTAACACACCTTTACATGCCAGCATATTACTCTTTCTTAGACCTCTCAGAAGAAACCACCCTCAAGACAGCACATCTCTTGTTAAAGACCTTGTAATTCAATCCCTGTCTTGCTTTCTCTCACCTTCATGTAACCTTCCCTACATTCCCTCCTGAATTCCAGATGCATAAAGGAAACTGCGAAACTGTTATTGCCTGAGCATTTAAGATCTTGCTTCCTGGTAATTGTCATCAGTATTGCACCAATTCATAAGCGTTTTCTACAGGTTTGAACACTTCTTACATTGACATAAGAAAGAGTCAGTCGTTCATGAAAAGATAGCAGAAATGTTTCAAAGGAATATTTTAGCTATTCATAAAATCAGGACTCACAGCTGGACTACAGTGGCATCCCCATTACGCTCTTTCTCAACCCAGAGCCACGGTATGTTACTGGTTATTACAAGTCTATTATAACAAACTTACATACACATTATAAACAACTTCCTTCTAGAACAGCATTGCCATAGAATGTGATCCAAGATATTTCTAAATCAAGTGTTGACAAAAAAAAAGA
>NW_006356815.1:0-620 GCF_000327345.1 Myotis davidii
TGTTGGCCTTGGCACCCACAGTGAACACGTGTGTGCTGTTGTCTTCTGTCCTCTTCAGGGCGGACTTGGCAGTCAGAGAGAACTTAAGGACGCTATAGTGGTCATGCTTCTGTCTCAGGAGGATATTGATGCTGCCTCCAGAGTCGCATTACATCCTGTGTGGGAAGGTGAGTGATGTGTGGATATTCTTTATTTTTAATGGCTGAGGATACCTTTCTTCACTCTCCTTGCCTTCAAACCTTTGCTGTAGCTTCAACTTGGGAAGGGGCAGGGACTTCCTTCTTTGTTTTCATTGCCATCTTCATGGACAAAATAACAAGCCTTCCTTTCTCCTTAGGTCTTTTATCATTTTTTGTTGTTGTGGATACCTTTCATAGCTCATACAATTTATAAACAGCTGAGTTTGTATGTACATTTTCTATTTATTTTGTACCCCTAACATTTTAATACTGATCAACCTACATATCCCCAGGTCTTAGCAAAGTGCCTGGTCAAAGGTTAGTATTTTAGAATTTTTGATTAAATCACATCGAGATAATACTGATTATCAACTAATACATGGGTAATTTATTCTTGAGATTTTGTGCTCATTGAATGCTATTGTCAACTCTTTTTTTTTT
>NW_006356816.1:0-620 GCF_000327345.1 Myotis davidii
CATTGGAATTAATAATTATTCAAAGTATGTATTATGACAATACATAGTACTTGGGATCATACAGGAAACAACTGTTTTCCCTTAGCTCATTTAGGGCATCGTGTTGCAAGAACATGCGTCTGCATCTAACCTGACTTCAGTATCACTAGCTGTGTATTCCTAGAGCAGCTGCTTAATCTTTCTGAGCCACAGATTCCCCATGTATAAGATGAACAGGATGATGCTCACACCACGTTAAAAAGTTAAAATGATAGTCTGTTGTCATGCTTTTTAAAATGTGTAGCACCATATAAGTGGTACTTTGTTGTTGTTGCTATGATATCTTGAGGATATATCTATTTTAATTTATCAGTTAGAAATGGTAATAATTGGGTTTAGAGTCTACTGTCTATGTCTCTGTACCTTGGACTTTGGTCTTTAGCCATGTGGAAAATGGTACTACACAATTCAATTTTTCAAAAATTACCTGATTTCCTGGTTGATTGCTGTGAAACACACAGAGGTAAGTAAACTCAGTCCCTGTGCTCCTGGGGCTTACAGCAGAGTGAGAAAATGCCAGATGTTGGATAGATAGATGATATATGATGGATGATAGACAGATAGATAGATAGATAGATAGA
>NW_006356817.1:0-620 GCF_000327345.1 Myotis davidii
GTTTCAGCCTAAGTTCTACTTCTTAAAAGTTCAGTTATAGGAGCTAGTTCCCACATAAGCTACTGAAGTTATATTCCATGGCAAAAACTAATCTTTTCTATCTGAGATGTGATTTTTAGGTTTTTATACTTCAGGATATCAGCCCGTGTTGTGTTTGCCATCTAAAAAGTTTTGCACAGGTTGAATCCTGTTAACCAGATAATCAGCTGATACCAGGAAACACAAGAATCTCATTCTAGTGCCCTCTTCTAACAGTGGTATTCTTTTTATCAGAATGTTGTTACAAAAACTATAAAGCTTTGGAATTTTGAGAAAAGTAGGAAGAACTAATGTTAATTCTGAGATGAAAAGTAACAAAACTCTCTCGAAATCCTCCAACTCCCATGCATTTAAGCTATTAGCATCGAACTAATGACAATGCCATCGATTCCTTTGGGTGTCACCAATTCTCCTCGTTACTGACAGGATAGTGACAGGCGGGAACATGTGTTGTGATACATCATCTCCGTTCCCAAACAATATATCATTGCAAGAAGACGTTGCCAAAATTACATGAGACTTAAGCGATGTACCGAGTGCCATCACCAACAGTTATGAGAAGCTTTCCTCATTTTTTTTTT
>NW_006356818.1:0-620 GCF_000327345.1 Myotis davidii
ATAAATAATTACCTGAAGCGTAAAATTGCTTGCTCTCATATCTTTAATATTCAGTGAACCGGCATTATAACAGCACCATGCATAATTTGGAGAACCATAATAGAAGTAATGAATATGTTAAAAGAACTTATTATCCTGGAATATAAAAAGAAATTAAAGCCACACCTGAACATCTGTGCACAGTTTAAGTCACTTATTCGAGTGTGATGGAGCAACAATAGAGAAAATAAGACAAGACTATGCTGTAAGGAACCTCTTTAAAGATGGGTAGAACGGCACTATGTTATCCCGGATAAAGGCAATAGACCATTAAGAAATAACCTCACTGAGGGAGATACACAATTTGTAAAGAACTGATACTTCCAAACAATATGAGAAGTGATCTAACACAATGTAAAAGTCTCCAGAGAAAGGAGTGTTTGTTTATTTTATTTTACAAAAATGAATGGTAGAAATATGTTTCCTAACGTGAACATAGGGTAGGAAACTATCATGGTTTAAATAATAAATGTGGTCAGCCAAGCTATGATAACTGGGAACCAGAGCATGAGCTCTGTCAGTTCTGCCCAGAGGCCGAGGAAACATTAAAACTTTTACTTCTCCTTACAAGTTTTTTTTTT
>NW_006356819.1:0-620 GCF_000327345.1 Myotis davidii
GTGAGAAAAGGGGCCAGTACATGTGGAATAGTTAGTGGAGAAATAGCAAAAAAGAGAGCCGTGTAAGGTCTACGCCTATTCACATGGGGACAAAGCATTACCATTTGGGGATCTGAGAGGACTATCCAGGCACCACTCAGTCATTTAAATACCAGAAAGGATGAAATTTCAAGTGAAAGATTGAATCTGTAGCAGCATCGATGTTTGGCAAATCAGCTCTCTGGCCTGTGTGCTGAAAGGGAGGGTTGTGTCTCTTGCAGGATCCCCAACTATAGAGTTTTTTGCCACATACGGTATCCTTTTGAGTTGGACTGAATAGCACATCACTCTGACCAATTTTGGCTTTTTCACACCATAAAGTTGAGCTTGGTGTATTTGATGCTGAGGCCCTGGGAAAACTCAAATTTCATTAAGTGGCCCTTCAATGTTCTTCCCTGTGTCTCAGGAAACTGTGTAAAAAGGTGCAGACCAAGAGAGACATTTGGCTGTTTTTTTAAAAAAATTATTTTAAATTCAATGTTATTGTGTAATAGTGTTAGATATTTACAGCACGGTGGTTAGTTTGCAAAGTATTCTCCCAGATATTCCCAGTACCCAACAGGCACCATACATAGTTATTA
>NW_006356820.1:0-620 GCF_000327345.1 Myotis davidii
CAAACCTGCCTTCAGTGCCACATGCCTTGGTTGCTCCAGTGGCCCCCAGTTTGGTCCTTTTCCCCCTAAATCCATCACATTGCCATCTAGGTTTGCATCAGCCATCCCAGGAGGATGCTCCTGAAGGGTGGTCCAGAGCACCTTCCTTCTTTCTCTTCTGCACACAAATCGTTGCCAACTAGATGGCATCTCAGTGCCCTCATCTGGTTTTCTGGGCATTCAGCACCCTGGCTTCACTTTTCTTTCCATCATACGGCCCCTGTCTCTGCACTCCTTCTTCAGCCAGACCAGACAGCTCACCTTCACCAGATAAACTCTGTTTTCTCTCATTTGCTTCATTCATACAATACCCTCTGTCTGAAGAGCCCCTCACTCCCCTTTCACCTCATCCTCTTCTTTGCATATTTTGGTCCTTCATAAGCTTTAAAGAAAGGACACAGAATCTGGTTGTGTCCTGAATCTGCTTGACCAATGAGAGCCCTCCCATGAGCTGTGTTTACTATTCTGTTTGGTGGGGTAAGTAATGTCACCGCCCTTATGAGCATTTAGCATATTGTGAGGTTAAATTAGATGCTGTGTATAGATGCTTTTTCATAGGGTAAGTGGTCCGGAAATATAAG
>NW_006356821.1:0-620 GCF_000327345.1 Myotis davidii
AAAAAAAACACAAAACACCCATAAGAAATCTGACAACACAGCTATAAAGATGGCAGATGCTGAATATAACATCCACTGTAAGAGTATTCATCAAATCAAAGCTAATGTTTTAAGGGGTGAAATATTGTCCTTAAACTCTAATAAAAGTCTCCTCCCTGAAAGAACTGCAACCATTTTTTCTTCTCAAGTCTTCCAGGGAAGCTCTGTTATCAGAATCCAATTCTTCTAACTCTACCACTCTTGGGAAGAATAGAAAATTCCAAAGTAGTATTTTATTCCTGTGAATGCCTTTTTTTCTTCTTAGAATTTATTTTTACACGTTAAAGACAATACTATGATGCCGATGCAGTCGGAAACCTTTCAGAATGGTCTGTTATTATTAAGCATTGTCTATAATTAATATCAATTAGCATCTATTAAATTTAATAGACTTTGAGTTATTGAGTTTAATTCAATTTCAATAAATTTTAATTAAGTACAATTTGTTTCCATTACTTTTATTAATTCCAGTCACTATCAATTATCTTCAATTAATTTAATTTACTGGCAATATATGTTCAGGTAATTCCCTATTATATTCAATTAGTTTCTATTCATTTCAATGGGATTCCTTGGCTGCT
>NW_006356822.1:0-620 GCF_000327345.1 Myotis davidii
GAAACCTGTATAATTTTATTAACCAATGTCATTAAGTCCAGAAAACTAACCAAGATCTTTTCTTAGTATAGATTTGTGTTTCCTTTTTGGAGGAGTGACATAGAGAGGGAGAAATTTAAACTGGGCTGTTTTATTATATCTTGAGACCTAACCTAGAGCACATAAACCTCTTCAGTTGATGGAACATTTTTCCATTTGATTTTGATAGGCTAAGTAAACCATAGACGTAATGATTTCACTATACACTTATGGTGTTATCCAGTTAAAGAAGAGCTGATCAATGAAGACAAACAACAGAAAGAACCCTCCTCCTGTCCCTTCCCACCATCGAGGATCAGCTCAGTTCTATTGAGCTTCCCCTTGTGTCTCCTAATGAGGGTAGGTACCTGGAGAAACTGATACCCTGGAAGATTCTTCTATGAGTATGTTGAGAGGAGAGAAGACCAAGCTAGAAATAAGTATATGAGAATCAGGTTGGTGTAGAAGGGATGTCAGGTGTATGATTATGGACACTGTACTTTGCCTCCTTTGACAAAGCCAGGCCAGACATGTTGATGAAGTAATCTTCTTTTACTATACTCTCTTGGCCAATTTGAACTCCTTAGATTCTGGTTGAACTA
>NW_006356823.1:0-620 GCF_000327345.1 Myotis davidii
TACATATTAAAGGTGAAGCTTGATCCGAAATCTGGGAACTATAGATTCCAAGGGAATATAACAGAGGCCTCTTAAATGCCCTGTAGGCCACTGCCTCTCTCTCAGGCCCCAATATCCCTACGTTAGGTCTTAGTTTCCAAAATCCTGTTAAAAAGCCATATCCCACCCTCCCAACCCCTTTTCCCTCCCAGGAAGAAAATGCCAAACTCACCCAAGTGCAGAATGGTGGCTTCTGATGGTCTCCGTTCTTCAGGGGGGCGGTGGGGTTCCGTGCTCCATCCCCGACCCCTGGCATCCAGAGGCCTGGCCTTCCCGGAGCCACATGTGGCTCCCAGCTGACCAAGCCTCATCACAGCCTGGGGCTGCGGGGGAGGCCCGCAGCAGCGCACAGAAGCGGGGAGAGGCACTTCCCATAAGCCCATCTGTTCTAGGCCATTAGGCAGACGCGAGCAGAGCCCGGACGACAGGCCAGGTACAGAAGGTGCCTAGCTGAGAGCAAAGCTGGGAAAACAAGGGCCTCCCCCCGGTGACCTTTCCTCCCCGAGCATCTGCCAGGCCTGCAGTTGGGACCCCCTGACCTTCCTCCTTAAAGGTAACATCTAGGCCTCGGTTGTATTTCA
>NW_006356824.1:0-620 GCF_000327345.1 Myotis davidii
TTGGAAGAGACCCCATTGTTTTTAGTTTTGAGGAATTAATAATTCAGTGGAGGAAGTGGGGTACTGACATTGTTTAGTCAGTCTGGGCAGCTAAACTAGAAGATGTGAAGGCTCTTTGGAGGACATCAAGATTAAGTTTGTGCAGCGATTATGATCTGATCTGGATAAATATATTGGAAGTGTTTTTTAAAGGCTTTTTGGAATGTCTCCTTAACTTTTACAGGCAGTGGTATAAGGGTGACTTATGTGCACTGGCATTTAAAGTTCTCCACGACAAGCAGCGGGGACCGCTGGTGTTTATGCGCATTTACTCAGGCATGATAAAACCCCAGTTGGCCGTCCATAATATTAATGGAAACTGCACGTAAGTAGAAGCTTAGATTATTTTCTAAAACTGTACTTGTTTCTTTAAAAATACTTCTACTAATATAAATCATGGTTTTACAGGGAGAGAATAAGTCGTCTGCTTTTGCCATTTGCTGACCAACATGTAGAAATCCCTTCACTGACTGCTGGTAACATTGCTTTGACTGTTGGACTTAAACATGTAAGTGATGAAATGCTTTCTCTAGGAATTGGGTGGAGGGGGACTATAGGAGGAAAAGGGGGAGTCATCTGTA
>NW_006356825.1:0-620 GCF_000327345.1 Myotis davidii
ACTTGATTGCTTTTCTGTGGAAGCAGTTAGCTTTGATTTATATCACTTCTGAAGGGAGCTTCACTGAGGCTTTGAGTAATTCAATCAGGATCATATAATATACTTCCCTTTACATCTCATAGAGTTGCTGTGTATGGAGCTCTTTGTTTATGATTCAGGAAATGGGCTAAAAGCTTCCTAGGTTCATCTCTGTTCACAAAATTTGTTCTTGGGGGAAGTAATGGCCTCTTGCATTTTAATAAGCAGTAAATCTCGAGTACTACAATGCTCCAGTAACAAGCTACCTTTGGCAGTGTGGGCCTTGCCCTGTTTTTGAAGCTTTCTCTTATTCAGCAGTTTGGATGTGAAGATAATTCTTATCTCTCACTATATTTTCATTTGAAGACACTGCACTAGAGGATGCCACCCACATTTTCCTCTGAAAGTATTCTGAGCCTCTTTTATGAGTGCTTACGAGGGAGATGATAAATTAAGAGAAGCTTTATAAATGGGCTGGAGTTTCATCCAAGTTATATCTGGCAAAGCAATTGTATGTTATTTTACTTAATTTCTCATGTAAATATTGATTGCTTGAATATTTGTAGTTCTTCAAATATTCAATGTAATGTTTTAGATGCTGG
>NW_006356826.1:0-620 GCF_000327345.1 Myotis davidii
GAATGGGAGAAAATATTTGTGAATCACATATCTGAAAAGGGGTTAATATCCACAGTACACAAAGAACTCTTACAGCTCAACAACATAAAGACAAATAATCCAACAAATTAGAACTGAGCAAAGACTTTGAATAGACATTTCCAAAAACATAGACAAATGGCCAAAAACACATGAAAAGAAGAGCATTAAGGAAATGAAAATCAAAACTACAATGTGATATCACTTCACATGTGCTACATGCATGAACCATGATAGCACTGTGTTAGGTTAAGGAAGCCAGACACAATAGATCACATATAGTACGATTTCCATTTATATAAAATGTCCAAAATAGATAAATCCATAATGAAATAAAGTTCCTCAGTGGTTGCCAGGGACTAGGGGAAAGGGAAAAGAGATAGTGATTGTTAATAGGTACAGGGTTTCCTTTGTGTTGAAAGAGTCTGTAATTAGATAGTGGTGATATTTGGAAAGCCCTCTGAGCATACTAAAACAACTGAAATATATACTTAAAAAGATTGAACTTTATTGTATAAAAGTGTTAAAATTTTAAAAGCATAATAAATACACTATGACCAAGTGGTTTATCCCCCAAATAAAAGGCTAAACATTAAAAAAAA
>NW_006356827.1:0-620 GCF_000327345.1 Myotis davidii
AAAAAGTTTGCCCACCCCTGTCCTAGACCCTCCCCAGGACACATCAACATGTAATAAAGCACAAAGTCTTGAAGGAAGGGGTGACTATGATACAGTGAACAGTAGCTGAAAGCACAAGGCATTTCCCCCTAAATCTCTGGTTATCAGAATGTGCACTAGGATATTATTTGTCTGATGGGAATATCTGTTCTGAATTCTCTGTGTTTGCTCACTAGGTCAAAAAAACATAATAGTTTGAAAATCAAGGATATGCTTTATTGACAATATTGGTTGCTTTCAAAAATGGGTTAATAGTGAATATACACAGAGAAAACCACAGACAAAATTCAAAGAATCCTTTAAAGCAACTCACCAATTAGGGTTCAGTGACCCCTGATTCGAGGGAAGGAAGCGCCCAATGATGTGCATAAAAGCCCAGGTCAGAAACTCTGATGTTGTCACTCCTCCTAAACAACACAGATGCATCCTTGTCAGATCATGGAGAAGTGGTTTCCCGGCCTCTTTCTAAACACATCCAACGGCATGAAGCGCACAGCCTCAGAGAGATGAATAGTTTGTAAGAGACTGCACCTGGGGAGGTTTGGTCTTCATTTGGTATCTCTTCTTCAGATCAGCAAAAC
>NW_006356828.1:0-621 GCF_000327345.1 Myotis davidii
CAAATTTTGTGCATTGGGCCTCTAGTATATTAATATAATGCCGGGTAGAGTAAATGCCATTGAGGCATTGGAGTTGAAAGGGAAGGTCTCTGAAACCTGAAAAAATGGAGTAAGCAAGTCTAGAGATCTGGGACGACCATTCTGGGAGGTAGGGAAACAAATGCAAAGGCCCTGAGGCAGGCCCAGGCTTGGTGAGGTCAGGGACCACAGGTCAGCATGGCTGTAGTGAGTAGAAGGAGAGAGGAGAAGGAAGTTGGGTTTTATTTTATTGTGATGGGAAGCCATTGAAGACTTTGAGCAGGAACTACACGAAGTCAAATACTCTGCCCATTTCTGGGTACAAAGCTGAGATTTAGAGGGTCTTAGTGATTTTACCGAAGTAGCTGGTGAGTAGCACATAAAGATTTGCCCAGGTAGATGGACTCCAGACTGTATGCTCTGCGCCACCAGGCTGGGGCGTGTAGCTGTCCCTAGAAATATGCCTTCCAGGCTGTCATTGCTTTACAGATATGCCCTACGTGATACATGTGCCTGTCACTAGGATTGCTTCCTGGCTGCCAGTAAGCCAGGCTGGCAAGTGCACTGCTTGCAGCCCCTAAGGCAGCGGTTCTGAACCTGTGG
>NW_006356829.1:0-621 GCF_000327345.1 Myotis davidii
TATCCACTGAGCCAAACCGGTTTCAGCCATTTGAAATGTTTTGCTCAGCCTACATAGAAACAGATTTTAAGATCATTCATTCATTCATTCAACAATCATTGATTTTACACCTATTGTGCCAAGCCCACTCTATGTGCTGGGATGCAAGAGCAAAGAAGATAGACAAAGTCCCTGGTTTCATGAAGCTTGTATTCTACTAGAATGATCAACCAATACCTAGATAAAAATACAAATGATTTTCAGAGAGTGACAAGTACTATAAAGAACACTTAAAGTACTAAAGAACCGGTGAGTAGGAGAGACAATACAGGACAGTACCGCTTGGCTTTTGTGTCAAAAGAAAGTAAGAATATCAAGAAGGAGCAGCCATTGGAACATATGGGGAAAAACCACCCAGGTAGAGAATTCAAACAAGCAAATACAAAGACCATTTAAACTCAAAGTGTCTGAGGAACAAGCTAGGGTCTTGCTGGCTACTGCAGAGACCTGAGTCCAGCCTGCAGAAGGAAAGAACAGAGTCTAAAGTGGGGTTGTTGACTCTACCTCTTATTAATCGCATTACATGAGAGAGTTAACCACTTTAAAACCTCTGTGTACTCACTAAAAATTGGGGTGACAAAA
>NW_006356830.1:0-621 GCF_000327345.1 Myotis davidii
CCTTCTTTAATCAGAATAAAGCAATCTCGGTTAACAGCATGATTAATATTTCTTACAATGATGGCTGGTCCCCAATATTTCATTTCTGCCCCTATCAAAATGAGCCAGAGTTAAAGAAGGGTTAAACCTAGGAATACAGAATCCTAAATACCAACACATTAATTGAACCCTAATATTTAACAAGTGGCAAAATTGTTCATCATAACTGGAACAAAGGTAGAGTACAGAGGAAGGAAAGGTCTCTCTGTTCCTTGCTGCTCTAATTCGGAACCACATATTAACCAGAGCCAGGTACACTGAGCTACAAACTCTTCAAATGTCTCCCATCTTGGTCAATTAATTCTATTCTTGACCAAGTTGTTCACTTAAAATTTTTCCGAAAATCTTTGCACAAAACTTCAGTTCTGGACCTGACAACCCTTTTCTGCTAATACACCAGTTTGACAAAAAGTGGCTCTCAGACCACAAACAAAGGAGAGAATGTAGTCAGTTTACCTCTAAATCTGGCATTGTTAACATTTCAGGAAATTGCTGTGAATATATGTGTGGTGTTTTTTGGTTTGTGGTTTTTGTTTTTGCTTTTGTTGCTGGAGAAATGGATGATTAGCACAATTTTAAAAC
>NW_006356831.1:0-621 GCF_000327345.1 Myotis davidii
TGACAGCTACCACACTCTAGGCCACACTCCGTGAAGGGGCAAGCAGTATTTTCAAACTGATGGCTCTATTCCACCTTACCAGGAATCTCTGAAAAGATTTTCTGCCCTCTACAAAGATTCCTCGTAACACAGAACAAATATTGGGTGCTAGTATCTTCCAGACAGTCAAAGGGCTTGTCACAATACAGTGGGAAGTATGGCATTTAAATCACAGCAGATGTGAATTTGAACTATGTCTCTATCACTAATAAGTAAAACCTCATGTAAGGCTCCTAAGACCCTCTGAACCTCAGTCTTCTTGTCTGAAAAATGGGAATGTGGCAAAACACCTACTACACAGGATTGTGTAATAAGGAAAGAAAATGTTTCTAGCACATAGTAGGCACCCAACAAAAGTGAATCACAGTATCAGCTTTCTTTGCTCTGCTATGGTGCTTAGTATGGTATTTTCATCATCTGATTATAAGAGAATGATAGATATAGAATTGTCTTATCAGGACTATGTGTCTTTAAAAGACAAATTGACGAAACTGGACAGCATTATTCTAAGACCTCTTGAAAACTTGCTCTGTTTTTCTTTTGTTTTATTTTTTTCAAGTGGTAATCAGAGCCCAGCAAAAC
>NW_006356832.1:0-621 GCF_000327345.1 Myotis davidii
GTTCCAAACTAAACTGAGGCACCAGTGGCCTCCAATCTTGGATTTTCAGATTTATCTTGGGAGTTCCATTATATGCAATCCATAGATGGCCAAGATGAGATCAAGGTCAACATTTAATGTTTCGACTTTGTTTTTGTTTTGTTTTTTTCTGCTCAAGCTTCTATCTCTCTCTCTTTTATTTGTATCAGTCTAGCAAAATATTTATTGACTGTGTTGATCTTTACAAAGAACTAACACTTAGTTTTATTGATTTTTCTCTAATGTTATCTTATTTCTCTTTTGTTGATTTTGCCCTGGTTTTATTATTTTCATCTTCCTCTTATTGGCATTGGCCTTGCTGCTCTTGCTTTCCTAGCGTCTTAATGTGGAAGCTGAGATTATTGATTTTAGATCTTTCTTCCTTCCTAAGTGCTTAAAGTTATAAATTTTCCTCTAACCACAGACTTCTTTCTGTTGTTTATTTTCAATTTAATTCTGTTGTGGTTGGAGAATATACTTAGCATGATTTTAATCCATTTGAAGCTATTGAAACTTGTTTCATGTTCTACCCTAAAGTGGACATTTTAGAGTGTCTATTGTAGCAACTTTGGATTCTTTCTTTTCCTTTTTCCTTTTTTTTTT
>NW_006356833.1:0-621 GCF_000327345.1 Myotis davidii
GTTAATCTCTTACTGTGCCTAATTTATAAATGAGACTCTATTAGAGGCACATATGTATAGGAAAAAGCAGTATACATAGAATTTGATACTATCCACATTTTCAGGCATCCATGGTGTGGGGGGAATCTTAAATTGCATCCCCCACAGCTCAGGGGGCACTACTATATATAGTAGATGATCCCTAAAGGATTCAAAGCCAAGTGGCAACATTATCTAATGTAAAAATAACCAATAGATTTGGATTCAAGTTCAAAGTCTGACCTTTAATTTATGGTTATCTGGAGTATGCTGCTGAGAAGTTTTGGGGTCACACCAGGAAAAAGATCAGTGATTAATTAGCGATATCTGTACAGTCAGGGGAGTGGGGCCCACAGATTTGTCATACTTCGTCTAAGGGAAGAGACTATTAGGTGTGATCATTTAATCTCAGCCTCAGCCCTTCCATTTCTGGATGACCATGGGCAAACCAACAATAATAAATGCTGGTCACACTTAGTACTTTTACATGCCTCTTCTGATTTGATTCATCTAAGAGCTTTGGGAGGGGCAGGGCCAGACTTATTACAGTGGGACCTTGACTTACGAGAATAATTCGTTCCGAGACCGAGCTCGTTAGGGAGC
>NW_006356834.1:0-621 GCF_000327345.1 Myotis davidii
TATTGTGGACATGGGTGAATTGTGTTTGCTATTTTAGTAATCCAACTTGGATACAACTTGAAACTCCATTTATAATGTGGAGGTCTTATTTCCTATTGTTTTCAGTTGTGAGGCATCAATCAAATTACTAGGCATTTAAAGGCAGAGAGTCAACATCGCAAAATAGTTAAGATTATAGGCACTCGTGCCACACCAAGTAGGGTCAAAGTCCAGCTTCACTATTTGTTAGCCATGTGACCTTGGGCAAGTCACTCAAGTCTTCTGCACATTAGTTTGCTCATTAGAAACATAGAGATGACAATAACAGTACTTTTCTTGAATGGGTAATAACACTCTAAGAATTTCAAGGTTGTACATTAAGAAGTTGGAGCCAAGTGTAATACGGTTTTTTGCAAGATAGGTAAATCCAAGAGGAAGTGTAAAAATATGAACAGGCAAACACATGCAGTTGGTTCATGAGTATTACAATGAACAGAAATTAACAAAGAAACTGGTTTTCCATTAGCTTTCTCCAGAGTTAGGCTATGACATTCTAAAGTTATATTTTCCATGAAGACAGGGTTGTATTCAATCCTGAAAAGTTGTTCAGTCTTAAAAAGTTGCCCATTCCTGAAATTTGTT
>NW_006356835.1:0-621 GCF_000327345.1 Myotis davidii
AATTAAATTCCTAAGTCAAGGCCCCACTGTATAAGAGTTTCAAGTTCTACTTGGCTGAAACTGAGATTATGCAGGGGGAGAATAAAGAGGCACTGTACCCAAAGGGAAAATGATCAAGATTTTCCACAACGAATAAAAACTTGAATCTTTCAAATGAAGATGTATATCGCTTCCCAAGTCAGATAAATAAAGGCAAGTCTTTATCTTGAGATTTAATAGGAGAACCGCAGAACATCACAAAGAGAAATAAAATCTTACGAGCAACCAGAGAGAAAAGACCAATAACCAAGAAAGGCATCACAATGAGGCTGACAGCAGATTCCTGTGGTAACCAGTCTCCACAGATTCCCCCGCCAAGCTTCCCCTTCCCTGGAAGTGCATACTGCTTCTCATGTCAAGAGGTGCAGCTTCCCTGGGGCCGGGTTAGAATGCACTGACCAATAGAATGCCACAGAAATGGCATCTGAGACTTTGGCTGCCAATGAGAGGACTGGCAAATTACACTTCTTTCTTCTTGAAACTCTTGCTGTGGGACACCATCTTTCAAATCTCGGCCACCAAGGTAGAAGAAGCCCAACCCATGCAGAGTAGCCACACAAATGAGAACTAGAAGGGCAACAA
>NW_006356836.1:0-621 GCF_000327345.1 Myotis davidii
CTCTACCCACTGAGCCAAACCAGCTAGGGCGAGAAAGACACTTTGGACAGATAAGAAAAACCTCTTTAAAATACTGGAGACAGAGGAGGAAGATACTAGTATAATTGCATTTTTAAATGCCAATGATCTAGATAACGTTGGAATGTAATATTGGGTCCTCTATAAAGTGGATTTTTCCTTTTTCTTTTTCTTTCTCTCCTTACCATAAAAAATGTCTTGATAAGAAGTGATAGTGACTTCAAGAAACATTGAGTAAATGATGTAAAAATTGTTTCCCACCTTACTGATCCTTCACCTCAGACCACATTAGTGTTTCTTGATATAATCCACAATAACTAGTTTATTAGTTATCAGATTTTTCATATGCATTAGCCACTGAATTTTTCTCTTACTTAGTTATTTGCCATTTTTACCACAATAATCTTATCCCAAAATGTTTCTAAGCCATTATCTCATTAAGAAACATATTTCCTTTAAGCATACATTAGTTTTATACATGAAGCAATAAGATATGGTGGGAAGAATATATATTTTATAGTCCTAAGATATGGTTATACATTACACTTCTTTCACTTTTATTTTTACTCTGTCAGAGGGCAATAACTACATATTTCATCTGGA
>NW_006356837.1:0-621 GCF_000327345.1 Myotis davidii
TTCCCTCCTCTTCTTCCTCCTCCTCCTTTTGCCCTGAAACAGACTATCAAACCAAGTATAGTGTTTACATCTTAATTAGTAAAATGTTTACATATTTAGTGACTACATTTATAAATTTTTAAATCTCTTTAAAATGAATGTTTCAAGATGTTTAGTAGTTAAAAACTTTAATGGTATAGAATAATAGGAGTTGTGGATTATATAGTCCAAGAAAATAGAAAAGGGGAGATTTGGTTACAAGTATTAAAGCCTCAACAAATATAGGTGGGACCAGTACAGGCCCCTTACCAGTAGATCAGGCACCGCCTTCCCACTTATTCTGGGAAATGGCAAGAAGTCAGGTGTCTTGCCGGGCATGCCTAGGTTCCGCGGAGTCAGGCCTGCGGGTCCTGCTATAGATGGTTGAGTTCCTTCCTGCACATATGTATCCTTGGACTTCACACCCAGTTTGCATGCTAGGCCCCTCTAGGCATGGCCGTGTAGCTGTGGGGACTCTAGGGTCTGGGTAACACAAGTAAGACTGTTTTTCGTGGCCGGGCTTAACAGGGTGCCACATCAAAAGAAACTCAGTCCAGCCTTCCCTTGGACTTCCCTCCAGCTTCTGTGTGTCAGAATCACCAG
>NW_006356838.1:0-621 GCF_000327345.1 Myotis davidii
AATAAAAATATATTTTTAAAAAATAATTTTAAAGGCTGCTTAGTATTCCATCTTACAGATGTTCTACAAGATCAAGTTCCCTATCATTGAGCCTTTAAGTTTTCTTTATTTTCCCCCTACTATAATACTTCTTGATTTTGAACATTATTCCTTGTATTTAATTTTTTTGTGCACTGTTTTTGGTTATTTCCTTGGGATGACTTCCTGGAAGTGAAAGTTCTGGGTCAGAAGATGTGAGCATTCTTAAAGCTTTTGATACAAATGGTCAGATTTCTTTCAGAAAGATTGGACTAAAACGTATTTCCAGAAGCACTATATGAGATTGCCTGTGTGTTTTTTTAAGTGATTGTACTATTTTACATCCTCACCACCAGTATATGAGCATTCCAGTCCCTCTGTGTCTTCATCAACATTCGGTATCAGTCTCTTTAATTTATAATAGGTGTGTAGTGATATTTAATTGGCTTTTAATTGATTTACCTAATGACTCATGATGTTGAGCATCTTTTCCATGTGTGTTTGCCACCCATATATCTTCTTTGGTGAAGTATTTGTTCAATTTTGCCTGTGTTATTAAGATTATTTTTCTTATTATTGACTAGAGGCCTAGTGCACGAAATT
>NW_006356839.1:0-621 GCF_000327345.1 Myotis davidii
CAAACACATGGGAATGCACTGTGCTACAACATTATGACAGCTATGACATCACTAGGCAATATGAACTTTTCATCTCCATTATAATCTCATGAGACTGCCGTGGTATATGTGGTCTATTATTGATCAAAATGTTATATGCAGCACATGACTGTAGCAGTCTGAGATGTCATTCCTCTGAAATGATCCAAAGGCTTCCCATTGTACTCAGACTGAAAATAAAAGTAGTCTCTATGATCACCTGTAAGACCTTACCTACATGCACATGCACAGACACACATCTGACCTTATCATATACCATTCTCCTCTTCACCCCAATGCTCTGCTTGAAGCACCTGCAACATTCCAGGCATTCTTCTGCCTCAATGCCTTTGCACTGTCTGTTCCCCGTGCTTTGAATCCTCTTTCCCCAGATATCCCCATGGTCATTCCTTCAATACCGTTAAGTCTGTACTCAAACATTCATTTTCCTAATGACATCTTTTCTAATCACCCTATTTTATTTTATTTTATTCAATCTGTATTGTTGAGAGTATTACAGATGCCCCCTTTTTGCCTCCATTGTCCCCCTCCACCCAGTTCCCACCCTACTGGCTGTGTCCATAGGTAATGCATATATGCATA
>NW_006356840.1:0-621 GCF_000327345.1 Myotis davidii
CAGTGCACAAATTTCGTGCCCTGGGCCTCTAGTCAATAATAAATGCTGATATAAGTAATAATGATTTATGTTGAGACGTTAGAGTAGATTTGGGACTCTCTGTAAAGTAGTATCACTCCCACAGATTTCAGTGGGGACAAGGAGGAAAAGGTACAATTGAAGAACAAGAAATTCCATAATCTAGGTGAAGTAGCATCATGAGCATCCTTCATGGTGAGCGTGGTCCTTGGCAGAGAATTGAACATTCTTTTTATATGTGGGTACTCTAAGCTTAGGCTGTAACCAAAGGAGACTAATTTTGAGGCATATTGCTACCTGGGAGACAGGATTGGAAGGGTGAGGGTTATTTAGAAGTTTTGGGGAGATGATGGTAGGGGGAAAAGGAGGTGCCACTTTTGCATAGTAACAGAAAGGACTATGTCTTCTATGTGTGAGAGATAGTCTCATAAATAGAGAATTTTATGGAAAAATGAAATATTTCTTCGATGGGATGACTATACTGACTCTGAAATTGATGTTTACCTTTGAGTGGGTGTGCTTGATTTCAACAGTTAAGAGCTGGACAATGAAACATTATGAGGTATGTAGTCTGTGGTAGGCAGTTAGACAGACATGAGCAGA
>NW_006356841.1:0-621 GCF_000327345.1 Myotis davidii
AAAGCCTTCACCATTACATTCTGATGACCAATTGAGGTTAATCTGTAAAGAAATAAAATAGAAGTAATGATTATTTGTGTAGTATAATCTATATAAATAGTGAAAATGACAAATGAGTATAGAGTGAAGTTAGAATTCTTGGGAGAATCTAGAGCTGTGTTTCAAAGGCACATGAAGACATGTGCAAAACTAAATACCTTGAATGAATCCTTCTTTCTTCTCTTGCCTTTATATCTGTCAAATAATTGGTTGTACTTCAAAAAGACTCATACCTATTTTTTCTTTTTCCTTTCTACTTGAGTCTCACACTCTCCTCCTCCCCAATGCCTGCATTACTTAAATAATTTCTTTGTCTCCACTAAACTAGGAGTGTGCCTCATGCCCATCCTTCATTTTTCTAGTGTGGATCCTCCTAAAGCTTTCCATCAGGTTTCTCACCTGTACTTAAAGTTAGGAGGGCCTCTACTTCCTACGACATTTGGTTTAAAATGCCCCCTCTGATGATGAAACCTATCCTAATCCGGTTTTACTTTATCTTTATGGTCCTTTAATTACCAACTCACTTTCATCTCATGAGTTTGCACTCAAATCCTAGACCAGCGGTTCTCAACCTGTGGGTCG
>NW_006356842.1:0-621 GCF_000327345.1 Myotis davidii
AAAAAGAGGACAGCAAAGAACACCCTTTACGTGTGTAAAGAGATCCAGCAAAGAACATCTTTTTCCTGCTCCATTTCCATGCCACTCAACTGAGATCCCATGAAACCTGAGTTCTATGAGATGTTAGTAAGGGTTCTTGAAGAGATAGTGCATGACATATTGTGTAATGAGAACACTTGCATTGATGGCAGTAAACAAGAATTTCTAATAACAGTTTCTTTAGCATTTCTTTGGTATTGTGTTTTGTTTTTATTCACTTTATATTTTCTCTTTGAATTTCAGTTTGGGAAGTTTCCATTGACTTATTGTCAAGCTCACTAATTCTTTACTCAACTATGTCCAGTTTACTGATGAGCACATCACAGGCATTCTTCGTTCATGTATCAATGTTTTAATTTTATTCTAGTTTTATTGAGATATAATTGACAGACATTACTGTTTACATTTAAGGTGGACAGTGTAGTGGCTTGATTTATATTGTGAAAATGATTATTTCAATAAGTTTAGTTAACATTTATCATCTTATATAAATACAACAAATGCAAAAACACACACACAAAAACCTGTTTGATTAGAACAATTAGGATGGACTGCCTTAACAACCTTCATATATATCATATA
>NW_006356843.1:0-621 GCF_000327345.1 Myotis davidii
GGATGGACCGGCTCCCGGCAGTCACTCTGGCATTAACGAGCCGAGTGTTTATAAATCCTGATGTGTTTCTGGAGATGAGCAACTTTGCTGTCCTGTGATACTGAAATGAAAATCTAGACTCCTTTGAAACCATGATGTTTCCATAAAATCATCATGATCAGCTGTAAGTAGCATTCTTCTTGGCATAAAGCCAATGAGCCAAAATTTTGTTTAAAACTAATTCTGAGCAAGTTGTGACTTCATAGTGTGATGTACAGGAAGGTTGGGAGGCACATATGAGCACTTTTCAGCTAACTCTATTACATAACATTGATTATAAGCCTTTCTCTACCAGTAGAGGGTTCATACAAGTATGGCTATGGGTCACACTTAGGTAGAAATAACATACACAAAGTGCTAAAGGTTAGATAGTTTCAGGCTCTCAGTGATAAAGAACCATGTAGTTCTTTTAAAATCTATACTTGTTGTATCTCCTGTGTCATACACGTTTGATTTAGGAAGAAGGAGGGTGGGTAGGCACCAGGCATATGGAGCTGTTTAGAGAGAAGGCCTTTAGATTACATATAAAATATAACCAGGCGCCTCTGTCTAAACTTAGAAAAGCCACTTCCTTGGAAACAC
>NW_006356844.1:0-621 GCF_000327345.1 Myotis davidii
AAAAAAACAAATACATTTCATAAACTCAGTGCTTTTATAAAGTGGTAGACTCTGCTGGGTAGTTTATGTTGTTTCCTGCTAAGATCCGGAAAGTTTATTTACTACCTTCTCCCCATCAAAGCAGAGAAGGTTTTTATGGAAAGAGACAGAGAAAGGAAGAAAGCAGGTGGTGGTCATTTTGCAGAACATATTGTGAAAAAGTAAAGACGCTTCTATGAAGCAGCAAATGAACTAGAACTAGAGAACTGCAGTCAGGGGTAAACCTGGCTCCGTTTTCTACGTAGCACTTGAAATGTCTTTGCCATTAATATAAATATCTAAATGGGAGCGCTCTTTAATTTTGTTTCTATTTTCTATTGAGATATACTTGATATAGAACACTGTATAGTTTCAGGTGTACAGCGTAAATATTCCATGTTTATATATATTGTGAGAGGAAGCATCCATTCAAACAAGGACAGAATGATTGGAGTCTAGATAAAATCAAGGACATAGACAAGAGGACCAGTTGACACAAAGTTCTTCCCACCGCTTTGGGGAGGAGATGCCTTAAGTTGACACTGAAACCTCATGGAATACCATTTGCGATTTACGTTACATATAAGTGTGTATGTGGAAATA
>NW_006356845.1:0-621 GCF_000327345.1 Myotis davidii
AAAATGCCATCTTGCCGCTCTCTCCTCAGCACCTACCACACTTTGATAAAACATCTTCCAGACCTTTGAAATTTGGTTTCTGCCAGGCAATTAACTCATCTTAACGTGCATTCTTCGCATCCAAGTGCCTTTGCTGGTGCTCTGTTTGCACTCGCTGGCGTTCACATTGTTTTCTATTATTATTCAAGCAGAGCCGCCTCAGTAGTAAACCCATTGACCATTCAATCAGTGCAGTAGCTGCTGCGGATAATTAAAAGTTCCCAACCTCTTGCCCCAAGGCCAGGCTAGAGCCAGTCAGAGAGGAGCCAGGTCCTGGCTGCTCGGGGACCAATCGATCAGCTGATTAACCCTTCTTACTGATTGGTTAGAGCTGATTGCATCTCCAGTAAAGAAATCTCCCCTGGCCCTCAGGCACAAAAGGCAGCTATACATTCAGGATGGCTGAGAGAGCGGCCTCAGCAGTCAGTGTCCACGCACAAAGTAGAGGGAGGAAAAGAGAACTCCTAATACACCCTTTGCAAGATTTTATCTCCTCACCCCTGTTTTCTCCCCGGACTAGCTCTGATTTTATTTCTAGAGAGAAAAGCTGTTTCAACCTCAGGAGTGATGGAAAACAGTCTC
>NW_006356846.1:0-621 GCF_000327345.1 Myotis davidii
ATATTCATTGATTTCTTTATTTCATGTGTTATATTTATTATTTCTAGAGATTCTAAGCTGTTCTTTTGCACATATACTCCACCACTTTTTATAGTTTTCATTTCCTTATCAACATTTTCAGTTGGCTTTTATCTTCTTGAACACAGTAAGCATAGTGGTTTTGGTCTGTGCCCTGTAATTCCATGTGTAGAGTTCCTAAGGGACTGTTTCTGTTTGTTTTCTCTAATGATGTTTTGTCCCTCCATATGTCTGGGTTTTTAGATAGTATGTTGGGTATTGTACTTGAAAACTTATTTGTAGCAATACTTGGAGACCTAGGATGATATTATCTTCCTCTAGAGAAGATTTCTCTTTTCTTTCTGCAGGTGTCTCAGGCCACTAGAAGTTTAGGACTCCATAATGTGATTTTCAAAATTGAAGTTTTCAGAGGCACCCTATTGATGTGAAAGAGGGTAACAGATTTTGAAAAATTGTTTATTTCAGACTTTCCTTTAGAATGCACTTTAGGCGTTCTAGTCCAAAGTCGATGTTGAATTACCCTTTGAGGGCTCTACATTCTGATTTCTGTTCTCTTAGGCCAGTGGTCGGCAACTCATTAGTCAGCAGAGCCAAATATCAACA
>NW_006356847.1:0-621 GCF_000327345.1 Myotis davidii
CCCCCCCGAAGCTCCCCCGGAGGCCCTGCCTGGCTCTCAGTCCCGCAGCCTGGCCTGGCTGGGCATCCTCTGGGTGAGAGGAGACGGGAGATGGTGTGCCCGCAGCAGATCGGGTGTGGGCCCTGCCCCCATGCCAGCTGCCTGCCCGGCCCTGTGGCCTCACAGACAGGGCTTGTGAGAGCCGGGGGCCTCCGAGGAGAGCTTGGCTCCTGCGGCAGCTGCTCAAAGACTTCTTTGTGGCAGGACCTTCCGTGGGCAGCTGCCCCGACGTAGGCGAAGACAGAGCCCAGCCTTTGTGCCGTAGCGCTGCCCCCGCCCTGACCCGAGCTGGGCCGTGGGAGGCTGGGGCCTCCGTGGGGAGGGGCTGCCTTGGACCCCGGGATGGCCTGGGATGGGTGTGGTCTGTGTGGCCAGGCCTAGGCCCCCCACCAGCTCACAGACAGCGACGGAGGGGGCGGTCCCTGGCCTGACACTGGCTAGGGGAGGGGGTGTGGAAGCCAGAGCATTAATTAATAATAATAATAATAGCAATAGCACAGCAATAGTGTCTGCTGCCATTTGGGGAACTCCTGCCGTCTGTCTGCTGATAGGCATTTATGCGTATCATCTCGGGGATCCCTC
>NW_006356848.1:0-621 GCF_000327345.1 Myotis davidii
TAGTAAGTGCAGTTGGTAAATAATGATTAAAAGCATGCTACTGTCCATAAAGTTAAAATCACTGATTTTTATCTTCCTTCATTAATTTCTTATAAAGAAACATGACTTCACCATCAATATTTAAGGGTTTACTCATTCCATAAATGTTTATTGAATTTCTATTAAGAACCAAGTGCCACTCTATAAACTAGAGGTGCTGGGGTAAGCAGGTCCATGAGATCTCTGTTTTCAGGGCACTTCTTTTCTAATGAAGGAACGTGGACAGTAAACCAGAAAAGAAATGCAGGAGCAGAAAATATCAGGTGGTTATGAATATTCAGTAAGGTCCCATGATAGAGAAAAACTGGGGGTTATCAGGGTCTTCCTAGAGTGTGCATTTTAGTTATTACAACCAACTGCCTCAAAGCTGGTGGCCACTAGTCACAAGGTGGAGCTCCGGGAGAAGGTATGAATACATTTCCAAGTGGCAAACCATCATCATTAGAAATACAATCTGAAGAGCATGCCCTCAGAATGAAGTCCCCATAGCTTGAAACAGTAAATACAGCTTCCCAAAGCAGCTCTTTGCTACTGTTGTGTGTGTAGTTTACACACTGGAACAATCAGCTTCCATAAGTTTTA
>NW_006356849.1:0-621 GCF_000327345.1 Myotis davidii
TTTTTATAGATTGTCTTATAATAAAAAAAGGAAAGTATAATAGCTTTATATGTTTAATTTTAAAGGTGGCGCCTCATTGGACCTTAAAGCTTGTCCTCCTAAACCAGCTAAATGGATCCTGGACATGACCTGGTTAAATTTGGTGGAACTCAGCAAACTTAGACAGTTTTCAGATGTCCTTGATCAGGTAACCTGTGCTAATGATAATGTCGCAGTGAGCTGCTACAATATTCCTGGTAGAGAAGGGTTTTTTAATATTGACACTTGTAAAATGTGTGACCTGTGTTTGACCTTCCTCACAGCTCACTTACACTCTGATAAAGCACACTCCACCCATTGCAGACTGGTCTTGCCCTAAGAAATTATTTGCTCAGGAAATCTAACTGATGCTGCCCTGTGCCATGTGTCATATCATCAATTGGAGATCCACAACAGAGAAATGGATAGATTCATTTAGGTGCAATAATTAGATATACTTAAGAGGTTGTGCCTTCTTTCTACAGGTTAAATATGAAAAAAATATGAACAATCTTCTTCTTTATACTAAATATACTTTTTGCCCCTCCTGTTATATTTCTTAGCTAGGCATCTGGGTATGAATCTAATGCAGACACTTGGCTT
>NW_006356850.1:0-621 GCF_000327345.1 Myotis davidii
GCGAGCCTCCTCCTGCTGGAGGGGGCAGATGCTGGGAGCTCTCAGCCCTGCTGTGATTCTCAGAGGTGACACTGTGGGTGTCAGATGAGGCGTCCACAGATTGAGATCCAGGTCAATTTCTGGCATGCTCTGCCTGTGAGATGCGGGGCCACTGACCTCCCCGCTTTGAGCTTTGCTCTCTCATCTGAAAAGTGAAAAACTGAACGCTCTGCTTTCTTCGTACTTTGGATCAGTTCAGGTTCCCTCGGTTGTAAGTAACAGAGACTCAGACCGGCAGCTTCAGCACACAGGCAAGCACACTGGACTTTCTCTTGGCCTCTGAGGAGGGCCTGAACCCCAAGCCACAGGAAAAGCAAAGCAGAACTGCCCAGGACACCCCTGCAATGGCCAGTTGTGGAGCTGCCCTCTCGTCCCTGTGACTCAGGTCCCCGCAGCCACAGATTTGAGTCACGCAAAGGCACACAAACAACAGGTGCACTAAGTGGCTTCTAGGTGGACTAAGTCATGTGAGAGTGATGGTGGTATATATATATTCCGAACCATGAGGCAACAGTTAGTTATGGAATACTGTTTCTTCATTTTTAAACTGATCAGTACATAGAGTCCTGGCTGGTGTGGCTC
>NW_006356851.1:0-621 GCF_000327345.1 Myotis davidii
ATGCACACATGAGGGTAGAAGCATAGTTCCTGGAGTCATATCCTTGCATTCAAATTCTGGCCCTGACTTTCCAGCCATGTGACCTTGGGTAAGTTTCCTAGCATCCATGTCCTTCAGTTTGTACATTTGTCATTTGGGAATGGTAGTCATAAATCTCTTCCTCACTGTATCGGGTGAAGGTGAAATTATCTAATATAGGTTCAGTGAAAGCATAATGCCTGGGCATGCTAAACTACCGTCCTTGTTTGTGATACAATTCTTATCATTTAATAACATTCAACTCATCTGAATTAACTCGCGTCTCTAAAATCATGTGAAATTACCCTGGAAGATAAAATTTCAACTGATGTGTTATCTAGGGACAGAGCAATGTGCCTAAGGCACAGTAAATTACAATCTAATTCACTGTAACAACAGAGAAGCTGGGGAATTTGATTTCCAGTATCTGTAGCCCTGCAGCGGTCCCTCTTTGTCTCCCACACATGACTTTCCTGGCACACAGCTTACGTCAGACAGGCAGCATCATGGTGTTCTTCTTTCCAACGACGCAGGGATTTTAAAGAGTTCAGGAATCTGTGAGGGCTTGAAAAGAAAGGCGGTAAAGTTGTTCAGGGCCCCAGC
>NW_006356852.1:0-621 GCF_000327345.1 Myotis davidii
AAAAAAATAAAGTTTATGTTCCCTACTTTTGTCTTTCAAAATCTGTTTTTATTGCTAATTTTAGAGAGAGAAGAAGGAAAAGGGATAGAGGTACACTATAAAATCGACTTACACTTCAGAATATGTAGACATGATTGAATAAAATGCTATTGAAATCCTTTGTTAGTTAAAAATGGATTCTTACCAGTGTATACATTATAATTAACCTAAAGAGCATTACCTTGGTGAGCACAGAAAAAGTATGCTGTCTGCTTCAGGTAAGTAGATCATTTGACCCTTGAGACGTAAGCAGCTGATCTCAGTCCCAGTCAGTTCATCTTCACATTCTAATTTCTCTACATCCAACAATCCTTCCTTGAAAAGGCAAGACAAAACCATTACCTAATGCCTTTCTCCCTACCTAACAATTCAGCAAAAGGAAGGACACATAAACCTCATTTCCCACCAAACCCTAAGGGAGAATAAGTGCACCAATCAGAACAAGGGAGAGATTTCACCAGAGTTCTGCCAGGGCGTAAGCATAGTGCTTCCCTTACAAACACTGCAAAAGCCGAGTTAATTCTCTCTGAGCAGAGAAAGCCAGTAGGCATACTACTGTTCACATATTTATTTAAAGCTCCC
>NW_006356853.1:0-621 GCF_000327345.1 Myotis davidii
AAATATCCAGGTGCACATGGTTTCACTGAAGTCTTCCAAACATTTAAATAATTATCACCAATTCTATACAGTCTCTTCCAGAAACTACAAACTGGTATCCCTCATGAACAGAGCAGCAAAAATCTCAAAACATTACACATTGCAACCAAGTGGGGTTTATTCTAGGAATGTAGGACTGGTTCAATATTTGAAAATCAACCAATGCAATCCACCAAGAAGAAAAACCAAAGCAAAACCATGGCTTTATCAGTTGATGTAAAAATATTTGGAAAAAGTTGAAATAGTTGGGAAAACTCTCAAACTAGGGCTAGAAATCATCTTTGATATTTTGCTGACCTTCAGTTGTAGAAAAAAAACATGGTTTTATATGCCATTTCTTTCTTTTTCATTATGAATGTATATTTGTCAAGTTAGGAGGATAGAACATATTTCATCCAAGACTTGTGGTGTTGGCTTTCATTTATATTCTTATTCCAGAACCTACAAAAATGTTTCTTTGCCTTTAAATCAGGTTTCCAATAACAATGAAAAAGAACAAGTAATTTAACAAGAGAAATAGCTGTTAAAAGAGAATGGGGTGGCCCTAGCCCATTTGGCTCAAAGGATAGAGCATCAGCCTGG
>NW_006356854.1:0-621 GCF_000327345.1 Myotis davidii
TCTATTGCCTTCCCAATCCACACTTCATATTCTCAGTTTCAAAGAACAAAATCCTTGAAGTCATTATTGAGCCCTATCATTCTCTCATATTCTATATCACATTTGTCAAAAGATAATACTAGGTCTACCTTTAAAATAAATCCGGAGTCACACCACTTTATTTCCTCCATGCAAGTCTGAAACACTATCACCCATTGTCTAAATATTGGCAATAACATCTGAAAAGATCTCCCTATTTCTAGCCTTGTCCACTATGATGTATTCTCAACATATAAGTAGGAGAATCCATTTAAAACATAAGATACACAACATTACCTCTTATTCAAAACCCTGCAATGGTTCCCCATTTTATTCAGAGTAAAATGCCCCATAATATCCTTTATTATCTGTGCCCCATTATCCAGCTGATTTCTTCCCCTAATATCCTTCTTTATCTGCTCTAGGCTATGCCCCCAAACATGTCAGACTTGCTCCTGAGTGGGGGTCTTTGCTCTAGTTGCTCCTCTTCCCTGAACACTGTAATTCCACTGAATGTCCTTATCTCCTTCAAGTTTATGCTCAACTCTCAATTTTTTCATAAGGACTACTTTATTTTTTCCTTTTGCACATTTATGTTATCTA
>NW_006356855.1:0-621 GCF_000327345.1 Myotis davidii
TGTATTAACTCTATCTTGAATTATATAATTATATCCTTATCTTTCATAATCAGATACAAATTTCCCAACAGGTTTGAAATTCTGTTGGTGAATCAGTAATGTTTATAAAATGAAAACACACACAATTCATAAATTATTGTATATCTATTCCATAATTTTTCCCTTCATTTAAATCAAATTACTAATTATGTTCCTATAATAAAATGACCTGCGAGACAAAAATTAAACTGTAATTTAATTTCAAATGTAAAAATTGAATATAATTTCATCAAACATTAAAATAGATGAATAATATAAAATTGTTTTTCATGTTTTCAAAAATATTCAAGTATATTTAAATTATCTATTAAAATTTAAAATAAACACAATTCCTTATTAGTAAAAGTTTTGAATTAAACATTTTAAAAAGCTGAATTTTTATATAATTTTAAACACTTAATAATCTTACTCTTTTTTGCAATAATAAAACTAATTCTCAATTTTTGTATATAGTATAAATGGTTTCAAAATATATAATACTTTACTCATGTTATGTATAATCTACATATGTACAGATTAAAACGTAATTTGCATTGTTAATACTGCAAAATATTTCTTACCTGCAATGTGCACCTGTTGCAA
>NW_006356856.1:0-621 GCF_000327345.1 Myotis davidii
AGCCAAACCGGTTAGGGCATGAGTTTTTGAGCTGCAGTTAAGCTGTCCCTATGGCACTTGTTTAGATGTGTGGAGGGATGTTGGGAGCAGTGGCGGAGCTCTGAGGACCACACAGGGCTGCACCACTTTGCCCAGAGTGCAGGGGGCTGAATTCAAGCCTGACAGTTGATTTTGGGCTGGGCCACCAGATCCCTGGTCGACTAGCTGACCGAACAAATGGAATGTTGACAACCTCCATATGCCAGACACCACAACCAAGGCCGTCACTAAGATTAGCTCAAGCAAGTCTCACAAAACCACATGCTAGAGACAGTGTAATCCTCATTCAGATAAGGAAGATACAGTCCAGGAAGAGTACGTGATGGGCCGGGGTCACTCAGCTAGTAGGTAATAGAGCCAAGGCAGACCCTCGGCCCCCACGTGCAGTGCTCTTTTCATGGCATCCGGCTGCAGAAGTACCATCACCAATTTAGGTCATAACTCAATTTAAATCTGAACCAGCCAATGGGGCACATGCCTGATGACATCAGTGCAACCTGCTTCCAGAACCCTGAGAACGGAAAATGTTTTCTTTCTTCACCCATTCTTCACATGCAGCGTTGGGCCAAGCCAACAGTCATC
>NW_006356857.1:0-621 GCF_000327345.1 Myotis davidii
GGGGTTTGGTAATGCAATACCCTGTGAACAGAACGATTGAGGGTATATACAGAGCAGATCCATCTTTTTAGTTTCTGAAAATAAAAGTACCTACTTGCAGTTTTTAATGGGAAAATAATGACACAAACGTTGTTTCTATTTCTCTAAAAGTTTCAGTTACTTAGGCCTCTTAATCAAAAGCCTAAAGATTCATCTCTATAAAGGATCCATGTGTTTTGAAAATTTAAAAAGAGGAAATTTCTTCTAGAGGCAGTCGCAGGGGAAGGGTGCTCACCCATGGAGACGAGGTGGCTGTAGTTCTCCAGCATCACCTCTCTGTACAGGGTCCTCTGCCCAGGACCCAGGCACTGCCACTCAGCCCTGCTGAGCTCCACAGCCACGTCTTCGAATGACACTGATCCCTGTAATAACATTTCATTCAACAGTTCAGAATTACGTGACAAAGAAAATATCTTTGAGAACTATTATTTTCCTATTTACTCTCAAGGCTCAAAAACAGATATCAAGGATATCTAATTTTCATTTGTTTTTAAATATGGACTTGTTCAATTCGCTTCTAATGTACCATAATTCATTTACATTTATGATTTATAGTTTTGCTTTGTTTTTGTTAATCTTCAC
>NW_006356858.1:0-621 GCF_000327345.1 Myotis davidii
CCCTGATGTAGATCAATGCAGGGAAGTCATGCACTCGAGCTCTGGACTCCCATACTGCCTTCTCCTCTGTGGCTGTAGGAACTTGGGCAAAGCATTAACTATAATTTTCTGTTTCTCAGGTTCCACTATAGATAATGGCACCTACTGCATAAAGACATGTTAAGGATGAATGAAGTAAAATGTTCTCTGCAAACAACTCAGATTGAAAATTTCTCAATAAATCTCAGCCATTATTATTTCTGCAAAATACTCCACATGGTTGTTATCTCTCACACGGGGAAACCTAGAGACTTTGCTGGTGCCTTGTTAAAGGCATGCTGTCATCTTCCCCAGTTCCCTGCAGTTCTGCTTCCCTCTGCAAGGCCTTCCTGGGTGGAGGCTGTCTGGTTAATGAATGCTTGACTTCACACAGCTACATCATAAACCTGACCTGGGTAGAGTGAATGAGTCAATGGCACATGGGTCTTGAGGACAGTGTTCTTTGTAAGGAGAGAGAGAATTTGGGGAGCACATCACACAGTAGAATATACATGAAAACCCTCAGAGATTCTGCTTGGGTATGGAACAATTACATTTAGCCCTTACTGAAACTGTTTTCAATCACTGAGATAAGAAACCATC
>NW_006356859.1:0-621 GCF_000327345.1 Myotis davidii
CCTCTCTCCAGTTATAAGTATTTTCATCATCCTCTTTCCTGATTCAACAAATTCTCTTCTGCTTCTACACATGTGCTTAAGGTCACAATACATCCTTTCTGTTTCAGAAATGATCTGAAAATTTCTGAGCCATGAAATTTGTAAGTGGAAAATTTAATTTCTGCTCATTGATTTCCCTCTGGAACCGCACTTCCAAGTCTTATTCAGGATTTTTTCTCCACAGCTCAGATGTGCATTCTGTTGCGGGTAGATATGTGTATGCTGGCCGGAGGGGGTGGGGGTGGTTATTTAGCAAAGTATGATGTTTGGGGGTTGTGATAGAATAATGGCCCCATGCAAAGTTGTCCACTTCCTAATCCCCAGAACCTCTGAGTATGTCACCTTACTTGGCAAAAGGGACCTTGCAGATGTGATGATCTTGAGATGGGAGATTATCCTGAATGATCTGGGTGACCCCAATGTAACCATAGGGTCCTTAAAAATGAAGAGGAAGCAGAAAAGAGAGTCAGAAGGAGATGTGAAGAATGATCGGAAAGATGCAAACTGTCTGGTTTTTAACACGGAGGAAGGTGTGACTAATCGAGGAATCTGGTTTTTAACATGGAGGAAGGTGTGATTAAC
>NW_006356860.1:0-621 GCF_000327345.1 Myotis davidii
AGAACAGAAAACACGAGAATTCTCGTGATCCATTCTCAATTAAGAAAAACAGTGCTGGTTTAAAGAAGTATCAGTATGAACTCAAGATGTATTTTATTTTAAGACAGACAAACAAATAAAACAGATCTCCACATTCTGTTCCCTAAAAAGATGTAGAAAGGCCTAGAAATATGGAGCTGTTCCTAAAACCAGAGCCTGAGAAAAGGACCTGAGTTCAGGTCATCTTTTGTGGGGAGGTAATTCCAGGAAGCAAGAGTGAGGCGTCAGGAAGAGTAGGTCAGAGGAAGAGCAAAAGCCAGTCAAAGGTCGTGTTACAAGGTCACAGCAGTGGGCAATGGGGGTTCAAGTCTACACAGACCTCTGAGAAGGTCCCAAATGCCCCCCAGAATTGTCCATCTACTGACAGGAGGTTGGGACATTATCTCCCCTCCCCTCATTTCCTGTTGGATGAGCTGGTAACTCCAGTGTTGATGATTCCCCACATTTCAGAAGATTCTGAGGCTGAAAGCAGAAACATACACGACACATACTTGAGGAGTGATGTTACTATCGGTGAAAGCTTGAGCTCCCACAGAAACTTCTGCCACAGCCACATCTGAAATCAGAGATGGACATACAGAG
>NW_006356861.1:0-621 GCF_000327345.1 Myotis davidii
AACCACTGAGCCATGCAGGCCGGGCAGTGGTGTTTCTTTTTTTTAAATATATTTGCAGAGTCTCATGAAATTTTGTAGGGATGCTATGTAGTGGGTCAGGTGTGTTGCTTATGGGTCGAGTCCTATGAGGCTTTCACCCTCTAGGTGCTGCGGTTTCTCTCCACAGCTGTTTATACAGCCATGAGAACTTGGAGTGTTAAGTGACTAACCTGTATGCACGTGTCCCCAGATGAGTCAATGGTTTAATAAGAGTTGAGTTGAAATTTCACTATGGAGCTGCTGTACGTCATGAGGAATGACCTCTGACACATTACAAAGATTTTTAATCGCTTAAGAACACCCAAGATTTGGCTGGAGGGAGGATATGTCCTTTATCTCTGGAACTGAACAAGTTCAGCTCTCACTTATACGGGAAAGGCTTTTGTTCAGACTCTCAAGAAAGCAATTCCAATTGAAACGCCAAAATTAAAAACTAGCCATCCATTTTTCCTCCTCTCTCACCATAGCATGAGTTCTGTTAACCCTTAACCTTACTTTCATTTTCAGGATTTAAAAGTGCAGTTTAAATAAAGTTAGAGTCTTTACCACAAGTCGGGGCGGTCCTGGATACAAGAAACAATT
>NW_006356862.1:0-621 GCF_000327345.1 Myotis davidii
ATGATTCATTGTGTAAACAGGGGCACTTTTGAGAGTGCAATGGAGTGCTGTTCATGAACTTTGCTAGAACATCAGGCATAACTCAGGAGTGTCCCAGGCAGACTAGCTTGTAGTCACCCAAACCCACAATAGGAAATTCAAGCGCCTGTAGCAGTCACTCGGGAGGAAGTGATCCTTTGTAATATAAATAAGGAATAACTGGAATAAAATATGAAAGTCTTATGATTCTCTCATTTAACATAATCAGCATTTACTGACAAATAATTGAGACTATATCTAATGCAAAATAAGAAGTATACTGACAAACAAGGATAATGTGAAATAAATTAGTACTGTATACATTGAATTGGTATCTTAGAAATGAGTAAGACCACTAATGCCTTAAGTGGCTCTGGTTCTCACATATAATAGTTTAGGATTGTAAGAATTAAAACTAAGTACATAACAAAGAATTATTTCTTCTCTTACAGCTTATCATGGATATAACCAAATGATGGAATGTCTACAAGGCTATAAGAGGGTTAACAACACCTTTTGTCAAGGTAAGGTTAACCGAATTCATTGGGATGGACTCAACAGTAGTTTTGGCTTTTATTTTTTAAAATATATTTTATTGATTTT
>NW_006356863.1:0-621 GCF_000327345.1 Myotis davidii
CTTCGTTTTTTCAAAACTGTCAGGCAAAATGCAATGCAATGACCATTTATGAGATTGCTGTGCTCTGTTAAAGCGAGTTAACATTCCTTTCTGTGCAAATGTACAAGGTCACTGTGCTTGATAAGGGTGGGGAATCTTTTTACTGATGACCTATAATTCTCCAGGATGGTTACATGTCCCAGGACAAAGCTGATTCATAATCTACTAGGTGGGGCAAAGGTATTATGTCTTCAGCATTTCTTGCCAACTCCTTTCAGCATTTAACTAAACGATGTGGAAATCTTTTGAGAATTTTCAAGGTGACATGAAAATTAATCCTAATCCTCCCCCTAATCCAATCTTTTCCTTTTCCAAAGGCCCAAGAAAGGACAAAGGACGTGCTCCACGTAACACAGTTAAGATAGAACTCAGGTCTCCTGATTCCAAGTCCAATTAGATGCATAAGTGTTCTGTTTCCTCCTCCACTTTAAACGATCCCAACCCACCATTGCCTGAATCTGTTTTGTTTTGTTTTTTTTCTTTATCGTCTCTAGCCTTCTACTTAATTATCTACACATTCAGATTTTCACAATCCTCCTACCTTGTCCTTACAGCATTTTAAAGGGGCTTTCCAAGTTCCAA
>NW_006356864.1:0-621 GCF_000327345.1 Myotis davidii
TCTCTAAGTATGTCCTCAGGTGAGGATTAAAAACAAAAGACAAGTGGTGGTGAAAGTGTCGGGAAATTGGAACCCTCACACGCTGCTAGCGGGCATGTAAAATGGTGCAGCTACTTTGGAAAACAATTTGGCACTTTCTCAGAAGATTTAACACCGAGTTGCCATATGACCCAGTTTTCAGGCGCAGAAAAACTTCAACATGAATGTTTGTAGCATATGAATATTCATATTTATGTTAATCTTCATAGAGCCAAGAAAATGGGAACAACCTAAATGTCCATCAACTATTGGATAAATAAAATGTGTTGCATCCATAAAATGGAATACTATTTGGCAATAAAAAGAAATGAAGCACTGCTACATGCTACAGTGCAGTGTAGATAAAATTCGAAAGCATTATGCGAAGTAAAAGAAACTAGTCATGCATATTGTATAATTCCGTTTATTGAGATGAACAAAAGAGGCAAATCCAGAGGGACAGAATGCAGACTGGTGGCTAGAATTGGAGACTTTGAGAGGATTGTAGAGATTAAGTGTAAGTACAGTGTCTCTTTCTGGGGTGATGAAAATATTCTAAAATTAATTGGAGTGATGGTTGCACAACTCTGAATATACTAAAAA
>NW_006356865.1:0-621 GCF_000327345.1 Myotis davidii
ATTCTTCTTAGCATTTACAAATCCTTATGGGGATAGCCTAAGTAATAGATAGGAAGACTTTAGCAAAGGCTCCAAATCTGCAACTGTCATGGAATTGAGTCCTGACATACTTCCTTCACTGGTAAAGCAGAATAACTCAGGCTTTTGTTCTTTCTTCCTCCTCCTGGTGAGGTTCATTAATTCAACATTCAATAAATAAAGATTCTTTTAAGTTTCACAATGTATATGGGGTGGACCATCCCAGGGCCTCTTAACAACAGTGTCATTTTAAAACAGTCTTAGGGGGACCACAGGCTGGGACTCATAACATGAATCCCTGTTACCCACATTCACAGACACGACCTCTTATTTAATCTCCATGAAAACCCAGAGAGGTGTTATTATCCCCATTTTACTGTTGAGAGGTTGGAGCTCAGAACAGTTAAATGACTTCTTCTATGATCAATCATTAAGGTAACGGAGCAAGGACATGGTTTCGGTTATCTGCTTCCAAACCCGGTGCTCTCTCACTAACCCGCAGCTTTCAAGTCAAGGAAACTCCTGATTTTCCAGAAAAGATCAGATCTGAGTGGAGCCAGCACATATTTACAGGCGCTAAGGGGAGAGGGGACTCAGGGTGAG
>NW_006356866.1:0-621 GCF_000327345.1 Myotis davidii
CCCCTGCTTTGCACCTCAGAAAACTGAGGTAAAATCACGCATCTAAGATCACACGGGAACTGGCAACACGATGGCTTGAGGTCCGGTCTTTGTGTTTTCAGAGCCCACGTTCTTCTCACACTTGAGATAATTAAATATGCACAGTCCTCCCAGATATTCTGACTCACTGGTTTTGGGGAGCAGGGCCAGGGAATCTGGGTTTTAATATACATCCCCAGTGTAGACAGAGGGATTCAGGTCCCCGTGCCAGACACTCCACAGCACTACCCTGTCCGGGTGCAGGGGACTTTGCTATCCAACAGCGAAGTTCAGAAACAGGCCTACAGGGAATAGGGAGAAAATAAATTGGAGGGAGCAGGTAGAAGAGGTTTTGCCTGCTGGCCTGTGATAGACAGTCCTGATAGTCTACTCATTCTCCCAAAACATTGTTTCCTGCCACTTAAAAACAGCGAAAAGTATTCAATCTGGTAACTGACGATCAAGCTTACTCCTGAGTTTAGGGGTTCGGGTCTGCAGACCCCCAATCCCTTGTTCCATCCCGGGTTAGGGATATAGGAGTCTTCCCCTGACCATCCCTGGGACTGTATTATTTTTTTTTTTTAAATCCTCACCCAAGGATAT
>NW_006356867.1:0-621 GCF_000327345.1 Myotis davidii
AGAAAAACATATCCTTGGGTGAGGATTAAAAACCAACAAAGAAACAACAACAAAATAAGAGTGGATTGGTAGTTGCCAGAGGCTGGGGAATGGTGGGAGAAGTAGAAATATATTGGTCAAAGTCTAAAAGCTTCCAGTTATAAAATGCATATGATCTGAGGTCTAATGTACAGCATAGTGACTATGATTTACTGACAGCTGCTAAGAGAGCAAACCTTAACTGTTCTCACCACACACCAAAGCTTGGCAATTATGTGAGGTGATAGATGAGTTCATTTCCCAACACATACATATATCAAATCATTAGGTTCTACACCTTAAACTTACACAATGTTATATGTTGATTTTATCTCAATAAAGCTGTAAAAAATAATAATAAATGCCACGATCATTCTCTTTAATATCTAATTGTAGATATTTTTCATTAATATTCATTATATGGTTCCTACATATCAGACATCATTCAAACACTGTCATATGCATGGCATTTAATGTTATGCATTAAAAATAATAACTGATTTAGTACTTCTGTGTAGTAAAAGCCCTATCAAAAAGGACAGTTGATAAATGTCATTTGTCATTACTTATGCTGGAATGCAGCATACAAAGGGGATGGGATTA
>NW_006356868.1:0-621 GCF_000327345.1 Myotis davidii
AAAAACAAACAAACAAACAAACAACAAAAAACCCCACACAAAACCTAAAATAATAACAATGGCAGGAATTTAAAAACTCATTATCAAGCTGGTAGGTCATAGATTGGAGGATAGGATAAAGCATTCCACATAAGTACCATCCTGAAGTAGGTGTAGCCTTAGATACAAGTCAATAATATGTAGATCAAGTGATTTAGAACATTTTCATACAGTACATTTACCTTTTAGTTTTAAGGGCAGCCCAAGGACATACATCTAAAGGAACTTGTTGAGGTTACACAATGATGGCTATGAATACAACCCCCTTCCCCAAATATGTAAATAGCCTCTGGAAAAAGAAAGGCAACCATATGATCCTGCTTAAAACCTACTGAGATGTTATGTATATAGTAGGCATTTAATGCTTTTGAGCAAAGTTAGATGTGGGTGTTGATTATGCTTATATGCAAACCTCTTATAAGCAAAGTTATATGGTTTTGAGTTTTGCTCAGTAGAGAATATATATACTTTTTCCAGATCAAAATATTTATTTTCATTTACTATATGGTCATTAATAATCCCACTACATTTAATGTTTATTTATTTATATTTTTGTTATTCCTCACCCAAAGATATTTTTCC
>NW_006356869.1:0-621 GCF_000327345.1 Myotis davidii
CCCTGGCCCCACAGCCAATGTGCACCTGGCCGGGCCAGGGGTCAAGCCAGTTAACGAGGACTCCACAGAAAAGTACACCTCAGAACAGGACTCCCTGGTGAACGTACCATCCCCCACTTCTCCTCCCAAATCCTGAAATGCAGCCTCTGCCCTGGAAACCGTTGCCATGTTGTGAGATCCATAGGGGCGGGGACGCAGGGCTTGTATTTATCTTTTCCTGCCAGGTTGCTGTGTTCAGGAGCCAAAAAGAGGGCTAAGTAGGGAGCCAGGAGCTGCACAGAAGCAGAAGCCCCAGGGTGGGCAAGACTTGGAGCCTCTAGGTCTCATCACTAGGCCTCATGGGGCTCTGCCCTCTGCCCCACAGCTCTGGGAGCAGCGCCCCTGGGGCCCATCCTGGAACCCTGAGACCCCTGGGCAGTGAGAAAGAGACTTCAACCCCTGGGTCACGCCAACCCCTCTCTACTAACCCCTTCTTTAAATTTCATCCCTCCATCCCAGGGACACTGCCAGACACACATGTAAACTTGTGATGTTCTTCTTTTTCCCCTTACCTGAGGTTTTTTATGCATGAATCATAATGACACATACATGGGGCGGGGGTATCTGTGTGGAAGAAAGATG
>NW_006356870.1:0-621 GCF_000327345.1 Myotis davidii
AAAAAAAGATGACAGAAATTTGGGACCACATTTCAGATACAAACATTGTACATGTTATATCCTATCTTGTTGTTGTTAAATATTTTGCCTTTTTAAGGGAGGGGCAAGGAAAGGAAAGTGGTCGGGCTTATATTTTGGGTTATAGAAAGCTGGTTGTGATTTTTTCAATTCTGCTCCGTTTTATTGTCATATAAAAACCACTCATAAATTAGCAATAAATCATAACTTTAGAAAATGCCAAGTAAGAGATATAACATCTACAGGATTTTTTACCAATACTTTCTCACATAGAAACATTTTCAAGTACCTACTCTTTTGAGAATTGTTCTGGATGCTGTGGAAGGAGATAGTTATATAACATTCCTTATCTCAAAGGACACAGAGTCTGCTGGGAGAAGACACACAGACAAACAGGCTAGCCCAAACAGTGCTATGTGTGTAAAATGGGGAGAGGCTCTACATGATCAACAGTTTTATTTAAGACTTTAAACAGTTTTTGAATATTTATCTCTTCTCCTTTGCTTTCCCTCTCGAAAAGGCAGTCTTAAATATTGGCAGCACACTCATGAGGGAAAAAAAGGAGTAAATATGAAATAAATATCACAAATGCCAGGGCAGCTA
>NW_006356871.1:0-621 GCF_000327345.1 Myotis davidii
CAAAAGGTAAGATTTTCTTCTTTTTTATGGCCATGGAGTATTCCATTGCTGTCTTCAATATCATCTCAGACCACTATAGAAAACTGCAGCCTCTGCCCATTCTGCCTATTCCCCTTATTGTTTTATTTTCCTCTTAGCATGTATTGCTGCCTATTATACTATATATTTTACTTGTTTATGTTTTTAATCAACTACCTCCCCTTCTAAAATGTAAGCTCCTTGAGGGTGGAGATATTTTTGTTTGTTCTGTGTGGTATTTGCTTATTTCCCATGTTGTTCACTGCTATATTCTCGGCACCTAGAATAGTGATTGTTGCATAGTGGATGCTCAATAAACATTTGTTGAATGAGTCCATTAGTTATAGAGCATGGATATTTTAAAGTTGATGATATTGTCAACTTATATTTTAAAGGGATATAGCCAATAAATTGTGTTACCATAAATATGCTAATATAACATTTAAACTGACATAATTTATTAGGTGAAATTATTTTAACTTTTTGATTATTAGTGAAGTTGAATATTTAAAAATGCCGTTTTACATTTATATTCTTTTTGTCTTGTATGATACATTTAGAAAAGGAACCCTGGTACATTGCTGGTGGGAATGCAGACTGGTG
>NW_006356872.1:0-621 GCF_000327345.1 Myotis davidii
CCAGTGACCTTTTGGTGCATGGGACAACACCCAGCCAATTGAGCCACACCGGCTAGGGCAACAGCCATAATTTTTCAAGTGCTTACAATGGGTCAGACATCATTCTGAGTTTTTTTTTCAGATATAAATTCGTAAATTTCATACAACTCCACGAAATGTATCCTATCAATATCCACAAGTTACAAAAGGGGAAACTGAGGCAAGAGAAGTTCAGTGATTTGCCAGAGATCACACAACTCTAAGTGACAGAAATCCAAAGAAAACCAGAGAGGGTTGACTCTGGAATCCCAATGCCTGACCTATAATCTACCCTGCCTTTAAGATGGACTAAACACACTGCCTCTTTAAAACTTTTCTAGTTTTGTGATCCCTCTTCTGTTTAAATAACTGGTTCAATGCTAGCCTCATACGTTTTTCCTCACCATATGTATATGTACATTTACATACAGGGTCTTATTATACTATAAGTAATGAGTTTTATATTTATTATATATTGTATTAGCCACATTTTATACACATTTTATGTCTATTAGCAAAAGTAGGTTTACAATTGTTCATACGGAAAATAATGCAATAATTAATAAATATTACAAAAATAAACTGTGTTTTGTGTACTCACAA
>NW_006356873.1:0-621 GCF_000327345.1 Myotis davidii
CCCTCCTTCCAGCTCTGGACTGTCATCGCTAGTTCCCTCCTGACCTCTTGGTCTTAGACTTGATGGGTCATGCCTCCTTCCCAACTCCCTGAGAAGCTTGTCATGTCCAGTTCCACTGACCTAGACATTCCTGAGTATAGACATCAATCCGTGTACACAGTGAAGAATATTCTCATATATTGCTTTGGATTTCCAGCATTTCTAGTGAGGTCACTGGTGCCCCCGCTCCTTCTCTGGTCCATCTTAGTCAGATTGTAAAGACAAAGATAGTCTTTTATTTCTTTGGCATCTCATGTTTTCAACACTGCACCATCCATGTACATATATATTGTTCATTGCCTTCTCTATGTCTGGTGTATCTTTTTTTGCAAATGACTGTTACAGTGCATTTTAAGCATTTTATTATTGAAGGCAATGAATTCAGATGTGGTAGTTCAAATATAGCATAAAAACAACATATTGTCTAGACTTCTTGCCTTCTCATTATATACAAAACTAGAGGGAAAATGGGGAGCCTGGAAAAGCCTTGACATTCTTGAGAATGTCAAGGATGAGCTGCGGGGATATGTAGATACTAATGTGTAGACACCAACAGGGATAAATGGCTTTCCAACTATAGGA
>NW_006356874.1:0-621 GCF_000327345.1 Myotis davidii
TATTAAAAATAAACAAACTAGAAAAATCCATGAGAGAAATTTCAAAAATAAAATCGTGAAGTGCAGAAAGCCCTTTTAAGTGTATCATACAATTCAGAAACCAAATAAAAAAATATTGAGAATTTTTTTCTACCATGTCAAAACCCATTTGTAAAATCTCTTAATTAAATTTTGTTAAAATTTGGAAATAGCTATGTGGAGAAGTATTAGCAAGCTGTCGTTAGAACAATGTAATTTGCACATTAATTATTCTCTTTGTATAAATATACATCTGTGCAGTGTGTATATGTAGGGGTCTGTGTTGGAATAGTGCGGTCTCAGAGCAACTCCACAGACACCCCAGAGTCTGTATCCTCACACATTGTTGGAGAGACTGCTTTCCTCCTTCTCTGCCCTTGTCTGCGTGGAGAGGTGGAGAAACCAGGAGTGGCAGAGAAGAAAAGGACTGCTGGGCTGACTAGTAACAGGGAATGGAATCAAGTTGAAAGCTCACTGCCGTGAGAATCTTGAGGATCTGCAGCCCCAGCTGTAACCCCAACCCAATCGCCACCTGTGAGGCCTTGAATAAAGGTCTTTTTACAGGGGTTGTTTGAAAAAAAAATGGAAGAAGAAAAGTGTGTG
>NW_006356875.1:0-621 GCF_000327345.1 Myotis davidii
CTTTTTTAACTGAAGTATTCTCCAAAGTGATTTGAAAATACAATCTTGTCATCGAACAGCTGTTAGCAGGTTAGGAGAATAAGCTGATCTAGACCTATATAAACTACACCATTAAATGCTAATACTCAGCACGGAACCATATCAGCAAGTGAGGAGGCATACACTACATATTTTGCCATATTTTTTCCCTACCCCTATGGAGCTAAGCCTACCAGCCTCCAACAAATTTTAAAAGCTACTTAATACCACTTGGCTATAATGTCACACCAAAGAAACTAACGTCCATTCCTAGTAAACCTTTATATAAACTCTAACAAGCAAAACTGTTTGACGGAATATCAGAGTATGATCACTTTGGGGTGGGGTGGTAAATAGTAAGTAATGTTTCTCACAACCTTAAAAAAAGGATTTTCTTCTGCTTGAGTTTTGTTTACGTGGATGGAAAAGAATAAACGTAATGTTTTTGTTTTATCTAATCAGCCTGTCACTATGTACACAAAGCCAAAGCCAGTAACAGTTTCTTTGGGACACAGATGCATAAAATTAATTTCAGGGTTTATTTTTAAAGTTAGATTTTACAGGTTATTCTTATATTATTATTTTCCATATGAACAACTGTAA
>NW_006356876.1:0-621 GCF_000327345.1 Myotis davidii
TCGAAAGTTTTAACCTAGTTGTATCATCTGTTGAGCATATTCTTGGTTTTGTACCACGTGGTTGGTACTTTAAGCTTGTTATGTTAACTGATATGTTATGTTCCCATATAGCTGCACTCCATAGGACCTTACATAATGCCTCATTTAGGCAACTGATATTGGTCAATTTGATCTAATTAATCTACTTTTCTTCCTCCAACCTCACCGTTGTCCTTTACTGAAGAATCACAGCTAGCCCTTATTCCTGCTCTTGAGATATCCTTTTGGTTTGGGCTTTTCTAGCATCTTCCTTCTAATATTCAGATGGTATTTTAGACAGTAGCTCATCCACAAAACCTGTTTGGCTAATTGTGTTAAACATCTGCCTATTTTCCCTCCAGTTGTACTCTAATTCTCTTTTTTAGACAATTTAATGTATACATTTTACTTGTAACAGTACATTTTATAAGGAACAGTAAGATCATTTTTTAAAATTAACATAAAATATTGGCATTTCTAAAATTATAGACTTATCTTTAGGATATATAATTATTCTTTGAAAACTATAACTTTAGCTGTGTGTGTGCATACACATATGTATGTGCAGATTTGTATATGTGTGGAGGATATATTAAAGAAAAG
>NW_006356877.1:0-621 GCF_000327345.1 Myotis davidii
AATAAAGAAGAATGCCCACCAAAATTCTTCTCCTTATTTCCCCATTGAAGACAGATAATGAGTAATATGCATTGGTATTTAAAAATTAAAATACTTTAATAATCACGCTATTGTACACACGCTATAAGTACACACATTTAAAATGTTCGTGTACTTCAGTAACGCTACTGTTGATTAACATATAGTGTGTTGGGCATAGCTGAGAGGTCCAGCTTCCAACATTTACAGGGCAGGCGCTAGTTAGGACTATTTCTATCTTAATAACAGCAGTTTGATCGATTTCCTGACACTTTCTAGTTCACAAGTGTCCTGTGTTTGTTTGCTCACGATGTATCCATTCTTACTTTCTCAGTGTCTCCAGGCTTTGGACCTATGCTGCAGGAAGAACCACTCTGTACTAGAATTTACAGGCAGTCCTGCTCAAGAGCCAGATGTGACAATATAGCAGGTCCAAGTGCATGGCCACAAAGGTCAGAGATCACCAAGCCACCTTATTCTGTACATTTTATTCAGGTATGTTCCTAAATAAGCTAGTCTTCTCTGTCATATCTTGAAATTTGGCTTTCCCAAATGAAAAATGTCAGAATGAACTCCTTATCTACCACTAGTGAAAAAAAAAAA
>NW_006356878.1:0-621 GCF_000327345.1 Myotis davidii
TCTGTATTTCCACCTTCCTCACCTGAGATGGGCCCTTCCTTACCTCCTTAGAAAACTGGTACTCTGATAATCACAGTTTGCAAACAGCTTTCTTGAGAAATATACTTAGTTATTTAAAACATGTGCTTCATTTTGTTTACTTATTTATTTATTTTTGTATACCAAGAGACAAAATTCAATTCTTCCAATTTCTCAGAAATTTGGTAAAACACTTTCTTTGGATATTTGAAATTATCTCTGTAATTGTATGTTGTTGCTTAAAAAATGAATAAGTGTTCATTAATAGTATGTTTATTATTTTTAGGTGTGCTTATGTTAAAAGAGTATATTGTGTTATATTTCTAAGAGCATAGTGAGTGGAGAAGTATATTAACACTCAGATAACCATGTCAGATGCAGCAATTTGGACAAAACAGCTTATCCTAATTATGGTCACAATTGCTAAGAAAATATAATCGACTTCTTGAGAATTGGCCTCAGAACCCAGACCTACCATGCTATTAGAAATATCACAACACAACACCTGCTTTAGAGTGTTTCTAAGTCATTTGCTTATAATTTTTCTCTTTGAAATATCTCTGCTTTTTTTTCTGTTATTTTGCTTCTTTTTTTTTCTTTTTT
>NW_006356879.1:0-621 GCF_000327345.1 Myotis davidii
GTGCGCATGCACAAACACACACACACACACACATTTTTAATTACCTTCAACACACAGGGAGAAAAACCATTAACATTTCCAGAATAGCTTTTCAGTGTTTCTTACAATATTGGCATCAGATAGTACACACTGTTTGGTAACTTGATTTTTCTCTTAACAATATAATATTTATACCATCTCCTCATATTCCTAAGGAAGGGACTCAAATGCAAGTAGTTTACTTATAATGTACAGAAACATCAGTAAGGAAGTGAGAAAATTCAAGGTGAAGTATCACACCTTGCTACCATTATGGGCAACTGGAGCTTAACTTCAAGAGAAAATCCTGGGAAACCTAGAATTATCCCACCCAAGGAAGGAGGGAGCTGGGGTAGTCCTACTCCAACTCCTATCAGCACTGGTTGAGGCTCCAAAGCTACCCTGCAAAGAGACTTCCTAACACTTTGAATTAAATTTGAAAAGAAGCACATCAGAAAAGCAAAGGTAATCAAGGAAGAATAAAATCATTAGGTTAAACTATATGAAATACTGGGGTTTTTTGCAGATCAAAAATGGTTGAATGGGGGGAGGTCAGTGGGGAAAAAAAAGAAAGACATATGTACTACTATTTGTAATACCTTA
>NW_006356880.1:0-621 GCF_000327345.1 Myotis davidii
TTCCTCCTCACAACTTGTGGGAAATAGTAATGAAGATGTGGCAGACATCTCTGGTGGCTTATGAGATTACTATTCTTCACTCCTCCTTTCTTGGTGCCTGTGGTGATGGGGATTGAAATTCCTAGTTACTTGCCTTCCTAATCTTTATTTTCAGCAAAGTCACAGGTATGATACAAACCCTATTCAATGAGATTTTAGGAAAATTGTGAAGATGTTTCAGAAATGTATACATTTTCCCTGTAATGAGAGATATTCGAGATATTTATTCCCTGTCTTTTTTTAAATAAATATGTTGGCATGTAAGGACATAACGATGGTAGCTGGAGCTGCAGCAATCATCTGTCACCTCGAGGGAAAGTCATGAGGCCAAAGAAGATCCTAAGCCCTTGACTTCCTTTCCTCTCTCAATTCCACTCCTTTTACCAGTTTGGAGCTGCTTCAGACTGAGTGTTTGCATTCCTCAAATTCATACATTGAAATCCTAACCCCCAAAGAAATAATATTAGGATATGGGACTTTTGGGAGATGTTAGGTCGTAAGGATGAATCACTGATGAATGAGATTAAAGCCTTTATAAGAGACTCCCGAGAGTCACAGAGAGAAGAAGGCTGTGTATGAACC
>NW_006356881.1:0-621 GCF_000327345.1 Myotis davidii
CCAGAAATGCATTTCCTAGGAGTGACCGTACTCTTTAAAACCAAAATAAGTAAGAAGAGTTATTTAAAAAATACTATGCTGTCCAATCGAGTGCCTATAACGTGTTGGTATTATTTAACCTTCACAGTGACCCAGTGATGTGGGCTCCATTTTACAAATGGGTAAACTGAGGTCCAATGTCACACGGCGAGGATGCTCCTTCCCAACCTCTCCTCGCTTTCATTCCTGTTGGGTTTTGTAACCCCTCTGTCCTCAGGACCCCGGAAAAGAGGTGGTAACTCAGGCCTGGGCCGGCGACCCTGACGGCCATCTTCCCAGAGCTCCCGGAGCTGGACACACGGTTGCTGCAAGCCAGGCTGAGCTGGCCCGTGGTTACCTGCCCATAACTCACCAAACCTACTTCCTCCTTTTTCCAATTATAAATATAAACACATCTATCTCGTTGGGGAAACATCGGATTGAATACCCCGGAGGCTAAAATCATTTCTCTAACCCAGCGTGACAGCGGCAGGAAAGCGGGGCCATTTGCAGCCAGCGGCTGACTGCCCTGCCCCGGGCCCCACCTAGAATCTGGAAGGCTCTCTTTTGGTGACTGACTTTTTAGACAAAACAGGGAAGAAG
>NW_006356882.1:0-621 GCF_000327345.1 Myotis davidii
TTTTTTTGGAGGGGTAGGGGCCATGATTCAATCCATAACATTTTTCTCTGCCACAGAACATAAATGTTTCCCTAGGAAACAGAAGTGTGGATGGTCTCTATTCTTTCCCATATTTAGGATCATTGGGGTGAGGCATCTGTTAAGAACTATGAAGGATCTGAGATTTTGCTCTACTTGCAAACTAAGAAGTTTGTCTGTTACAGTTTCATGGAAACTTGCAGAAGACACAAAACTTCTGGGTCACAGACAATAGATAATGTATTACTCACAACAATATCAGTAGCCAGAGTAATATTTTGACACTGGCTTCCTGAATCCCACTTCCCAAAAGGCAACAGAATCAGGAGAAGGAGTGCCTCGTTTTATAGTAGGATGTGTTCCAAAAAAGAAACCTTAGGAAGTCCCAATTTTATTGAAAGCAGGCTGCTAGAAAACCAGTTCAATCTTTCCCATAGAAAATATGTTGTCTTTATTACCCTGGCCAGCAGACAAATCCACTCCAGATGGAGACACTGTCTCTATTACAAGTCTGTATATTTATGCAAATATCCTGGAAATGGGAGTCTTGCACAAAAATCCTATTTATGTCTTTGCTCAGATGATGTTCAGAAATGTGAGAAA
>NW_006356883.1:0-621 GCF_000327345.1 Myotis davidii
GCTGGTTGCAGCAGGGCCCGCCCCAGGCACCCTGAGCGCCCGCAGGCCTGGATTCCTTGACCGACCAGGTGCGGCTCACTTCCGGTCAGGGGTCAGGGCAGGGATCACCTGGGCTCTCTCCACCGGTGGCCTGCCCCCTGCGGCCTCTGGAGCTGATGGGGACCTTGGGGGCCACTGTTCCCCAAATGAACTCGTCCTGCGTCAGGGCTCAGCCCTCTGGGACGGAGGGGAACCCCCACCCCCAGCCGTTTCCATGTGTTGCCCCAGCTTGGGGCCAGGTGCCGGTCAGGCCCAAGGACACCCCCCCCCAGGGCAGCAGGCAGGGGCAGGAGGTGGGCTCGTCTCAGGGGCTCTCACAGGACCCTCCCAGGAGGACACACAGCATCGTCACCTACACCTGCTTTATTGAGCTCCATCATGGACAAGGGCGTGGACACAGCCGGGAACACGTCACCGTCTCCGCTCGGGGCAGGTACCAGTGGCCTCCCGAACGCTTTCTGACGTCACATTTACAGGTGCTTGTGCGAAGCGGGTATGATGATGAAACGAATGAAGAAAATGACCAGCACAACAAGGGTAACGGTCAGCGCCCAGATGTTCAGGCACTTGGCGGTGGACGCA
>NW_006356884.1:0-621 GCF_000327345.1 Myotis davidii
AAATGAAAATTATCAATAATTTCAAGATGGCAACAGCAGAGAATTAAGCCAGAAACAAGGCTCTTCACAGGTCACACACACATCAAGATGGGTTCTTCCTGTTGCAGACCCTAAGACTATAGTTTATTTGAGAAGTGATTTCAGGAAGCACCTGTAGGAGATGAGAGAAAATGGATCTGAAAAGGGTAGGAAGCCAATTTAGGGTGCATTAATAGGCAGGTTACCACTGTCCTCAGTTACAGATGAATCCCAGCGGGGACTTCTGGGAGACAGTATGGAATATGCCTCAGAGTTGTCCCATCTACAGAAACTGGGTAATAAATACAATCTCTAACTCAACTTGTCATCCCTTGATGGCAGCTCCAGAGGATGTTAACTTGCAGGCATTTTGACTTTCCCTGTTCCCAAGGCTGAGCATGTTCCTCCAGGCAGTCAAAGGCACTGACAGAAGGAAGCCATGGTGGGCAACCATGAGGGCCCAGGGACAGGACACCAAAAGCATCTACCAAAATGCAGGGTATGTGGAGAGATTAAAAGACTGGTATTAGTCATACCCAGGGTATTAGTCATACTGAGGTTATACAAAAATCATGGTAGAAGAGGCTGGAGGAAAGTGGAATA
>NW_006356885.1:0-621 GCF_000327345.1 Myotis davidii
CCTAATACTCGCATCAAATTAGAAATTCTCACTGCAGGGGAGAGAGGACAGAAATGAATCTCCCAAATCGCTTCTCCGGCTGGGGATAACCTATCCTCTCTTCTCTACCAATTCAGATTGTTTACATATTTCAGATCTGCTGAAAACTCACTTCTTCTAGAACTCCTACCTTGAAAAGACCATACAATTAACTCAGTATTTGTGGATGTTCACATAGTTAATCTAAATAGTTGGCATGCATTACATTTATAAAAGACAAGGAACTTAATTTTTTTAAATGTCCTTATTTTTTATTATTTTTTTATTATTTTTATTTATTATTATTCTTTTTAAAGAAACTTTAAAAATTTTTAATTAATTTTTTTAGAGAGAGAGGGGAGTGAGAGAGAGAAGGAGAGAGTAACATCCATTTGTTGATCTACTTATTTATACGTTCTTTGGTTGATTTCTGTGTATGTCCTGACGGGGAATCGAACCAGAAACCTTGGCTTATCAGGACAACACTCTACCAACTGAGCTACCCAGCCAGAGCTATTGTTTTCTTTTTTTAATTGAATTTACTGGGGTTACACTGGTCAATAAAATTACACAGGTTTCGCCTGGCCAGTGTGGGTCAGTGGT
>NW_006356886.1:0-621 GCF_000327345.1 Myotis davidii
GGCCTGTAGTATTTTAATAAAAAAGAAACTATGTTAAGTTTAATTTCTGTGATATTTTATCATGCTTAAAAACAAATAATAAACATAAACTTATATTTTTCTAATGTACCACATTTTGGTAGTGGGGAAATCAAGATAAATTCACACATTAATTTCTTGACGTATCTCATACTATGCTTTTTCTTTTAAACTTCTATTTTTGTACTATCAATTATAACAACTTGTCCCAATGTATGGCCTTTGAATCTGTGAAACACAAAAATTATATTTGACATATAATTAGAATATTGAATTAATCACTGTCTCAATTAAACTTAATTCTAGCATTCATATCAAAATGATAAATTATCGCAGTTGACAAATATGACACATTCAGCAACCTATATAAAAGGAAATTCAATGTGAAATGAAATTACCTACTAGGTTTAATCATGCTATTTCTGGAGAACAAAATACAACCCTGAATACCATCTCATCTTTTCCACATGAAGCACAAAGATTAAGTAGGTCATATATCACTGACTTTAGCAATTTTTCATTTTCAGCTTGTTTCTTTCTGCTCTATGAGCATAAAATGCTGCCCTTGGCCAGCGGGGCCACCTCGGAGGCCCCCTCTCCATC
>NW_006356887.1:0-621 GCF_000327345.1 Myotis davidii
ACAAAACAAAAACCACACAAAAAGCAACATACTCACCAAGTCAATGTGCTCTACCAAAGCATTAACAAAATGTACAAACAACTGGTTTCCCTCCCTGAAAGATCAGGTGAGTTCCACCAACGTAGTCCAGACAACTTCTCTCTGCTCTCAAATATCATTCCCTGATATGCCAGGCAACAAGCCCTCTTGTTCTAGTATACCCTAGAAAGTATAAAAACACAAGCTATCCTACTGAGCAAATATCTAAGACATTGACAAAGATGTCTTAGTAGATTAGAACTCACTAATGTGGGTCTAGGTTATATACACAAAGACTTGTGTTAGCCTCTGTAAAGTACATTCCTTTTATCTTTTTAATTAAAGATTGGATTTTCTTTTGTCCATCTTGGAATTCAGGGGCTTTCAGTAAAATTCAGAAATGCTTATTCTCTCATGTCACCCCTTCTGGATTGTACCTAAATCCTTCTGGAGAATTCTGATTATGCTTCAAGAGAGCCCTCGGACTTTTTTAGGGTGGACTTAGCTCTCATATTTGCAAAAGGGCCGTGTTCCCATGGTGATGAGGATGATGCTATCAGGATTGGCTCCAGCAGTGAGGACAGTCCCATTGCTCACCACAGG
>NW_006356888.1:0-621 GCF_000327345.1 Myotis davidii
TACATATCAAATCGCATATATATCAACATATATCTAACTCCATCTATTGAAAAAAATCCGCATTTTTAACTGGTATGCCTAGTATGTCTCTTGCAAATGTTATTTTTCCAGAATGGCCTGCAATCCCTAGTCTAAATAATTTCGTCCCATACCTTTTCCTCCACCCCAACAACACAAACATTATATACTTATCCCCTTTTAATTTTTCTTTAGGGCAATTATCATAACCTGCATTTTACTAGTGTTTATTTGTTTAATGTGTCTTTATTCGAATGTTATCTCTATTAAGTCAACCATTTTGCCCTACATCTAATTAATGTCTAGCACATGTTACTAATAATAACTAACAGGAGTGCTCACTGCATCATTCATTTATATAATTTTTGTATAAAATAGATATTACTAGCTTCTTAGATGTAAGAAACCTGGGGCACAGAGAGGTTAAGAAATTTGGTTAAATTCATACAACTAGACATGGAAGAACTGGGATCTGAACTTAGAGTGAGGCTCCAGAATCTGTGCCTTAACACCTATGTTGCAGACCTTTAAGATATGTGCTTGAATTAATAAATTAATGAATAAAAGTGTATTATTGGTTAAGTGTTAAGCATGAAATGAATT
>NW_006356889.1:0-621 GCF_000327345.1 Myotis davidii
CCCTGCCCTCCCCTCTCCCCCTCCACAAACACAGCCTAAGTGGGGGTTAAAAGCTGCTTCACTTCAAATCTGGGTTAGTTTATGGGGTTGTGTAACTTAGACTTTATCACACTGTATATGGTCAGTGTTGGGTAGTAACAGGAATTCATTGAGAACAAATACGATCTTTGTGAGCTCTATTCTCATGTGGTGGTTGCAGTATCTCTGGAGTTTAGATGTTTCCTCAGTACTCCAAATAAAGATGATAGTATGAACTGAAATGAGGATATTTTTCAACTTTGTGGAGATCACCCTGTTTAAACTATTGGAAAAGTAGAGGAGTTGGATATTCAGCACCAAACAGTGGGGAAAGCAATGGGAAGGTGGTAAACTTACCACTAAAAACCAAATCCAGACACTGACTCCCACTTGAATTTGGGCAGTTGATTTTCTTCACCAGTAAAATGGGATGATAATTCTGACAGTTACTTATGGAGGAAACTTTGTTGTTAAAGAATAAGATAGTTCTTTGTAAAGAATAAGACTCCTCAGATGTACAGTAGTATGTTGCTTTACTTTTGATTTTGTTATTCTTACACTTGTTTTTGTTTTTTTACAATATACAAATTAAATCTATTACCA
>NW_006356890.1:0-621 GCF_000327345.1 Myotis davidii
CTCTGGGGCTCGGCTTACAAAAGCTCTAAGCAGTTAGGATACTCATGGAGGGCATGGAGTTCATGTTATACTCCAGTAAAAAATAGTCCTTCAATTCTGATCTGAAAACTCTTACCTTCTGTATTTCTGACAGACTCTGGACAGACCATATTAGGCACATACAGACCCTGCATAAGCAGACTGACAAGTATAGCAACTGAGAGGGAGGAGGGCATCTGTCCAGAACAATTAGGATGAAATTCTCAGTTGCCTAAATCTCAGAACTGCTCAACTTTTCAAAGGAGATAACTCAACTGCTGCTGACCTTCCAACTCCAAAGTTAGCCGCTAAAGAACCCTGAACAATGTTAGCCATCTGACAAAAGATAACCTTAAATATTCTCGATGGAAATATGTAAAGCACAAGGGTTCCTGTAGATTCATGGATGATTCCAGAAAGTCAAAAATGCTAATATGTCATTAGAAGAGTAAATACTAGATATGAGATTAAGAAGAAAAACAGGAAAAACATATAATGATTGCCCTGGCCAGTGTGACTCAGTTGGTTGTAAGTTCATTCTATACACCACAAGGTTTCCTGTTTGATTGATGGTCAGGGCACATGCCCAGGTTTCGGGTTTGA
>NW_006356891.1:0-621 GCF_000327345.1 Myotis davidii
TCATCATCATCATCATCATCATCATCATTTAAACTGTGCTATAGCAAGGTACAATGGTTAAAAGCATATATTCTCGATTTAATCTGCCTAACTTTGGCACTACTATTATGTCATATATGGTAGGTCACCGAATTTCTCTAAGATCTGTCTCCTTTCAAAGTAAAATAGAGGCAATCATAATATGCACTCCATAGTAATATTTGGAAGAATAAATGAGATGGAAAAGAGGGAGAAAGAACAGTCCCTGACCATAATAAGCCAGCAATCATGCTGTCTATGATAGTGATTACATGATGATGATGATGAGTCCATTCTCAGTTTTATGTCTAAACTGCATTGTTTACAGACACTGGTCATTAGCACATGTCCACATAACTATCATTGGAACAATCAAAATGAAATAATTTGGCAAATAGAGAAGATACACATTGCTCAATATTGCTAGCCCATGTACATAGTGAGGTCACTTGGATAGTATTGCCTGAATCATCCCCACTCAGAAGCTTCTATGCCTCTTATGTGAGTTCTTCATGCACAGGAAGAAAGCATATGCCCCCTGAAATCCTGCATATTCATTTTTATGGTAATTTTTTCCCATAATAGCCAAAACATTGAATGATC
>NW_006356892.1:0-621 GCF_000327345.1 Myotis davidii
ATTTATTTGTTCATTAGGATCAAAGTGAATTGTACCATGTTGGAAAATTTGCTAGCCCATTGCAATGCAAGGCTGCAGAATACAAGAAGGAACATTTAAATCTCCATTATTTCTCAGAGAAAGAAGCCTTTAAACAAAGGACTCCTGAAGATACTGAAAGAGCTTCTTTCCATGTTCACTCACTTCCTTAGGAGGAGATTCCTGTAACAGCCATGAAGAATTTCCCCATTTCCTTAACCAGCCATGTTGAAGGGTAAAAATGTATTGCACCACATTTCTAATGAATGATTAACATCAGGGTTATAATTTTCACAATGTTTTATTTTTTTATTGAACAGAATATGAACTATAAAAAAAAGCTGCTCATTGCATTCAGCAATAAAAATTTAAGGCACATTTTATATATGTATGCCTTTAAGACTGAAGATGATGTTACAAAATTCTAACAACAAGGTGCTAACCAATGAACAAAATGTACTAGATTTGAACAGTGGCATAAAACTGTCAATAGTGCTAATCAAAAGACACAGAGCTCTTATTACCCAAATTGGTGAATAACCCAAGAATGACTTACTTGTCTTTAAATACTATTTTTATACTAGAGGCCCAGTGCAGGAAATT
>NW_006356893.1:0-621 GCF_000327345.1 Myotis davidii
TTTTTCAATTTGTATCATTAATTGTATTGTGGCATCATTTTAAATTAAGTATTCAATTTATTTGGATTCAAATATAATTATCATGCATAAGCAGAAATGAAACAAATTAATTTTAAAACGTTCACCACTGTCATTGGTATCACTCACTCTGGTCCCAATTTCCCATATAACCTGTTTCCATCTGTCACACCTGAGCTACAGTGTTCTTTTCTAGGCTAGTTGGGTTCTCTGAGCCCCCAGCTTTAACTGACTCCTTCCATCTCTCCCGATCCTTTCCAATTGTCTGGAGCATCTGCTGTGTAAATTTCTCATGCCATATTCCTTATCTCTACGTAGTTTTACTTTCCTATAAAGCTTTTACAAATGCGTTCTACAAACATTCTTTCCCCATTTGCATACTCCCTGATCTCTTCTTGTTTAAATGACTGCTGTAATTATTGCATTGAATCTATTCTATATGTACATACCGCTTGTCTGCAATAATAACAAACATTTGTGGCAACTTGCCAAGGATACCTTACATTATCATGGGAACAGAAGTACTAATGCACTATTTACCAAAGACCCACCAATTTCTATGTTCAACCCTTACTCTCCTCTAAGCTTCTGCCTATTCAACAG
>NW_006356894.1:0-621 GCF_000327345.1 Myotis davidii
AGCCACACCGGCCAGGGCCAAAGCTTTAACATTTTCTAAGCACTTTCTTGGTGGCTTTGAGTAATTGTGCATTTTGGACACGCACCTTAGCCTGCGGGACTGGGGGAGGGGACACAGGGAGCTGAGGTCTCAGGCCAAGGGAATCGAGTCTCCCTGGACATGCCCATCAGACCCGGCCCTCTCCTCCTCCTGCTGATTTTCCCACAATCCATTGCAGCCCCAGTCCTTCCCCGCAGGGCTGCTGAGGATGGGACCGCATTTCGGCACCAGGCGGGGCAGGACAGGCTGGGGGACGCCGCTGACGGCACTAGAGGCAGGAGGTGCCACATGGAACTTCCCAGAAGGTGCAGGCGCAGGGGCCGGCCCGCCTCCTCAAGGACGGACGCCAACGGCGCTTGCTGGGAATCTGCCAATTATGCAAGGATACGCTTTGTGCAAACCAGGCCAGCGGGAGTCCCCTCACACCCTCCTCTTCGGTTTGCCCCCTTCCAAAGACACACACGGACTCACAGTTACACACACACGCACACACACGTATGCACTTTCAGGCCGTGTGTCCACCCCAGGACTCACCTGGCACAGACGGCTGGCTGGCTCTCGAGAGGGCACGTGAGAACAGCA
>NW_006356895.1:0-621 GCF_000327345.1 Myotis davidii
ATGATGACAGAGAATCATTGATGGACTGCCTCCAACTGTGACCTCTGGGTTCATAGGTGGACACAACCACTGAGCCACACCGGCACCGCTGGGCGTTTTGTTTTGTTTTTAAATGCAGACACTCAAGTCCTACCCTGGACCTTCTGAATCAGGGTTTCCCACTATTGGGCTTAGAAGTCTAGATTTTTTAGACATCACCCCAGGCAATTCTGTTGTATTCTAAACACAGTTGACCCATTGCTTTGCGTCTCTGGGGTTTCAGGTCAGGCATCAGAGAAAAGCTGTACTTTAAAAGCAATATTCAATTCAACAAGTAGCATGCAGGCCTGAGAACCAAGGTTCTAGTCTCAGTTCTATGAATAGCTTGTGGGTGGACATGGGGGACATCCCTTGGCCTCTGTGAGCCTTAGGCAACTCCACCAGGAAGATCAGGCGACTAAGTCCCTCCCAGCTCTGAATCCTGCGTTTCCTACCGAAGTATCCTCACCACACCGGAGTTGTTACATAAACAGAACTGATGAGGTCCTAAGAGGAGTGGCCAGGTGAGTACCTGGAAGGGCAACGATCAGTCAGTGTGGGCTGGAGTAGGGCACTGGGCCTTGACCATGGGGAGAATCTGGA
>NW_006356896.1:0-621 GCF_000327345.1 Myotis davidii
CACAAACATGGTAGTGTGAAAAGAGCTCAGACTCGGGTTGGAATCCCAGGTCCACCACCCATTAGCCTTGAGGGGGTTGCTCTGCTTGAGTCAGTTTCCTCATCTACAATGAGGGTAACCATCCTTACCTCCCAATACTTGTGAGAAGAAAGGGAGTAAATATATGAGAAGCACTGAGCACTAGCCTGACACTTGATAAGCCCTCAGTAAACACGAGCTGCTCCTCCTGGCAGTGGGAGCAATGGTTATTAGTCAGGCTGCCTCATACCATGCCCAGTGTGTAGTAATAAATGCAGAGTAATATGATCTGTTGCTAGCTAGGATCTGATAAGCAAAATATGTATATTTTATTCTGTTCTTTGTCTCTTTTAGAGAGAGTGATATTCCATTGTTCTCTCCTACCTTGGCCAACTTGACTTTTCTTTGCCTTTATCCCTGCTATTATTCCCGCTGCTTGGAATGTTGTCTCCACCTTTAAAACTCCTTTAGAATGCAGCTCAAATGTTACGTTTCTCTTGAACTCTCCTGACTTCCCCAGACAGACTCAGTCTGTCCTTCTTGTGGATTCCCATGGCACACAGTTTGAGAAGACCTTTGTAAGAGCCATTACTTCATTTTTTT
>NW_006356897.1:0-621 GCF_000327345.1 Myotis davidii
TTAAAATTAATTTGTTTAATGAAAGGATACATTTTTAACTTACAAAGAAACTGCTAATAAAAATAGGGTTATTACTTATTACACTAAAACATCCAAATATTTAAAGTATTTTCACCATGTCACTAGTGTGGCTTTTTAAATACTTCATTTTCGAGAGGAGCATGTTATTACATTTTGGGCTCTGGATTTGTTGTAGACACCATCCCAGAGAGCCCAAAATATCCTGTAACTCTTGTAGGAATTTGAAATGAGGGCATTCAGGAGGATTCATGTGGAGCTTTTCTCTAGGAGTTGGGTATCAGAATTTGGGTTAGAGGCAAAGAATTTAAACACTGATCTCTGTCACTTTTCAAAGTGCAGGGACTTTACAAAGTATTTTACAATATCTTATGGCTCTGAAAATTATGATAAGTTCAGTGTTTTTATTTATTTAAATAAATTATGTATAAGATTATGAACAATCTGAATTTATGTTAATATTGATTTTTCTTTATTAGGAACCTCCAAGGAACATTGAAGAATTCTTAAGGTTCCACAAGTTGGTGAGTAGAGCATCCCATTTTATGTGCCAGTACATCTTTTAAAATATCAGTTCTGGAGATGGAAAAAGCCTAGGAAAAA
>NW_006356898.1:0-621 GCF_000327345.1 Myotis davidii
TGTCATAGGTTCGCCATCACTGGCCTAGTGTGTGAGTTGGTTCCTATCTCTCTTCAATACTGTATCTCACTCTGTAAGTCCGCAGAGATTTCACAATCAAGCTTTACAGCACAGCACAGAAAGGAGAACAGTGTGTCTGCAATGTAATGGGAAAGTGGTTTAGACAAACTGGAAGAAATAGGCAGAATCCAGGTTATACACCTCAGATACTTTATTATTACTATTCTTGTTAGGTTTGGGGGTTCTGCTTTAGCAAAACAGCCCAACAAATGCGTGCGTCCACATGCACTACAGTCTTACACTGTGCAATCCAGCAGCATATTTCAACATGGGTGTCATGTTTCCAGGTGCTCGCCCTACCTCCAGGTAGACAGGATGTTAGAGAGATCAGAATTCTTTATACTTTCTCCTATCGTTGTGACTATTGGCTTCTCTGGAATCATCTGCTACACAGTTATTCACAAGGAGCTGCTGATTCAAACTCCTGGGGGCACGGCCCTGCGGCTCTCTCTCTGAGATTCTGCCCCATGCCCTGTGCCGCTGGGTGGCAAAGTGCTTGAGACGTGGATTATTCTGGGTGTGCGAGTTTACGTACCAGGACTTGGACTGAGCTTATTTTAT
>NW_006356899.1:0-621 GCF_000327345.1 Myotis davidii
CTGACTTTGCTGCCAGAACACGAACAGATACTTTTTCTTTTGATTTTGTTAGCATGTGGATTCTTTGCTCTGTACACTTTCATTGCTTTATCCATATGCCCTTCAGCATGCCACATAGTAACAGAGTTCATCTTTCCTTCCATTTTTATACCCTGATGACTCTTTTGCATTTTTATGAATTTAAGTTCATCTTCTTCCAGAAAAGCCTGGTTTTGTCAAAACTGAAGGTTTGCATTCGATGGCATCCTTTCTCTTTAATCAACTTCTTCAACCCTGCTGGAAAGGTGGTAGCAGTTTCTTCATCAGCAGACGCAGTTTTTATGTTTTTCAGTCCAAACCTATTCCTGAATCTGTATAAACATCCCTTAACTTGCAGTACGGGTTGATGTCACCCATTTCAGGGGATCCCTTGCCAAAGTCTTCATTCAGGCTCAGTGCATTCTGGCACAACATGGGGCCATCAATGGGAACACGTGTTCTGTTCAGGCCTTCTACTCACAAATGTAATGCCTTTCACATCCTACCTAAACACTTATTACCCACTGTGGCCCTAACTTGTGCAGTTTGAGGTGTGAAAGCAAAACATGGATTTCTTTTTCCTTCTTCACAATTTCACAGATA
>NW_006356900.1:0-621 GCF_000327345.1 Myotis davidii
CTTCCAAGGTAGTCATCTTCAGCTTAGGACTGTATTCACTGTATCTTATTTTCATCCATTCTCATAATTTCACTTGTGGCCAATACCCTGATGAGCCCCAAAGCCCTATGAGCAGTCTAGATCTCCATGAGTTTATAACTATCCAACAGCACACCAAAACTTAACATATGTAAAGCAGAACTCTTCTTAAATCTGTTCCTTATCTTCCTAATTAGACTATAAATTCTGGGACAACAGAGACCATGTTAGGACATGGCTAAACTCCCTAGAGCTTAGAAAAATGCCTGGCACATAGGAGTTAAGTATTTGCTGAAAGACTGAATAAGCTTTTTTATATCAGTAATATGAATGCTATAAGAAAAATGGCAAAGGCCCTTTTGGGTCCCTTCTCCATCCTAAAATGCTCAAGGAGAAGCCACCTGTGAGATCCTGGGATAACAGCTGGGCCTAAAGCCCTGATACCTCCTATTAGACACACACCGATAACATAAAGATAAGGCACCTCCCAAGCATAGAAAAGTATCTGGATTTTATTTGATAATTTCAGTGTTTTTGAAAATATTGATAAACAAAAGCTGTACTTGGAGTTGGATGACAAACATGCTTTTTAACATAAAATTT
>NW_006356901.1:0-621 GCF_000327345.1 Myotis davidii
AAGAATTACTGGACCAAGATCTGACGGAGAGCAGAAACGCAGGGGGACGGGCCGGTGTCCAGAGCCCGGATGCATTTGCTGATCACCCAGAGCAGAGATGAGAGGCTGAACACGCCTGTGAAAGTCTCACCGGCTGCTGGGCAAGGCCACACGGCAACAGCACAGACACCGGAAGTGGAGTCAATGGAATTAAAGATTCTCTAAGGTGCTCATCTTATCTAAGAAGAGGTAAGAGTACTCATTTCTTTTAGAATTTGACAACTCAAAAAGGTAGTGTAATACCCATGTTTGGCCACTAAAAATATATGTTTTAAGATATAAATACAATTGCCAAACTAAGAAAGGAAAAGATGAAACAATTTAAAAAGGTAAGAAAGAAAAGAAAAGGAAACAGACTAATTGGGACAAAAAGAGAGCAAAAAATAACATTTAAGCCCAAGTAATTATATTAAATATAAATGGACTAAATGCTCCAATTAAAAGATAAAGATTGTCTTTATCTGATAATAAATAAATCCAATTATAAACTGCTTACAGGAAGCACACCTAAAATAAAAAGATACAGAAAGGTTAAAAGTTACAGTATGGAAAAAAGGTACAACAATCATAAACCTAAAAAAA
>NW_006356902.1:0-621 GCF_000327345.1 Myotis davidii
TTTTTTTTTCCAGTTGACATTTTCTATATGTGTGGGAGAAATTACTTTTTGCTACTTGAGCATGTAGGAAAATTAAAAAGGTAAATGGGAAAATGGAGGATGGCGTCAATCAATGGAATGAATAGGGATTTAGAGTGACAACAACAAAACATTTGAGTTGGGACTCTGCTTTCCAGCTTTGTGACCTTAGGTCAGCGATGTAACTTCTGGGAGTCTCAGTTCCTTCATCTCTTCTAGGGGGATGTCAGTGGTAATGTTATGCAGTTGTGTGAATTAGACGAGATTAGCTAGTAACACACTCATCTTATTAGAGGCAAATACATTCATTTTTTCAAAAGGATGTGCATACCGCAACCTGTGCCGTGAGATTAAAGGCAAGAGAAGAGGAGAAACCTGAAACACCACTTTACCCTTGCTCTATTTTGTTTGCATTTGAATTATTTCTTTTGAACAGCTTCTCTTTTCTATTTATTTATTATATCAGGGCAGATTGCAGGGGAAGGGTACTATGTATTTTTAAAGATGGAGAAATCGTGTGAAAATCCTTTATGTACTGCAATAGTCCTCAAAGTGTGTCCTTGACCAAGTGCATCAGCATCACCTGGGAACTTGTTAAAAATG
>NW_006356903.1:0-619 GCF_000327345.1 Myotis davidii
TTCCCACCTGCCTCATAGATAACCCGAATTGGGTCATTCTGTGACATAATTGTAATTATTACAGAGTATCCTTCTGACTTTTATGATAAGCATGACACCTGAGAATTTAAACTATCAGACCATTGCCAGGCCTTTCTGACTGGAAGATGTACTTTGTGGGCCATATAATTATTTAAACTACTTTATGGAGACATAGTTGATGTAACTAACTATACATATTTAAAGTGTTCAGTCTGATAGGTTTTGACCTGTATATACCTATGAAACCATTATCACAATTAAGGTAATAAGTATTTCCATCACCTAAAACTTTGCACATGCTGGTTTATTATCTATTTCTCCCTCTGCCCCCAGGTGACCACTGACCTGCTTTCTGTCACTATGGATTTGTTTGCATTTTTTGTCTGACTTTTTGCACTTATCATGCTTTTTAAGATTAAACCATTTTGTTGTACATATCAGTAGACTGTTTCTTTTTATTCCTGAATATATTCTATTCTAGAGACATGTCATTATCTAGAAAAATATATCCATTCAAGTGTCAATAGACATTTGGATATTGTTTATATTCCCTCAGTTTTGCCTATCACAAACAAATCTGCCATGAATATTTGTACTA
>NW_006356904.1:0-621 GCF_000327345.1 Myotis davidii
ATTCCTGCTAAATGCAAAAGACTGGGAAGCAGGCTAACTACCATCAATTTGGAGACTTGTTAAATCAATTATGATACATTCAGTGACCTACAAGACTATTGTATTGCATGAGCAGATTGCTGCGCGCCAATATGAAATGATCTCCCGTGATACGATTTTAAGTAAAGAAAAAAAATATCTAAAATAAATATATTAAATCCTATTTGTTTTTTTAATACATATATATGCTTTAAATTTTAAATTGTAATCTTTCTGTACAGACTGATAAAAAACTGTTCCACGGGATTACCCCTGAGGCCTGGGCCGACAGGTCAGGGGTGGGAGAAGACTTGATGTTTCTTTTCATGGCTGTTGATACTCTGTGGATTTCTTTTAGTTGTAAATGTATTACTCTCATGTCTTTTTCAATGCCATCTAAAGCACACCTTAGGGCATTGCTGGTACAGAAAGACATGTAATCCAAAATTTGTATAACTCTAGTGCATATAAAAGTAGGCAGTGAGTACAAGCTCTAGTGAAAGCAGGGAGGAAAAGCAGCCAGCTGGTGAGTCAGGAATGCTTCATAAGAGTGCTGTTGACATTTGGTTTTAAAAAACTCAGTCAGTGAGCCCTGGCTGGTTG